>NC_049247.1:7830152-8140211 GCF_011100685.1 Canis lupus familiaris
TGCTGTGTAATATAATATGCAGGCTGACACCTGCTAGGTATTTTTTATTTTTATTTAAAAATAAATAAAGATTTTTAAAGATTTTATTTATATACGAGAGACAGAGAGGCAGAGACGCAGGCAGAGGAAGCAGACTCCCTATAGGGAGCCTGATGCAGGACTTGATCCCTGGACAGGGGATCATGCCCTGAGCCGAAGGCAGACACTCAACAACTGAGCCATCTAGGTGTCCCAATAAATATTTTTTAAATGAATGAATGTTCAAACCCACTCAGCAAGCGTTTACTGAGCGTTTATTAAGTGTGAAGCTGAGGGATCCGAGAGGAACCTTCATGGACTCTTATATTTTAGTGGGGACAATAGGTAATACGAAAAGAAGTTTACAGTTTTGTGACTTGGTCACATTTGAGATGAGACCTGAACCCAGGGATGCAAAGAGCCAAGAGCTTGCTTTCCAAGGAAAGGGCACAGCAAGTGCAGAGATCCTGAAGCAGCAGATCTGGCTAATGGAGCATTAGGATGGCAGTTTAGCTGGGGAATAGTGGAGGGCAGAGGTGAGGTGGTATTCTAGGCTTAGGACTATCCCTTAGGATGTGAGCTCCAGAAGGGCAGGGACATTTACTGTTGGTTTCACAACTCTACCTGCAGTATCTACAATAGCACTTGGCGCTTTAGTAAGTATCTGTTGAATGAACAAGTGTGGGAGAGAGGAATGAATGAAACTCGTAATTAGCCCAGTCAAATCACAAGCATGAGGCATTCCAGGTCAGTGATGGTGAAATTTAACTCTTGTCACCACTAGAGAGCGTCCTTCCACTCACCCACATTTTGGGATAAACCTGAAAGCCCCCACTCATTCCTCCCCAGTTTCTGGGATTCCTCAGAGGCCTTTCTTTTCTTTTCTTTTTTTTTAAAGATTTTATTTATTTATTCATAGAGACAGAGAGAGAGAGGCAGAGGCACAGGCAGAGGGAGAAGCAGGCTCCATGCAGGGAGCCTGACATGGGACTCGATCCAGGGTCCCCAGGATCAAACCCCGGGCTGCAGGCAGCGCTAAACTGCTGTGCCACCAGGGCTGCCCCTCAGAGGCCTTTCTGAGAGTTTTCATGAATACTAGGAAAGTTGGAATTTGAAGCCTCCCCCTCACTGGGCGTGTTTCTTTGATGGCCTTTCTTTGTTCTTCTACTTACCTACTTACCGTCTGTGTTCACACACCACCACCAAAGAGAGACCGTCCCTTTCTGTCTAAAGTACCCCCCATTTCACGTTCTATCACCTCACCCTGTTTTATTTTTTATAGTTCTAATTACTATCTGAAATCACCTACTTAATGTATGTGTTGACCTGTTTGTCCGTGTGCCCACCCTCAGCCTGATGAGCACCCAGACAGCAGTTTGTGTCATTTTATGTTTATTTATTTATTTATTTATTTATTTATTTATTTATTTATTTATTTATTTTTAAATATTTTATTTATTTACTCATGAGGGACAGAGAGAGAAGCAGAGACACAGGCAGAGAGAGAAGCAGGCTCCATGCAAGGAGCCGAACATGGGACTCGATCCCGGGTCTCCAGGATCAGGCCCTGGGCTGAAAGCGGGCACTAAACTGCTGAGCCACCCGGGCTGCCCAGTTTGTGTCATTTTAAATCACTCCTCTAGCACTCCTCAGGGACTCTCGCAGGGTTAGGCACACCCAAAACTCCCAATAGAAGCATGTTCAATGAATAAGATAATGAAAGGTACTTGGGTCTAAGGAATCCCTGCTCAGACAGAACTGGGTACACACAACATTTGGAGGCTGATGGGGCCTGGGGTACGCCAGGCCTGAAAGGGGAAGAGGCTAGAAGCTGCTAGGAGAGATTTGCAGATTTAGAAGGAACAATGGGATCTGGGAAAGGCAGCTCAGCAGGGGGCTTTGGGGCTGGAATGAAGCCAATTTTCCTTTCTCCAACTCCTGTCATGCTCCTCCCCCTCTCCTTCTAATTCTCTGGGGTTTGAATCCTACCATATGCACAGAGCAGAAAAAATTAAAATACTGTCCAGACTTGGAGGGGAGGCATCTGGGCATCCCTGCTTCCGGCCCTAGGTCCTAGAGCCCAGAAGGGCCCGTGGTAACTTTTCCATACCCATGGTAGAACCAGCTGGGACCTGAGATACACCAGCTTCATCCCCCACTAACCAGTGGAGAAGCAGGTTTGGAACCCCAGCTCCAAACACCATGTACGGCTCCCCCTAGTGGCCAGGGAGGTGTGTTCTCAACCTTTGGGGGTTTATGCCCAAAAAGGGCAAACAATTTTTCAGTCAACTTTGTGAATGAGCAGATAGAGATCCAACTGAAAGGATTGCTGCAAGCTGCGCCATCACTGTGGCTAATGGGTACAGCCTAGGGCTGACCAAAGATGCCCTGAGCTGCCTTTGGAGATTCAAGCTCCACATAACATAGGATGAAAAAAAGTTAACATTTAAGTCTTACTTACCAATGACAGGTACTATGTTAAGCCCTTTGTTATTAAATAATTTATATATTTATGATAAGTACGTAATATACAAATGTAACATATATAATGTGATATATAATATTAAATATAATTAATGTGTTATTAAAATATAGTTATATACTCTTTACACATATTTTTAATTTTTTTATTTGTTTTTTAAAAGATTTAGGGATCCCTGGGTGGCTTAGCAGTTTAGCGCCTGCCTTCCGCCCAGGGCGTGATCCTGGAGTCCGTGGATCGAGTCCCACGTCGGGCTCCCTGCATGGAGCCTGCTTCTCCCTCTGCCTGTGTCTCTGCCTCTCTCTCTGTGTCTCTTATGAATAAATAAATAAAATCTTTAAAAAAAAAGATTTTATTTTTGGGGTGTCTGGGTGGCTTAGTCGGTTAAGTGACCGACTTCTGGTTTGGGCTCAGTTCACTCTCTCAGGGCCCTGAGATCCAGCCCCCGTATTGGGCTTCATTCACACTAGGTGCCCCTCCCAGTGCTTTCTCTCTCTCTCAAAGAAAAAAAAATTTTATTTTTTATTTTTTAAAGATTTTATTTATTTATTCAGAGAGAGAGAGAGAGAGAGAGACAGGCAGAGGGAGAAGCAGGCTCCATGCAGGGAGCCCGATGTGGGACTTGATTCCGGGTCTCCAGGATCACACCCCAGGCTGCAGGCGACGCTAAACCGCTGCGCCACCGGAGCTGCCCGAAAATTTTTTTAAAATTTTCATGTGACCTCTATGTCCAACATGCGGCTCACACCCATAAACCCTAGATCAAGAGTCACATGCTCCACTGACTGAGCCAGCCAGGTAGGTGCCCACATAGTATATATTAAGTTTATTAAGTTATTTCATTATTTATTATTCTATTATATTGAATATATTATATTTAACTCTGGAATTTTTTACAACCCATGGTATTAATATCACCATTTTACAGATGGAAACGTGCAGAAAACCAATAAGTAGTACTACAGTACATTAAACCCAGCTGGTGAGTTTCCAGAACCTGGGATTTAACCACCACCAAAGTCATACTGCCCCTGCATCTCTGGAGGTATTTTGTTCAAATGCAAGTTACTAAAACCCATCCAAGCAGTTTAGTTCTAGTAAGTTCTTCAGGCAAATTTTGAAAATCACTGAACTAGATGAGCCTTTGTATTTAAGTACTTTTAATCTTTTACAATTGGTTTACCAATGTTCCCTTGGGCACGCAGTTGGACTGTGACCTTGGGCAACTTACTTAACCTGTCTGAACCCCCAATCCTCTTAGCAAAAATGGAGATATTACAAATATCATACACCCTGAAAATGGACACTTAATCACTTCCTTTTTTTTTTTTTTTTTTTTAAGATTTTATTTATTGGGACGCCTGGATGGCTCAGCGGTTGAGCATCTGCCTTCAGCTCAGCGGAATTCTGGGATGAGTCCCCCATCGGGTTCCTGGGTTCCCCGTGGGGAGCCTGCTTCCCTCTCTGCCTATGTCTCTGCCTCTCTCTTTATGTCTCTCATGAATAAATGAATAAAATCTTAAAAAATAAAAAGAGAGTACTGTATTGGAGCCCATCATGGTCACTTGCTTCTGTTTATTTCCTTCTCTCATCTACACCTCCCCCTCTGCTCTAAGGTTTAAGACCCCTAGATTAGGGACACCTGGCTGGCTCAAAAGAGGATGTCTCTCAATCTAGCGTTCATGAGTTTGAGCCCCACAATGGGTGTAGAAATTACCAAAAATAAAAAAACCCACCCTAAATTGATAATAATAAAAACAGCCGGGCAGCCCCGGTGGCGCAGTGGTTTGGCGCCGCCTGCAGTCCGGGGTGTGATCCTGTCGACCTGGGATCGAGTCCCACATCGGGCTCCCTGCATGGAGCCTGCTTCTCCCTCTGCCTGTGTCTCTGCCTCTCTCTCGCTCTCTGTGAATGAATAAATAAATAAATTAAAAAAAAAAAAAAAAAACAGCCACCATTTCTTGAGCTCAAGCCTCTACAGAACAGTGCTTGTATACCTGATAATGGGAAGCTCACTCTTTCCAGAAACCATGCATTTCTGTACTGGTTATTTTATTTTATTTTATTTTATTTTATTTTATTTATTTTATTTTATTTTATTTATTTTATTTTATTTTATTATTTTATTATTTTATTTTAAGATTTATTTACTCATGAGAGACACAGAGAGGCAGAGACATAGGCAGAGGAAGAAGCAGGCTCTATGCAGGGAGCCTGATGTGGGACTCAATCCTGGGACTCAGGGATCACGCCCTGAGCTGAAGGCAGATGCTCAACCGCTCAGCCACCCAGGCATCCCTGTACTGGTTATTTTTAACAGTTCAAAAGTTTTCCTTGTATGGAGTTGGAGCTGGTATAGGCCTGCCTGATTCCCACTATGTTCCACATAGAATGTGTGAAATCCCTCTACTGCCCAGCCCTGATGCCAACACCACAAGAACATCTGTTTTGTTGTTTCTTTTTTAAGATTTTATTTATTTATTCATGAGAGACACAGAGAGAGGCAGAGACACAGGCGGAGGAAGAAGCAGGCTCCCCAAGGGGAGCCCGATGCGGAACTCGATCCCAGGACCCCAGGATCATGACCTGAGCTGAAGGCAGATGCTCAGCCGCTGAGCCACTCAGCGTCCCTCCACAAGACATCTGGAAGGCACTTTATTTAGTAAGTGATCCAGAAGGCTCTCAGAATCCAAGAACTGGGTGTAGAAAGCTGAAAACAAAGTGCGGTAACTGTCAAGGGACAGGTTGCACAATTCAAAATTAAGATATATGGACTCCAGGGCAGCCCTGGTGGCCCAGCGGTTTGGTGCCGCCTTCACCCCGGAGTGTGATCCTGGAGACCCGGGATCGCGTCCCACGTCAGGCTTCCTGCATGGAGCCTGCTTCTCCCTCTGCCTGTGTCTCTGCCTCTCTCTCCCTCTCTCTCTGTCTGTCATGAATAAATAAAATCTTAAAAAAAAAAAAAGATATATGGACTCCAGTGTTTTTTTTTTTTTTTTTTTTTTTTTTTAAATGAGAGACACCGAGAGAGGTGGAGACACGGGCAGAGGGAGAAGCAGGCTCCATGCAGGGAGCCTGATGTGGGACTCGATCCCGGGTCTCCAGGATCACACCCTGGGCTAAAGGCGGCACTAAACTGCTGAGCCACCTGGGCTGCCCTCCAGTATTGATTTCCAAATAATTCTCTGGGCCTGGAGCTCAGAGACTTTATCAAGGAATCCCTGTTCTGTCTCCCTAGTCCTTCCTGGGCTTGTGGGGCTCACTCTTCCACCTGGTCAGGAGCCATTACTAGGTTCTGTTTGTGTTTGTGCCTATGCCTTTTATGGGCGGTGCTTTTTATGTTCTGGCTAGAAATCATTGCCAACCCCAAGGTCATGAAGATATTCACTTATGTTTTAAAACTTTAAAACATAACTAAATAAATCTTTTTTTTTTTTTAAGTTTTAAAAAGATTTTATTTGGGAACCTGGGTGGCTCAGTGGGTGAGTGTCTGCCTTCGACAGGGGGGGGGTCCTGGGATCGAGTTCCACATCAGGCTCCCCTCAGGGAGCCTGCTTCTCCCTCTGCCTATGTCTCTACCTCTCTCTTTGTGTGTCTCTCATAAATTAAAAAAAAAAAATAAAATCTTTTAAAAATAATAAAAAATAAATCTTACTTTCTAAAAAAAAAAATTAAACGTTTTCTTGGATGATCTAGCATCCTCTGTTAGCAAAACAAGACCAATCAGGCCACGCTCTAGAGACCGAGTACCTGAGATCAGGGAGGACTGCTATGAATTGAATTACATCCCTGCAAAAAGATACATTGGGGGAAAAAAAAAAGATATGCTGCAGTCCTACCTCCCAGTACCACAGAATGTGATCTTATTTGGAGATAGGGTCTTTACAGAGGTAATCAAGTTAAAATGAGGTCCTAATCCAATATGATTGGTGTCCTTATAAAATGGGGAAATTAGGACACACACAGGCATACCCAGGGGGCAGATGATGTGGAGAGATGCAGGGAGAAGAATGGCCATCCATAAGTCAAGGAATGCATGAGGTTACCCGAAGCCAGGAAAGAGGCCTGGAACTGGTCCTTTTATATAGCAGAGGTAACATGCTGTCGACACCTTGATTTCTGGTTTCTGGCCCTCAGAAGTGTGAGACAACACATTTCAGTTATTCTCTGTCATTCAGGATGTAATACTTTGTTACAGCAGCCCTAAGAACTGAATACAAGTACCCTAGAGTTAACTGAGGTGGGGTCTCTAGTCAACCAAGGGAGAAGAGTTCTGATGGGTTTGTCAGGGGGCTGCAAGTATATTCAACATGTCAACAGAGATTAGGAAAGGACACAGACTTTGGAGCTAGGTAAACCTAGATCTGAATCCCAGCTTTGTTAGTTTATAACTGCAATTTGAGGCAAGCAACCCAACCTCTCTAAGTCCCATCTGCCAAATGGGAATAGCAGTGAGACTTGACACAATGGGTTGCACCATGAACAAACATTTGTCAGGTAGTTAGCACAATGCCCAGTAAACTGTGGTTACTATTTTCCCCTCTTGTGGGATCATGCTGTTCTTGATGAAAGGGGATTGTCTCATTGCAAATATAATGAATTGGCTAATTCGTGAGTATTTATGAAAGGCAGACTATCAGTGAGAATCCAGCTGGGAAAAACAGACAGAGTAGGGGAATCTATACATGGAATGGCTTCATAGGCAGTGGAAGAGGCAAACAGGATGGGCAGGCACCCACAGGCTAGCAACAGTAGGAGCACCTTGATCACCTCTGGCCTTTCTGATATGTGGGAGGGTCTGGAGTCCCCAGAAAGAAGCTACACCCAGAAAGAAGCTGCACCCAGAAAGAAGCTGCACCCAGAAAGAAGCTGCCTGGTGGGAGGTGGAGACACAGGAAATGCAGCTGCTGCTGGAGATGTTACCTGAGGCCCGTGGAGAGGGAGAAATACCCTGGCTTCTCCTTTCTTCCCACCCACCTGGCTTCTCTCGCTGCCTCCCACTGGCCAGTCTGTGCAGGAAGCCAGTTGATTTGGCAGCTTGCTGGTGTTGGCAAAGCAGAGAAAGGGCAAGGAATGGAGTTGAGGGCAGACAGGCCCAGGCTCAGCACCAGGGATTGGAATTTACATTTCATCTCTGTGAGCCTGATTCTCCATCTGGAAAGTGAGGATAATAGGAGTATCTATGCAGAGACTAGTTGAGTGCATACAATAAGATAACACGTGTTAACAGTTGAGCCCAGTGCCTGGCACATAGTAGGGAGTACCCTATAAGTGTGAATAACAAGCTCATTAGCCATTTTCTGCTCCTACCTTAAGGAGGGAAGAGGACAGAGGCCTGGGAATAAATTCAAGGTACAGGAACAGTCCTGGTGCTGCTGATATTTTTATCTCAGACATGTGCCCATCTGTCCCCTCTCCATTCTAAGCTGGTGACTCTGTCAGTCTCCTTTTAGAAACCCTGAGTCAGGGCTGACCATACAGAGTTCAGGGGAGCTGGGAGTTTGGTCTCCATGCTCCTTCAAAAGGATTTCAAATCCCCTAGACTCTAAGCTGATGTCTCTGCCTCCAACTGCTGCCAAACCTTCCTGGCCTCCCCCAGTCCAGGGCTAAGCCATCTCCAGGATCTTTCTTTGTATAATTAAAAAGAAAAATAGAACAGCCAATGTTGCCAAACATGTATTTAAAGGGACATCGGGGGTTCAGGGAGTGAAAAATAAAAATGTCTGAGGTTTAAATTAAAAGTCTCCATGCTCAGAGGTCTCCTGACCCTGGGATTTCTCCTCTGCTGGATTGCCTTTAATCCCCTGTCCTGACTTGTAAAAGCTTTTTAGACTGAAGGCATTTATTTCTCAGAGAAGTGTTCCAGCCTAATCATGTAAAAATGCCCAGGATCCCAGGAACAGCCTGTCAAGTATGATGTGGTTGTGTGGGGCCCCAGGGAGAGTGGGGAAGTTTTTTTTTGTTTGTTTTTGTTTTTTGTGTGTGTGGGGGGAGAATGAGTCCTTGCTTTCCTTCACTATGCCCTTCCCCCACCACATCTAATCCATCAGAAAACTCGGTGGACTATAGCTCTTAACATCTTAAAACCTGAGCACTTCTGTCCAGGGGCATCCCTTTTATGTTACCCAGGCCCCCACCATCACTCACTCAGAAGTCTGCAGCGACCTGCTCCCTGGTGCCTCTGCTTCTACTCTTGATCCTCCTAAAGCCATTCTGTAACAGCAACCAGAAAAATCTTTCTAAAACAAATCTGATCCTGTCCCTTGCCTGGTTGATTAGTTTCCTATTGCTGCTGCAACAAATTACCACAAATTTCTTTCCTGGCTTAAAATGATACAAATTTATTCTCTCACAGTTTAGAAGCTGTGAGATGAATCATAAGGGGTTAAGACTAAGGCACTAGCAGGCTGGTTCCTTCTGGAAGCTCTAAGGACAAATGCATTTCCCTGCCTTTTCCAGCATCTAGTGGCTGCCTGGATTCCTTGGCTTGTGGCCTCTTCCTCCTCCTTCAAAGCACATTTGTCCAATCTCCTCTGTTGCCACATCTCCTTTTCCCTCTGACCCTCCTGTCTGCCTCTGATAAGATCTCCTGTGTTTATATTGGGTCCATCTGGATAATCTGGGATAATCTCCCCATCTCAAAACCTCAGTCTTGATCACATCTGCAAAGCCTCTTCTGCAGTAACTATGCAGTAACATAGTTACAAGTTCCAGGGATTAGAATGTGGACATCTTTTGAGGTTCATTATTCAGACTCCCACACTGCTTAAAGCCCTCCAGTAAAACCCAAGCTCCTTACCCTTAATGGGATCACCTTATCTGATCTAGCCCTTTCCTATTTTTCTCAGGCTCTCCCCTAACTAACTTGCTTTTCACTGTTCTTTCCAGAGGTCAACTCCATTCTTGTCACAAGGCCTCTGCACATGCTGTTCCGTCTGCCTAAATGCTCTTCCCCCAGTTCTTCACAGGGCTGGCTACTTCTTCCCTTTCAGACTTCAGCTCCAATGTCGCCCTCTCAGAGAGGTCTTTCCCTGTCTTACCCACTTCTCCCTGCATCCCTGCAGTCTCTCAGTCTCTCAAGTCACCTGTGTTTACTTACAACCTGTTTTTTTTTTGTTTTGTTTTTTTTTTTTTTTTTTTAGCTTATTAACTGTCTTTCTTCCCCATTAGAAAGTGAGCAAATGAGAGAAGAACCCTTCCTTCCTTGTTCACTGCTACCTCCTCAGTGACTGGTAAGCAGTAGATCCTTGATAAATGCTTATTCAATGGTTGCATGGATGGGTGATGATCTGGACAACCAATCTGGTCTCTGAGCTTCAATGTCCAGGATTCAGGCTCAGGATGGAGGTAGGTCAGACAGGCAGGAGGGTGCAACGTTTAATGAGTACTTCCTGTGTGCCAGGCCCTGTGCTAGTCCTTCCTTCATGCGATTCAACATTTATTGAAACACCTGCAGTGTGCCAGGCCTGGTGCAAGTTATTTATTCATGCATTATTTATTCAATTCAAAGAGCATTTACTAAAAACAAAAAACAAAACAAACAAAAAACAAAGAGCATTTACTGGGTGTCTACTGAATGCTAGGCCATGTACATTTATCAAACCTCTATTGTATACCAGCTGTCTCAAATCAGTGCCTAGGTACAGACTAGTTCAATAAATGCCTGAATCAATGAATGTCCTCAAGGAGCGCCTAGTCTTCCTGCTAAAATGGTCTGTGAATAAATAACTCTAACACACAAAGATAAGACAATAATGTGGGTGTGTTCAGAGGGCAGAGGGGCCCCTTATCACCTTGTACTGGCAGGTACCTTGCTCAGAGTCTTATCTTCTTACCTGGGAACCAGCTCTTTGAAGGTCAGGTAGACTTGCCCCTCACTCACCTGCCTCTCCATACCCTGGGCAACTGGGAAGGACCTGAGCACGTGCTCAGTCACTGCCTGTTATCTGATTCCTGCTGCTTCTCCTGCCAATGGTTGTTCCTTCACTCATATGCCAGGCAAGAGGGTAACAGCCAGGTCCCACCCCTGGTGCTGCTGGATGGGAGCTGGAGGCTCTGACAAGCTGCCTACCCTCCATTTGGCCCGACTTCCAGCTTAAATGAAGAATTTGGTCCTATTCCCTTGGTATAACCCTTTGACTGGACTTCTTTTTTTTTTTTTTTTTAGATTTTATTAATTTATTCATGAGAGACAGAGAGAGAGAGAGAGAGGCAGAGACACAGGCAGAGGGAGAAGCAGGCTCCATGCAGGGAGCCCGACACGGGACTTGATCCCAGGACCCCGGGATCACAACTGGAGCCAAAGGCAGATGCTCACCCACTGAGCCACCTGGCCTGCCCTGTAGTCTATTCTTATAAAAAATCAGGTGATGTGTAGAAATTCTTAGACTCCAAAGCTCACCACAGTCTGGAGGTTTTGCCTGATCTGATACTTTTTTCCCTCCTTCCTTCCCTTCTTTTTAAATTGTTTTAAAGTACATACAACATAAAATGACAATTTTAACTATTTTATTTTTTATTGTTTTTTTTTTTTTTTAAAAGAGGGTAAGATAGAGAATCCCAAGCAGAATCCATGCCCAGTGCAGAGCTGGACATGGGGCTTGATCTCACAACCCTGAGATCATGACCTGAGCCAAAATCAGGAGCTGGATGCTTAACCCACTGAACCACCCAGGTGTCCCTTTATTATTTTAATTTTTAAGTAGACTACATGTCAAAAGTGGGGATTGAACTGAGGACCCTGAGATCAAGAGTTGCATGCTCTAATGGCTGAGCCAGTGAGGCACTCCACCCCCCATTTTAACTATTTTAAAGTGTATGGTTCAGGCAGCCTGGGTGGCTCAGTGGTTTAGTGCCACCTTCAGCACAGGGCATGATCCTGGAGACCCGGGATCAAGTCCCATGTCAGGCTCCCTGCATGGAGCCTGCTTCTCCCTCTGCCTGTGTCTCTGAGCCTGTGTGTGTGTATGTCTCTCATGAATAAATGAATAAAATCTTTTAAAAAAAGTGTACAGTTCTATGGGATTAAGTACATTGAACTGTTATGTAACAACCATCACCACCATCCTTCTCTCTCTCCTTAAGTAATCTTTACCCCAACATGGGACTTGATCTCATGACCCTGAGATGAAGAGTCACATGCTCTATGTACGACTGAGCTAGCCAAGTGCAATCCTTTATTTTTAATTAATAAAAAAATTCACTTCTTAATTATCTTTTATTTAGGTCTGAAGGCAGATGTTCAACCACTAAGCCACCCAGGTGCCCCAGCAAGTTTAATAATAAAGATTATTATGCAGTTCTAAGCTTTAAAAATAGGAAATAAACATATGTATATATGTTTAAAAATAATTACATATTATTATCATAATCAACTTAAGAGACAGAAATTCACCACTTTTATAGCAACTTTATTCACAATAGCCAAAAGGTAGAAACAACCCAAATGTCAATCAGCAGAGGAATGGAATATCAAATGTACTATGTACATACTATGAATCTTTTTTTTTTTTTTTTTTAAGATTTTGGTTATTTATTCATGAGAGACACAGAGAGAGGCAGAGACATAGGTAGAGGGAGAAGCAGGCTCCATGCGATGAGCCTGATGCAGGACTCTACCACAACCTGAGCCAAAGGCAGACTCTCAACCACTGAGCCACTCAGATGTCCCCATACTAAAAATTATTTAAAAGGAAGGAAACTCTGATCCACACTATACTATGAATGAACACTAGAGACATTATGTGAAGTGAGAGAGGCCAGACACAAAAGGACAAATATGATCTATTCCACTTATATGCAGTCCCTAGAGTAGCATATTCATGGAAACAGAAAATAGAAGAATAGAGGCAGGAGGCAGCTGTAGAGGGAATTTGGGGGAACTATTTACTCATTAGGTGTGGAGTTTCTGTCTGGTATTGTCATAGGCTGGATATGGTTTTCCAAAACTCAAACTTCGTAAGTTGAAGCCCTAACCCCCAGCGTAATGGTATTTGCAGGTGGAGCCTCTGGGAGGTGATTAGGTTTATATTAGAAGTCAGGAGAGTGAGGCCCTCATGATGGGATTAGTGCCTTTATAAAACAGACCCTACAGAGCTCCCTTCCCTCATGTGAGGTTACAGTGAGGACATGACCACCTATGAGGAAGAGGGCCCTCACTGGACACCAAATCTGTCATCACCTTGACCTTGAACTTCCTAGCCTCCAGAAGTGTAATAAGCACCTGTTGTTTAAGCCACCCTGTGTACATATTTTGTTACAGTAGCTCGAGCTAACTAAGATCAGGATGATAGAAAGGTTCTGGAGTTGGATAGTAGTAATGGTTGCACAACATGAAAATGAATGCACTTAATGCCACTGCACTGTACCCTTAAAAATGATTTACATTGGGGAGCCTGGGGGCGTCTGGGTGGCTCAATGGTTAAGCATCTGCCTTTGGCTCTGGTCATGATCCTGGGGTCCTGGAATTGAGTCCTGCATCAGGCTCCCCACAGGAAGCCTGCTTCTCCTTCTGCCTATGTTTCTGCCTTTCTCTCTGTGTCTCTCATGAATAAATAAATAACATCTTTAAAAAAAATTGGGAAGCCTGGCTGGCCTGGTTGGTAGAGTGTGAGACTCTTGATCTCAGTGTGGGTTCAAGCCCCATACTGGGTGTAGAGACTACTTAAAAATAAAATCTTTAGGGACACCTGGGTGGCTCAGTGGTTGAGTTTCTGCCTTTGGCTCAGGTCATGATCTCAGGGTCCTGGGATCGAGTCCCACATCAGGCTCCTCCCAGGGAGCCTGGTTCTCCCTCTGCCTATATCTCTGACTCTCTCTCTGTCTCTCATGAATAAATAAATAAAATCTAAAAATAAATAAAATAAAATAATAATATAATATAATTAATATAATATAATATAATATAATATAATATAATATAATATAATATAATCTTTAGGGGCTCCTGGGTGGCTCGGTCAGTCAAGTGTCCAATTCTTGATTTCAGCTCAGGTCATGATTTTAGAGTGCTGAGATAGAGACCTGTGCTGAGCATATAGCCTGCTTAAGATTCTCTCTCTCTCAGGACGCCTAGGTGGCTCAGTGGTTGAGCATCTGCCTTTGGCTCAGGACATGAACCCAGATTCCTGAGACCAAGTCCCACATCAGGCTCCTTGTGTGGAGCCTGCTTCTCCCTCTGCCTATGTTTCTCCCTCTCTCTCTGTGTCTCTCATGAATAAATAAATAAAATCTTAAAAAAAAAAACAAAAAACAACAACTCTCTTTTTCCATGTGACCCACCCAGCCCCTGGGCGCATGCTCACTCTCCCTCTTTCAAATCAATCAATCAATCAATCAATCAATCAATCAAATATTTTAAAAAATGATTTCAATGATAAATCCTATGCTATATGTACTTGTTGCAATAAAAAAAAAACCTGCTTGGGATGCCTGGGTGGCTCAGCAGTTTAGCACCTGCCTTCGGCTCAGGGCTGATCTTGGAGTCCTGGGCTCCCTGCATGGAACCTGCTCTCCTTCTGCCTATGTCTCTGCCTCTCTCTCTGTCTCTGTGTCTCTCATGAATAAAAAATAAAATCTTAAAAAAAAACAAAAAACAAAAAACAAAAAACAAAAAACAACCCTGCTCATTTCAGTGGTACATATACTAAAATTGGGACAATTCAGAGATTAGCATGGTCCCTGCATAAAGATGATATGCAAATTTATGAAGAGTTATTTATTTATTTATTTATTTATTTATTTATTTATTTTAAATAAATAAAAAATATTTCATTTTTATTTATTTGAGAGAGAGAGAATGAGCATGTGTGCCCACAAGCAGGGGGAGAGGTAGAAGCAGACACCTCTGCTGAGCAGGGAGCCTGACACAGAGCTTGATCCCAGGACCCTGAGATCAGGACCTGAATTGAGGGCAGACACTTAACTGACTGAGCGACCCAGGAGTCCCAAGACCTCCATATTTAAAAAACAACAAAAACACAGTAGCAGCTACAAAGCCCCCAACATTACCAGCATTTTCCTATGGAATTCCCAATGACCCATTAACAATCTCCTCCTCCTACCTCCCCAGAAGCAACTACTTGCCTCAACTTTAGATTTATTTATTATTATTCCACTGCTTTTTTATATATATTGTTAATCTAGCTTCTTTTTTTATTTTGTTTTTTTTATTTTTTAAAGATTTTATTTATTTATTCATGAGAGACACACATAGAGAGAGAGAGAGAGACAGAGACAGAGACACAGGCAGAGGGAGAAGCAGGCTCCATGCAAGGAGCCCGATGTGGGACTTGATCCTGGGACTCCAAGATCACGCCCTGGGCCAAAGGCAGGTGCTAAACCGCTAAGCCACCCAGGGATCCCCCCCCGAAGAACTATTCCTAAGATGCCATAGGAATATATGGCCTTTCCTCGGTACTGTGGTACTGACTCACCCTCTTTCCCTGACTCACTCCCTCTTTTATCATTCTTGCTTCCTTGGGATGCACTCCTCAATAAAGCAGTACTACGCTAACCTTTGATTCAAACTGTTTTCTGAGGAACTCAGGGAAAAATATTCTGCAATTTTTCCATTCTCCTCTTGATGAACAGTTGGATTGTTTCAGGTTTTTTGAGAGTTCATATGAGGCAACTAGGGCTAACATCCTTGTTCATGCTCTCCTGTGCACTGTGGCTGTTTCTCTAGAATGTTCCTAGAACTCGGACTGCTGGATCATAAGGTTGCACAGTCCTTCAGCTTTACCATATATTGCCCAATTAATTTCCAAAGTGCCAACTTAATTTTCTAGTTTATTTCTCCCCTGACCCCTGCCCTCAGCACACTACATTGGGGTCATCCAGGTCTTCTTTCAGTTCCTTTAGCACATGTGCTCTCCCATCACGAGACCTTTGCATCTGCTATTCTTTTCTGCTGAGAACACTTCCCCTACCCTCAGCCTAGCTAAGACTCTTCTTTCCACCGAGCTCAGCTCTAAACTGAGAGCCACTCCCTTGACTTCCTCCTCAAGCCCACATCAGGTCAACCCCATCCTCTCCATGCCCACATTATAGGTCTCAGAGCCTCTTATCCCTTTCTGTTATGATACACTTTTCAGTTGCAATACTCCATCTATCTGTGCAACTGTTGGCACAAAGTCTGTCAACTCTGTTAAGTTTCACTGGCCTCAAACTGGTAGCCACCATGTTTGTGTAAGCTTATTGCCATATCTCCAGCATCCAACTCTATGGCTGGCAAATAGTAGGCCACTGGCAGTATTAGTCCAGTAGCTATTCTGTGTTCTCACTCATATTTGAGTCCAGCATGTGGGTTTTCCAGTACATCTCAGTATATTTACTGCAGGCCAAAATCATGACAACATAAACACAATCTCTTTCCTTGAGGAGCTCACAGATGGAAGTCAATAAACATTTATTGAGCCTGCTGGAACTGGTCATATTTAGTGCTTAGCAATGGTTTAATGGACTGAGATGTCACGTCTAGTGTGAGTACTCCTATAATGAGTAGTGATGAGCGTTGTTTATTGAGCATTTATTATATGCTAGGCACTCTACAAACGCTTTGCAGTTACCATCTTATCCTATCTTCATGTCCTCCTAGGGAGGCACAATTATCACCTCCATTTTACAGATGAGGAAACAGCCTTAGGAAAGTGAAGTCACTTGTTACACAGCTAGTAAATGGTGTAGACAGAATTTTTCAGCCAGAGTGCCAACATCCTACCATGTTGCTAAAGTTCTCCTGCCTCAATTACCTTGCTTTCTGTTAGATACCAGAGACTGAGCACTTAATCATCATAATAAATTGGCAATATCTACTTTTACAGGGCACTTATTGGGCGCTAATCACTTTACATCCATCCATCTTTATTCAACAAATATTTATTGAGAACCTCATGGGAAAAAAAAAAAAAAAAGAGAGAACCTCATGGGCTGGGGCACCTGCGAGACTTAGTGGTTGAACCTCTGCCTTTGGCTCAGGTTGTGATCCTGGGTCCTGAGCTGGAGTATCATAAGGGGCTCCCTGAAGGGAGCCTGCTTCTCCCTCTGCCTATGTCTCTGCCTCTCTCTGTATCTCTCATGAATAAATAAAATCTTTTTTTTTAAAGATTTATGTATTTATTTATTCATGATAGACACAGAGAGAGAGAGAGAGAGAAAGAGAGAGAGAGAGGCAGAGACACAGGAGGAGGGAGAAGCAGGCTCCACGCCAGGAGCCCGACATGGGACTCGATCCGGGGACTCCAGGATCGTGCCCTGGGCCAAAGGCAGGTGCCAAACCGCTGAGCCACCCAGGGATCCCCGAATAAATAAAATCTTAAAAAAAAAAGGATCTCATGGGCCCAGCGCTATTTGACATGTGTGTGAGGTGACAGGGGTGGACAAAAATAATTAAAATTGTTGCTTGGTGGGGTTGTCACCCTAGTGGGAGGAGAAGAACAACCAATAAATAAAATATATGATAGATGGTGACCAGTGCCACAGAGAAAGTGAAAGCAGAGGTTACTATGGAGCATGATGACTGGGGTTTCTGTGGTCTCATTTAATCCTTCCAAACATCTATTATTTTCCCATAATGGAAATGATAATGAAATTCAGAAAGGTGAAGTCACTTACCCACAGGCACAAGGTCCTCAGGCTTTGAAGTCAGGACTCTGGAAGGGCTGAGGATCCTACCTTTTGCTGTGTGCCTACTGAGTGCCTAGGATTGTAGTAAACAAAAGGAGCACCAAACGTTCTTCCCTGAGTTTAAGATCAGGCAGGCAGGTAAATTGACCTAGGTGAGTGGAGGACTCACTAAAAGAGGCTGAAGTGTCCTGGCCTTGCCCAGGGCAGACATTAAGTATAATTCCTGGGAGATGTGGATGCAAAGGCTGAAGTCAAGGCTCAGGCTGATGAGTGGATTCCAGAGTTCAGGAGCAGAAGGCTTAGGCAGGCTGGGGCATTCTGGTGCTTCTGTTGACTCAGAGGCCCAACAGTCCCCGCCCTACCCCCACAGCCAGCTCTGGGCCCCGCGCCCTTCCTCCCTGGGTCTCCCGGACTCCAGGCAGTCAAGCTGGGATACCCAGTGGCTAGTGACCAGTGATAAACCCCAGTCTCGCCTGGGGAAGCCAAGCTCACATGCAAATAGCAGCCTCCCAAACAAGGTAGAAGTCTGCAGGCCTCAGCTGCGGCAATGACAGCTGGTTCCCTCCCCCCAGATGGCACCCCCACGACTCAATTTCTGTCCAGCAGAGCAGGTGCACCAGTGATGCAGTCTGGAAAAGAGCCTGGGCTTTGGAGCCGAAAGGTGTAGAGCACCACCTCCTCCAGACACATCACCTTGTCTGTTGGACTTTTAAGAGGGCCTCATAGATACCGTGCATCTTCTTCGAAGAGTTACACTTTAAAATGTAATCAAGCTGAAGGTACACATTTTGGAGTTTGAGGAATTCATTCATTCGACAAATGTTTGTTGAGTGTATTTTATGAGCTAGGCCTCTGGGGCTGAGAAAAAGCAGTGAGCAAGACCAAGGTTAGTCTTCTCAGGGACTTTTCCTTTTATTTCTTTAATTAAAAAAATTAAAAAAAAAAAATCTCTAAGCTCGGACAGCCTGGGTGGCTCAGCCGTTTAGCGCCACCTTCAGCCCAGGGCATGATCCTGGAGACCCCGGATCGAGTCCCACATCAGGTTCTCTGCATGGAGCCCTCTGCCTGTGTCTCTGCCCCTCTCTCTCATTCTCTCATGAATAAATAAATAAAATCTTAAAAGAAAAAAAAATCTCTAAGCCCAAAGTGGGGCTTGAACGCAGGACCTGAGATCGAGTCCCAAGCTCTACTGACTGAACCAGCCAGGTGCCCCAGGGACTCTCTTTCTTTCTTTCTTTCTTTCTTTCTTTCTTTCTTTCTTTCTTTCTTTCTTTCTTTCTTCCTTCCTTCCTTCCTTCCTTCCTTCCTTCCTTCCTTCCTTCCTTCCTTCCTTTCTTTCTTTCTTCTTTCTTTCTCTCTCTTTTTTTTTTTTTTTTTGGACTTTTCCTTTTAAAGAGAGAGCCAGACAATAGACTATTAATACTTGAGTATTTTATTATAATTGTGATTAGTATTCTGAATGAGAAAGAGTTTTGTGCTGGGGCAAAGTGGGCTAACTCACCGGCTCTCAATTTGCAAGGGATGGTCTCAGATTTCTCTCCTTGGGCTCCAGATAGGAGCCAACTGTCTATCCTATTTCAGAATGTTTTATACCTCACCAGGGTTTAAAAGGCCTGCTCTCTGCCATGAATAGATGCTATGGAGTGAAGAGGAGGCTTTCCTTCAAAGGCTGCGCCGTGTATGCATCTAGGAGGCACTCAGTAAGTAACTGGTGAGTTAATGAAGGTCATTTCAAGGAGGGTGAAAAAGCCACTGACTCCATCTGCAAAGGATGTTATAATGGCTAGCTAGGGAAAAGAGAAAGTCTCAGTACTATTACTCCTAGATTTCTGGAAGGGTGAGGAATTTGGGGACTAAGGGAGGCAGAGTAGGGATGTTGGACTTTCATTAGACAGTTACTTTTTTAAAAAAAGGTAGGCTCCAAACCCAATGTAGGGCTTGAACTCACCACCCTGGGATCAAGAGTGGCATGCTCTACTGACTGAGCCAGCCAGGTACCCTTAGACATAGGTGCTGGCACTATGCTAGGAAGGAGAGCCATCCATGAGGCAGACAGAGTCCCACCATTCCCGGGGCTCCCTGTCTGCTGAGAGCATAGGCAACAATAATGTGATAAGTATTATGAGGGGGGCAGGAAAGAGAAGATATCAAAGCTAATTCCAAAAGGGTGAGAACTCTGAGAGGAGCGCTGGCAGGAGAGACTCCTCCCCCTGGAAGGATCAGCATATGCAAAGGTCTGGAGGAGAGAAAGCAGGTTTATTCAAAGAACTCAAAAGAGTTGAGTGCGTTCAGACTTTGAAGGCTTGTTGGGCGAGAGAACCAATTGGAAAGAAAAGTGGGGACATTCCACGCATTAGGCAGCCTTGCCCTTGGAGGAAAACATTTCCCCAATCTAGAACTATTTAGGTTATGAAATCCAGAAGGTCGACCTCATTTTTTTTTTTTTTTTTTTTTTGACCTCATTTTTTTTTTAAGATTTTTTATTTATTCATTGATTAGAGACACACACACACACAGAGAAAGAGAGAGAGAGAGAGAGGCAGAGACACAGGCAGAGGGAGAAGCAGGCTCCATGCAGGGAGCCCAATGTGGGACTCGATCCCAGGACTCCAGGATCTCACCCTGGGCCCAAGGCAGGCGCTAAACCACTATGCCAGGGATCCCCTCGGTCGACCGCATTTTAAGGAAGACACAGCATTTACCGACTACCTTGATATATAATAGAACACTGGTTCATTCAATCCTCATAGAACTCTGTTGTTTGACATTATGACCCCTATTTTACAGATGGGATAACTGAGGCTCAGTTTGAGCACTTTGTCCAAGGTCCTACAGCTCACCCGGTTTGGGAATTTAGATTGTTCTTTTATGCAGATGCTTTTGTTCTAGCAGTTCTTTTTACCTGAGGTAATGCGTGTAAAAGCTTTTTTGTAATAGAGCCTCATCCACATGAGGCATTATTAACTCTGGCAGGACTTCTGGCTCCATCCAGGTCAGCCTGCAGCACTCAGGGAGCCCAGGAAGGGGCAGTAATGAAAGCCAAAAGGCCCAAAAGCCTCCCTTAAAATTCTGTCTCATCTATTCTGGTTCCCTCTCTGGGGGTACTTCCAGATACTATCTTCTGCTAAATAGAGTTTGATTCTCAGAAGTTGCAAGACGTGGGAGGTTTAAAAAAAAAAAAAAAAATCGGCAGCATCAAGGACAAAAAGCCCTGCAGCAGCCAGAACACAAAGAGTTTGAATTTTGAACAAAGGGCAGGGTGAGACCCGAAAGTAAATGCTGACACATCCTCTCTCCAGCTGTGAACGGGGGTCTGAGGGCTGCTGCAAAGGTCACCGATCTCCACATCTTTGGGGCAGGAAATGCAATTCAATCTTCTCAGTCACTGATCGCTCCGCAAGATTAATGGAATCGTCTCCAACACTGGTCTCTGTTCTGACGGCACAAAAAGTGAATCAAACTTCTCGCCTCCCCGCCCTCCTCTGACTGAGCAGGGTCAGCTGATTCCCCATTTTAAAAGTTCACCACTTTTCTCCAGGAAATTTGTCTCGGGGTGTTCCTTTGTGGGGCGAAACTCTACCTGCTGGGGTGAGACCAAAGGTGACACCTTAAGATGTGAGGACCTATCTAGGCTTTTCATCTCTTCCTACTTCATCTTTCAAAATAAAATTAAGGGCAGAATCGTCCCTGAAATGGTTAACTGCCAGCCCTGCTGTCCGGCCCTCAGGGATTGGCGGCCAATGACAGTCTAGCGTGGTGAAGTAATGCCTGGGCTCTGATTTTCATTGGTTAGTGCACTTGTCCATCAATCGAAAGATGGAAGTTTTGAAAGTATCTTTGAACTTTTATGACTCGCCTCCTGGAGTTAACCCCTTAATTAACTCACCTGTTATTTCCAAGTTCCCTTCGGATCCTAGCACGGGAAGACACAGAACTCTAGACACAAAGTCTTTCCCAAATGTCAAGAGCCAGACACTCAGCTTATATGTAAGCGGCTCTTTCTAACTTCCATCAACACAGGACTGGTGCAAAAATTTAAAAAATAAATAAATAAAAGAAGGAGAAGAAAAGAAAAAAGAAGTCTTTGGGAACTCCAAAGACTTAGAAAGAGTATGGTCTGTTGTTCCCCAAAGTACTTCTTAAATTTGCAAACGTAATGCAAAATATGACAAAAATCTAGGATTTGGCAAAGCTAGGAGGTGAATGTACATCTTTAGTATATTTGGTATATTTACTTTTGATGCCCTTTTTATGCTTGAAATATTTGATACAATTTAAAAAGACAAATTGTACATGAGATGATCTTTATATAACCCTCTCAAAATTTTCTCCCTCCTCAGCAGTGATCAAACATAATGGTTTGCGGGTCCACTGAAGCTCTTCTTTCTTCTTTTTTCTTAAACGTAAATGGGATCACAATATATGCGGTATTCTGATTTTTTTGTTTCTTAACCACTCTTGAACTTTTTGAATCATGGCATTCAGATTCATCTCATCCTTACCTAATATTTTAGAATAATGCAGTTCTACAGATAGTATATGGAGAATCTCCAAGATCATATAAAGTGAAAAAGGAAAGGACAGTGGGTATATTTGTGTGACATAATCATAACAGAAAATATATATGTGTGTAAATGCATAAAGTATTTCTGATATGATACCCAAGAGAGTGTGAACGGGAGAAACTGGGTGGGTGGGGAGAGATGGAGGAGAAAGATTTGAAGCAATTTCTTTTAAAAAATATTTTATTTTTGGGATCCCTGGGTGGCGCAGCGGTTTGGCGCCTGCCTTTGGCCCAGGGCGCGATCCTGGAGACCCAGGATCGAATCCCACGTCGGGCTCCCGGTGCATGGAGCCTGCTTCTCCCTCTGCCTGTGTCTCTGCCTCTCTCCCTCTCTCTTGGTGACTATCATAAATAAATAAAAATTAAAAAAAAATATTTTAAGTAATCTCTACCCCTACTGTAGGGCTCGAACTAATAATCCCAAGATCAAGAGTCACATACTCTACCAACCTAGACCTGAACCAATTATTTATTTATTTATTAATTAACTTATTTATTTATTATTTTATTTATTTATTCCTGAGAGACACAGAGGCAGAGACATAGGTAGAGGGAGAAGTAGGCTCCCTGAGGGGAGCTCCATGTGGGACTTGATCCTGGGACTCTGGGATCTCGACCTGAGCCAGAGGCAGACACTCAACCATTGAGCCACCCAGGCGTCCCCAGAAGCAATTTTAAAACCATTTTTAAGTTGTAGAATATTTAAAAAATACAACAGAATTTATAAAGTTTTAAAGTACATTTTAAAGACTTGCACGCAGGTGCCCACCCTAGGTTAAGAAACAGAAAATCACCAGCACCTTTCTCTGTTCACATTTCTTTCTTTTTTTTTTTTTTTTTTATGATAGTCACACAGAGAGAGAGAGAGGCAGAGACACAGGCAGAGGGAGAAGCAGGCTCCCTGAGCGGAGCCCGATGTGGGGACTGATCCCAGAACCCCGGGATCATGACCTGAGCTGAAGGCAGAAGCTCAACCCCTGAGCAACTCAGGTGCCCCTCTGTTCACATTTCTTACCCTAGACTGGAGTCTCTTCCTGCCCTTTGTGTTAATCAATTCTTTGCTTTTTTTTAATGCCTTACAGCTTATGTATCAATACCTAAACAATATTTAGTTGGTTTGGATTTGCCTGATTTTGAACTTTATAGCCTTAAAAAGGATGAATAAAATGAAATTCTTGTTTCAGTAGGGTGATAACAGGTACAGAGTACAAACTTTGAAAGGTACTACACTTTAGAAAGTGAAATTAAATCTATAAGGTCCCAAGTCAGGCAATTCTAATGCATAGTGTGGTAAAAATGTTACACTGTACCAAAGAATACATTTGCTTCCCCCCCATTCTTCTTCTTTTTTTTTTTTTTTTTAAGATTTTATTTATTTATTCATGAGACACACACAGAGAGAAGCAGAGGGAAACCCAATGGGGAACTCAATCCCAGGACCCCAGGATCATGCCCTGAGCTAAAGGCAGATGCTCAACCACTGACCCACCCAGGCATCCCCTTTTCTCAGTTCATTTCCCCCCTTTTGGATTCTATTTTTTTCCAAAGAAAATCCTGTACATATAAAAGAATAAATGTAGATATAAATGTGTCCCCTTTGGTTGATGTAACTGGTCAGCACAATTTATTTATTTTTTTTAAAGATTTTATTTATTTATTCATGATAGACACAGAGAGAGAGAGAGAGAGGGAGGCAGAGACACAGGCAGAGGGAGAAGCGGGCTCCATGCAGGGAGCCCGACGTGGGACTCGATCCAGGGACTCCAGGATCACGCCCTGGGTGCTTAAACCACTGAGCCAACGAGGCTGCCCTGGTCAGCACAATTTAGTATAAATATTCTACATCTTGTTCTGTTTTGTGTTAATTTAAGGATATCATGAAATCATCCTGCTTCATTATTTATACAATTACCATATTCTTCTTCTTGATGATTTAATAACGTTTCAATGAGCAAATGGTCCAAAAATTATTTTTAATCAGTTCTCCAACTTTTAGATAGTTTCAGTCTTTTTCTGTTGCAAACAGGGCTACCATGGATTGCATGTTTGTTTTTGTATCTATCAGCAGGATATATATCAGGAAGTGGTTACCCATTTCTAAGGCTTCCTGCCCCTTCACCAATTATCTGTCCTTGAGAAGTGTATTTGTCAGGTCTGGGCAGGTGGGACAATCTTATTTTGGACTGGATGTCCCAACTGTCATTCCAAGGTGCCTACAGTGCCATGCTATTGGCAGACACTCAGAGTGAGTGGTCTAAGGGCTAATTCCAAATGTTTACATTGTATCAGATGGCCCCTTCTAGGAAACCTTTGCAGCCATCCCTGGTCCCCTTCCCCTGGCTCATCATTCCAATACTTCATTTTCTCAGGTTCCTTCATTCATTTCACAGATATTTCCAGAAGGTTGATTGTAGAGACACAGTGCCAATCAGACTCTGAGTTATATATAGTCTGGTAGGTGAGTTAAGTTCTGAAAAACAAGGTAAGGTCGCACCATCCAATAACATAGACACTAGCTACTAAATACAGCTATTTAAATTTAATTAAAATTAAATAAAATTTAACATTCACCTCCTTAATCTCACTACCCATATTTCAAGTGCTAGATAGCCACATGTGGCTAGAGGCTGCTGTGTCATACAGTGCAGACGTAAGAATATTTCTATGATCATGTCCTGGGGGACAGCTCTGCAGGGAGGCATAGTGAGGGGTAAAGCCTGTGAGCTCTGGATTCCTACAAGCCCTGGGTGCAAATCCTGTCTCTGTAATTTTATAGCTGTATAATTTGGGCAAGTAACTTGAGCTCTTTTGAGTCTCAGCCATAGAGCTAGGGAATTACAGACCCACCCTCATTAGGGCTTAGGGGAAGATCCAAGGAAATAAATGTTAAGTGGCTTTGCTTAAACACATAGCACTCAAAAATCAGGAGCTCTTATAATCATGTATGAGAATGGCTTCAGTTTCCAACAGTTTTTAAAATCTTGTGGATTCCTAACTCTCTTGGGAGCCATCTGTCCACTCGCTGTCCAGGCTGGAGTATGTCTACTATCAGAGCTGGTTCTTATATATTCCCTCTGTCTTAAAGCACAGAGCTGCTCAATCACTCTTTGATGAATGAAGAAATGAATGAATGGGGCCAACACAGCCAGGATTTGACTGGGTCTTTTGTAAGAATGAGAAGGAGAGTCTGGGAAGTCATTATTACTAAGTTTCAAAAACAACTGGCCTGGTCTTTTTTTTTTTTTTTTTTTTCTACAAGAAAAAGTACATCTCTTGGAGGAGCACCTTAATCTGCCCTCTCCTCTCACCTACTGCCCACTCCTCTGGGACAATTAGCTAACTCTAGGAGCTCAAGGGTCTTGGCCCTCCCCTCTTTGGCCCAAAATAACCTCCTCCCCCACTTTGAGCAAATGCCTGGAATTCTTTCAACGGGAGGACAAAGCCTTTCATCTGCCAATTACTGATAAAGGGAAAATGCAAATATCGCTGGGGAAGGTGATCCATCAAAGGCCCAACATTTATTGAGTGACCACTTAGGACCAGGCGGTAGGGTAGGCATTCTGGGGGAGTCCAAGGGGAACAACCCCCCCGGTTGGCCCATTCTTCTCTCTGGTCTGTAGTTTCCTCATGGTTTGTAAAGAGAAGGGGTTAAATTAGGTGACTACTCAACTCCTTCCCACTCTGACAAGCCAGAAAGTCCCCATTAGGGTGATATATGGACTTAACTGTTTTTGCACTGAGGTGCTGGCCATTGGATCTGAGGCCACATCAGGAGGGAGAGACGGATCTCTGGGAGGAAAGGTGAATTAGGATCAAGCATTCTATTTTGGTTTTGTCTGATTGTACTTAGCTTCCTTTTCATGACCCTCCAGCCTGGAAGCCCTCCTTTGCACATGTTCATTTCATTATGTGGGAGCAAAGGAAGGTGGTCAATATCCAAAAAGGCCTGTGATGGCAGAACCAGGCTCCAGTTTGGGCTGGCAACTACACTTACAAGCTTGTGACCCTGTGTGAATGGCTTTGCCTGAGACCCAGTTTCCTCGTTTGTAACATGAGGAATAACAAGACTATTACCCTTCAAGGGGTCTTCTGTGAGAAAGAAGCAAATAAGATGGTCCCTGATTCTTGACAGAGGCTAAGGGCAAAACCCTTCTCAATCCTACTAAGCTAACCTGGGCTATTTCAGTTTGGAAACAAATTTTGACATTTGCCATCTAGTGGACTGGAATTAAGACAAAATTCAAAGAACAGTTTTTAGGGGTGGGTGGAAAAGAATATACAAAGACAGGACAGGAAATTTTAAGGTGAGTATGGGGGAAGCTGTCTCTTAGGGTGACCAATACAGAGCTGATGGTTCACATCAGATGTCTAATGGGGAAGCCACTTCCTCTCCACACATCTGTCTGAGTGGAGTGTTGACTAGGGATGATATTGGGGCAGAGGAATCACCTTGATTGATCATTTCTCTGAGCCTCAGTTTCTCTATCTGTGAAATGACCCGTTCCAACCAACCCACAGGGTTAATGATAGAACTAAAAATGTGTGTGGTTTTTTTTTTTTTTTTTGCTTGTGAGTTTTTGTTTGTTTGTTTGTTTGTTTGTTTGTTTTGGCAAAGCCTGCTATAAGCATCTATACTGTTCCTTTATTGTAGCCTTGGTGCCCTGTCCTCATGTCCTCCTGATCGTTACCCCAAAGATCAGGCCTAGTTGGACTGGAGGAATGTTTAGGGCCTGCTTTTCTCATAATCAAAGTTGATTTGACTGTTGTTCATAATAGAATTACAGGATGGCACCTTTAGGATTCCAGTTTTGGGGGTGGACACAGCCAACCAGGTATATTGAGGGAAAGCAAGAGAGAGCCAATACCTCCTGCCAAGAATTTCTACAGGATTCATTAAGGGGCGCCCCAAAGTTTCCCGTACCCCATCCCAGAGCGCCTTGCACCTTTCCACCAACTTTTCTCCAATGAACGGCCAATAAGGGCTTACCCTTCGCCTGCTTGCCAGCTGCGTTAGGAGGCGCCAGATCCGATTCTCTCGGTATTTCACTCCTGAGCATCTATTTCCTTCTCTTGGCGAGCGCAGGGACCTTTAAAAACTGTCCAACTTCTGTTCCAGGGCTTGTCGCCTAGTAAAGGACTCCACAGACGCGGGCAGGATGAATGAATGAAAGGCAACATCTTCCGGTCAGCTTGGGTCCGAAAAGGCTCTAGACTGGCCGTATTTCCTGTACCTGCGTGTGTGTGTGTGTGTGTGTGTGTGTGTGTCCATATCTTTGAGTCCGGGAGTTTAAAAGTTATGCAGTCCGTACAGGTATGGAGCTGCGCTAATTTCTTCCTGAGCCCCCAAATGTCCCCTCCATATGGCAGGTCCGCATATGGGGGTCTGGAGAGGGTCGCCCCCCCCCCAAAAAAAAAACCCCAAGACATGCGGCAGAAAAGAAAAAAAAAATCAATTATATATACAAAGCGCTTTGAATTTGGGTCGGCCACGTAGGTAATGGGGTGGGGTGGATGAAGGAAGAGGAAGAGGGGTGGCCCGCGGGGGCCGTGGGCAATGGGGGCAGGGATTGAGGTGGGGGGTCGTTTTTGGGGGTGCCAGGCCTTGGGGCTTTCTAGCCAGCAAGCTCGGCTTGCATTTCCGCGCCTCCTGCTGAGGCCAGCCGTGCAAATCTGCACCTCCCTCCCCACCCCCTCCTCCTTCCCTCCCTCCCTGCCCCGCCATCTCCGGGATGCGCCCGCCGCCTGCAACTCAGCCCTCCAAAAGTCAGCTCTGCACACAACTCCCGGGCGGCGGCGGCGCCTGCGTGCAAGGCGCACTCGTGACCCAACAACAAAACAGCGATGCCAGGGCGCTAACGGCGCCCGGTGCCTCCCGGGCGCCCTCCCCGCCCCACATCTCCTCCGGCAGCCGCCCCCGCCCCCCCCATCCCGGGCCGAGTGCCCCCTCCACTAGCCCGGCCGCAGGCTCAGAGCGCGATCGGCAACAATGTTTACGTTCCGGGGATTATGACGTCGACGCCTCCCCCCCCACAACTGCTGAAAATGGTTTCCTAGGACTTTGCAAACGGATCTGCTTAAGTGTTGGTGCAAAACTTTGTAGATCTCGGCTCTGGCTTGCTTTATTTATTTATTTTTTGGTTTGTTTTCTTTGGTCTTCCCTCCTTCCCCCCTCCGCCAAAATGCAGGGGGCAGGAGTGTTGACAATTAATTGGTGAACTCTCCTAAAAAAATGGAGGCAGAGAAAGACTCTGGAAGAAGATTGGTGTGTAGCTTTTTTTTTTTTTTCCCCAAATCTGTATCTGGTAATGATAGATCTATTTTTTTTGTTGTTGTTGTTGTTTCTTGCTGCCTTTTCTCTCCTTTTCTGTATTTTGCAAGAGGACCGGAAAAAATATAATAAATTGCATGCAAAAGGAAGCAAGCGGCTTACTCCTCCAGTCCCTTGTGAGGCTCAGAGTCTCAGACACTTAAGTGGGGAGGTGGTAGCGGGGAAAGGCGTGGAGAGAGGCTGAGCGGGCTCGGGGTTCGCCCGGAATCTGGGGGGCTGCAGGGCCCGGCGCTGGGCGGTCGAGGGAGGAGGCAGGGGATGCGGGGAGTGGTGGGGGAGTCTCCTTAGGAAGTGAGTGTGCGCGCGCGCTTGTGGGGAGATGAGGCAGCTGCTGGTGCGTTTTGGGGTCTCCGATGGGAGCTTTGTGGCGGGCCGTCTGCCTCTCCCCCTCCCAAGCCCCGACCTCCCCCTCCACCTCTTCTTTTAGCATTGGCGGTCGGTCGGCGGGGGCGGCTGGGGTCTCAGCCCTTCCATTTCAGCTTTCCAGCTTCCCGAGTAGCTCGGGGGCGGCTCCAGTCTTAGAAATGCCGCCGGCCCCCGGTTCCGGCTTCCCGGCTCTGCCGCCGCGGCCGCCCGGGCTGCTATTAGCGCCGAGCGGGGCGCTGCGGCGGCTCCTCCCGGGGCCTACAAATACCCCGCCAGCCCGTGCGCCGAGCCCCCTTAGCGGGTTACATAACCGGGCTCCCGGCCGAGTGGGCAAAACTCAACATCTATCGGGGGTGGGGGCAAGGGAGAGCCCCCCCATGTCCTTTACGTTGCCTCCAAAGATGCAGGAGGGGAGTGCCCTGCATAGGGGACAGCCGGCCCCCGGGGGCGCGGGCCCCCCTCGTTATCTTGATTTTCAGCATCTTTGGCATTTGCGCAAAGTTGCTCGGGTCGCAGTGGTGGGGTGCAAGGGGTGCGCAAGTCCTGCACCTGCTTGAGCCGGGCCTAGGGTAAGAGGCGACCCCCAGTTCCCCAATAATGCCTCGGGCTCTCTGGTTTGGGTCCCCGCAGCGCCCGATTGACCGCCAGAGATACGACGAGAACGAGGACTTGTCGGACGTGGAGGAGATCGTCAGCGTTCGCGGCTTCAGCCTGGAGGAGAAGCTGCGCAGTCAGCTGTACCAGGGGGACTTCGTGCACGCCATGGAGGGCAAAGGTGAGGCGCCCCCTCTTCGGGCTGCTCTCCGCGCCGCGGGCCGAGCGCACGTGGGGAGGGAGCTGCCGGTGGCTGGGTTCGTATTTCGCGCCCGCGTCCCCCATTCCAGGGGATCCGGTGACGAAACGAGGCCGAGCACTGGGGGGGTGGGGTGGGGTGGCGAAGGAGGAGGGCAGGCGGGAACGGGGGCCGGGCGTGGGCCTAGACCCGGCCCGCGCCCACAGCCGGCCCCAGGGTGGGCAGAGCTAGGGGACCGGCGGTCGGAGGGACCTGGGGACCGACGGGTGGACGGAGGGAAGACATGTGCGCGGCATTCCACCCCTCCCAGAGCCAGCCCAGCTCCCCGTGCTGCTTGAGGTGCGGCTGCCTGGCCGGGAGAGGGGCTGGGGTGCCCCTGGGTCATTGGGATGAGGTCCCCCCCCCAGGCCTGAAGCCTCCCAAAACCCGGTCCCGTTTCAGGCCTTGCCAGTTAGGAGCTGGTGCTGAGGATGCTCGGGTCACTGAATGATGCCCCGTCAGCCCCTCGGGTCTATGGAACCCCATAACCTTCTGGTCTCTGCCAGATTGGAGCAAGGGCTGGAGCCCGCATGTATATCTGAGGCCTCTGGCCCTTCAGCCTTGACAATTTTAAGTAGGGACTCAAAAGAGAGTTTTACCCCCTCAGCCTTCAGGCTGAGATCCCTGACCCCTGTAGTTTGAAGCGAAAACTTGCGGTACCCCTTTGGGGAACAGTCTTTTCTCAGAGTGAGACCTTGAGGGCTCTGTCCCTTGTAGGCCCTGCCAGTTTAGAGGAGAAGTTGGGGAAACCTCTGGGGTTTTGGGGTGCCACCCCAGCCTGATACCTTCAGGGCCTGAGTTTCTCCTTGACCCTAGTATTAGAATGCTGTCTGGTGGTATCCTGCCAACATTGGGGTGATGTTCTGGCTTGGGTCTGAGGCCTCCAGAGGCCCTGCGTGACCTGTGGTTCTGCCTGTGGGGTTGGAGTTTTGGAGATGCCCCTGCCTACCTAGGTATTTCCCTAAGCTCTCTGGGGTTTCTAAGTTCTTTCTTTTTCCTCTCAGATAATCAAGTTTTCTTCATAATACACCATTTCCATTTTGTTGACACCTCCTCCCTCCATCCCCCTTGGAAATCCCTTCCATCCCTCAGTGAGCTGATAACAGAGGAAGTGCCTTCCCCTCCAGGTTCTGCTTGAGTGGCTGGGACTGTAGGTTAGCCCCCCGAAGAGACTGTCCTGGCTTTGCATTTTTGAAGTTTGTCTTTTGTCCCCAACTGCTTCCTGGGGTGCTGGGCTTCAGTGGTAGGAGGTCGTGGTTGGGGGAGGGAAGAAGAAATTTCTTCCAGCCAGCCAGGTCTTAAGAACATCGCATATCCAGGCAGACAGTCTAGGGGGTGGGGGGGCTAGTCTCAAATACATTTAAATTTCCTTAGCACAAGTGGGCTTTTAATTCCTTTCATTTCTTTCCCATTTTACTGAGTTTGGTGGATCCTATGAGAAAACTACATGCAGACACTTCCTAGTCATTTGTGAGGAATTCTCAGCCCAAGATCTGAGTGTTTTCTCAAGCTCATTTGTGGAAGTTGAAGCTGAGGAGAGTTGGGGGGAGTGGGGTGGTCTGCTTTGGGTGTGGGTGTGTAGGGGGTGAATTCCAGCCAGGGAGAGACCTTAAATCTGCTGTCTGGGGTCTTTTCAAAGGAGAGAGCCCTAGCGTTTTGGTAGTTAATTCAGATCCGGCCCCAAAACTTCAAGGGAGGAGCTGAGAAACAGAAGGATCCCTTAGCCTGGATTCAAAATAGAAGCTTCTTAAACTTCTCTGCCTTTAAATCCTTAGGAATCCCCATTCACTGTGAGCCCCTGGGGATCTGAGCTGCTAAGGTCAGGGCTTTCCCCAGCTCCGGTTTTGTTCTCTTCCTCTGCTCTGAGCTGAGTTGCCTTGGCCTCCTCCCCCACCAAGCTGCCCTGGTGAACTGTTTCCATGGGGCAGGGGCTTCAGGGGCCTGTGATCTCTCCTGTCTCTCCTCTGGCTGACCAGGGAGGGCTTGTGGCCTTGTGGATTGCTTGAGTTCACCTGAGGATTTGAGGCTGTGATGGTTTATCTCTGCTTTCCTCAACTCCATATTTAGGAATGAGGTTGGGTCAGATCCCCTGGTTTTGGAACTCAACATAGAAATGAAGGCCTCCTTCATTCTCCAGGGCTTTCAATAAGGGATTTGGGGGTCTATGCTAGACAAACCCGAGACAGAGAGCTGCCTGGTGGATTTGCTTTGGGCCTCGCTGTGCCCCCTTCACGCTACCTTCACCTGAGGGGAGCGCCCTGGTCAGTTACCCAGGGGAAGCAAGGATGGCAGTAACCGGAGCAGAATTACACTATTAAGACAACAAAGCTGTGCCCAGTTCTCTAGTTATTTTGGCACCAAATACACAGTTTCCAGGGAAACCAGCTTTTCCCCCCTCCCCTTCACTATGCAGGATATTACAATAAGATCTTCCCTGATGCTCAGCTACAATGAGAACCCTCCTCCCAACCTCCTCTCTGGGGCTTCAGATCCTCCCAGGTGGTATTCTTCAATTTTGCTCTGCCTTTACTTTCTGAACTCAGCTTGGGGTGCATTTCTCTCTCCCTCTTTCTCAGTGATTGCTGGGGCTTTTTCTGTGAGGGGCTCTTTCATGAGTCTCCCTCCTCAACCTCCCTGGCCTTGGGCTGCTCATTGACAAGTTCTGACCCGTGGGGCATGCAGGGAATGACGGAGTAGGCAGAGGAGCGGATAGTTGGCATGGCTTCTCTTGGGCTTTGCCTGCTCCATTTCCCTGTCATTTTACAGGAGAGCTGGTGCCCTAGACTGGTGCTCGCATCTAGTATCACCATGTTCCTTCCTCCGGCCTGCTGATCGTGGTTCATCTCTCTTCTGTGACTTAACTAACCTGTTTTAATTCCGATATCCAAACAGATTTCAACTACGAGTATGTGCAGAGAGAAGCGCTCAGGGTTCCCCTGATATTTCGAGAAAAGGATGGCCTGGGGATTAAGTAAGTTGCTGAAATGAATTGTTTCTTCCCACATCTTTCTCCTTGACGTAGTTTATAGTTCAGGATAGATTTCTTCTATCCTTTTCCCCACCTCTCATCACAGAGAAGGCTCTTTCTTCATTATCTGGGGATAGTATCTCTTTGTTCAAGGCCTGGCAAAGGGGAAAAACCCTCCAAAGATTGGTCTCTTCCAGAGAATTTGGGCAGAGAGGACAGAGGGTACATAAACCGCGTGTTGACGTCTTTCCCTGACCTAGCCCAGTTATGTGTGGTGACTTCCTAAAGAGAATTGTGCCTCTCTCCCAAGTTAGGAAACTGAGGCAGCGCCTGAGCTGTGAAGGGATTGGCCAGTCTCTAAGCCCAGAAGAAAGGGCACCTAGATACATATTTTTCTTCTCAGACTCCCATTATGTGGGAAAGTGGTGCTCTTCTGTGCAGGGCATGTTCTCTAGGATGCTAGGCTCCAAGTCTTCTCTTTTTCTGCCTGCCCCAGCACCTGCCTCCACTGTGTCTTGTTTGGTTTACATTCTCTTAGAGATCTGTCAGAGCTCCAGGTGGGGTCGGGGAGAGATCCAGGAGGAAGGCTGGAAGAACAGGTTTCCGCCCAGGGCGGAGGTGGAAAGGAGGCTGCTGGTGTCATCCCAGCTTGCCTCTTTCTCCAACATCTAGCTACTGCCAGGCTTGCTCAAGAGTCTCGTTCCAAGGGTAGAAATCAAACCTTTGACATCACTGTTAATTAATAGTGAAGGTCACCATAGTCATTATGACCGGTGTTACGGAATTCCTGGAATTGGAATGATGTGTGTCTTTTTTTTTCCCCTTTCAACTTAAAGAGATCCCTGCAACCCTCCATACAACTCCTTTTATGGAGAGTGTTTGCTAGCGGAAGAGACACAGAGAGAGCTGCCCACCCTAAAAGAAATCAGGTGTTTGAGTGCCCAGCTCGGGACTTACCCTGGACACATGATGATTCAGTCTTCCTCTCAAAAGTGGCATGGATACTGGATTTCCTGTCTTTTCTGTGGCAGTGCTGAGCTCATATCGGGGAGAGTGAGGGGGTTGGTTTGCCTACTGGGGTGAGGAAAGGGCTCAGTGGTTGGAGATTGACCCTTTCTGGGGGGCACTGATTGGTCTATCACTTTCTCTCTAGATGATCTCATTTTGGGTTCCCAAACTGAGTCAAGGGAATGCTCTTGGAAACATGGCCTTCCCCTGCCCCCAGAGTTGGGTCTAACTCTCTTGTTCTTGGCTACCCGGCAAATGACTGTACTTCTCTTTTTCCAGGATGCCCGACCCTGATTTCACAGTCCGAGATGTCAAACTCCTAGTGGGTAAGTTGCCTGCTGTGTGTGCAGCTCAGAGATGCCCAAAGTAGGGAGTACAAGGGGCAGGAGCTCTTTACCACCCACCTATTTAGATCTTTAACTGCCCCTGAAAAGAAAGTCCCTGTGGGAGGAGGCAGGAGCAGGTGTGAGCTGCAACCGTCTGGTTCTGGAGAACAGGTCAGATTGCAAAGTCATAAGAAGCTGTATGAAAGAGTGTTTGCCAGCACACAGTTTTATGAGGCTGATTTGGACCCTAGCCTCCATCAGCAATACAATCTTAGATCTTTCCTTTGCGTTTGTTTGTGGGTTGCTGAGTAAACACTGGGTGCTTTGTGACCCCTGAAAGACTTTCAGACTTTCAGAGGGGAGGGATCATTCTTCCTGCTTCCTCAGGGTTCCAGACAGGTCTAGGGTGAGGTTTAACACCCAGTGCCCAGCAAATGCTTGTTAACTCCCTGAGCACCTGCAGAGCGTAGCTGATCACTTAGTGCTTCTGGACACCAGACCAGGTAGCCAGTGGCATTTCAGATATGGAAATCCTTTAATAAATCCATTCTTTTCATAAGTGTTTATCAATTAGCTCCTACATGATAGCAAGATCAGAGGTATGAACATGACAGGCAAGATCCCTGTCCTCTTGGCTGGAGTGACAAGCAACAAATAAGTAAACAGGTTTTAAAAATCTGTATCATTTTGGAAGGTGATAAAGCCTATGAAGAAATAAAGCAGGGTATTGGGATAGAATGTGATGGAAGCTGTATTTTATTTTATTTTTTAGTTTTTATTTATTTACTTTTTTTAGAGAGAGAGTATGTGTACACACACACACCCAATGGTAGGAGAAGGAAAGATAGAATTTTTTAAAAAATAGATTTTATTTATTCATAAGCGACACAGACAGGGAGAGAGAGGCAGAGACACAGGCAAAGGGAGAAGCAGGCTCCATGCAGGGAGCCCGATGTGGACTCGATCCCAGGATTCCAGGATCATGCCCTGAGCCAAAGGTAGCCGCTGAGCCACCCAGGGATCCCCCAGATAATCTTAAGCACGTTCCATGCCCAGTGTGGAGCCTTATGCTGGGCTAGATCTCATTACCCTGAGATCATGATGTGAGCCAAAATCAAGAGTCAATGCTTAACAGCATACTGATTGAGGCACCCAGGAACCCCTGGGAGCTGTATTTTAGATTGGGTTGGGTGGTCAGAGAGGGCCTGGGGTGTTGTGTACATTTGAACAGAGGCCTGACTGATGAGAAGCCAGCTGTGGGAAAGCACTTGCCAGATTGAGGGACAGGCTAGGAGAGGAGTAGAATGAGTAAGGGGGAAAGTAGAAGGGAGAGGTCACAGGGCTGGGGCCATGTTGGGCCTTATAGGCCCTGGCAGGGAATTTGGGTTTGACTGCTGGTGTGATGGGAAGCCACTGGATAGTTTTAAAGTAGGGCAACGGTGGTAGCTGTGCTATCTGATCTCTTTCTTTCTTCTTCTTCTTTTTTTTTAAGATTTTAATTAAAAAAAAAAAAGATTTTAATTTTATTTATTCATGAGAGACATGCAGAGAGAGGCAGAGACATAGGCAGAGGGAGAAGCAGGCTCCCTGTGGGGAGCCTGATGCAAGACTCAATCCCAGAACCCTGGGATCATGACCTGAGCCAAAAGGCAGACACTCAACCACTTAGCCACCCAGGTGTCCGTGGTCATTTTCTTTTTTTAATTTATTTTAATTTTTAAATAATTTTAAAAAATATTTTATTTATTTATTTGAGAGAGAGAAAGAGCAGAAGCAGGGAGAGTGGCAGAGGAAGAAGCAGACTCCTTGTTGAGCAAGGGGCCAAACATGAGGCTCGATCCCAGGACCCTGTAATCATGACCTGAGCCGAAGCCAGACGCTTAACCAACTGAACCATCTAGGCGCCCCTATCTGATCATTTTTTTTTTGGGAGAGGGTTAAAAACATTTTTAAAATAATGTAAAATTCATACACTGTAAAATTCACTAACTATTTCAGAGTGTACAGTTCAGCACTTTTGGCACATCCACAGTGTTGTGCAGTTATTTCATAACATAGATCACCTATAAAGTCAACCCTGTACCTTCCAGTTCCTCTCAGCTTCTAACCCCCGACAACCAGTGACAACCATGTGCTTTTTGCCTCTGTGGGTTTGTCTATTCTGGATGTTTCATGTAAGTGGAATCATAGACTAAGTGGCTTTTGTGACTGGCTTCTTTTACTCAGCATCATGTTTTTGAGGTTCATCCATGCTTCATTCTCTTTTATGGGTGAATGAGATTCCGTTGAACACATGTGCATAGACCACATCTTGTTGATCTACTTATCAGTTGATGGATGTTTTTGGTTATTTCTATTTCTTGTCTGTTATAAATAATGTTTATGGGGCAGCCCTGGTGGCTCAGCGGTTTGGCGCCTCCTTCCGCCCGGGGCGTGATCCTGGGGTCCCGGGATCGAGTCCCACGTCGGGCTCCCTGCACGGAGCCTGCTTCTCCCTCTGCCTGTGTCTCTGCCTCTCTCTCTCTCTGTCTCTAATAAATAAATAAAATCTTAAAAAAAAATAATGTTCATGGACAAGGTTTTGGGTGAACATACCTTTTCATTTCTCTTGGGTCTATACCTAGGTAACTGGGTCATATGGTAACTATGTTTAACTTGAGGAACTGCCAGACTTTTTCAAAGCAGCTGACCATTTTGTATTCGCATTAGCAACATGCGAGGGCTCCAATTTCTTTACATCCTAGCCAAGCTTGTTATTGCCTGTCTTTTTTTTTTTTTTTTTTTTTTTTAAAGATTTTATTTATTCATTTATGGTAGACACACAGAGGGAGAGAGGCAGAGACACAGGCAGAGGGAGAAGCAGGCTCCATGCACCGGGAGCCTGATGTGGGATTCGATCCGGGGTCTCCAGGATCACGCCCTGGGCCAAAGGCAGGCGCCAAACCGCTGCGCCACCCAGGGATCCCTGCCTGTCTTTTTGATGATCACCATCCCAGGGGGCATGAGTGGTGTGATATGATTTGAGTTTCATAAAAGCTGATGTTGGTGGCTGTGTGGATGAAGACAGCTGACCAGTAGTTCTGTCAGATATTCCAGCCAGAATGATTAACTCCAAAGTGTTTAAACAGATACTCAGAAGGGGGGGTTGATTGGTAGAAGAATCTCAGTTAATTGGCGAGGACTTGGCTGAGGAGATACATTTTCTTTCTTTCTTTCTTTTCTTTTCTTTTTTTTTTTTTTTAAGATTTACTTATTTATGATAGACACAGATAGAGAGAGAGAGAGGCAGAGACACAGGCAGAGGGAGAAGCAGGCTCCATGCCGGGAGCCCGATGCAGGACTCGATCCCAGGACCCCAGTATCATGACCTGAGCTGAAGACAGACGCTCAACCAGTGAGCCAACCACTCGTTCCTCCCTCTATAAGGATTCTCTAAGAGAATGAATGAAGGCTTAGCATTATGTTGGCTGACGGGTGCTTGGTGAATAGTCCTCAGTATTATTTATTATGATGGCAGGATATGGATCTGTTGAGATTTTCTTTATGAGTAAGGTTGAAAGCTAGATTCTCATGTCTGAGATTTAGGCGATATCAGAGTCTTTTTTTTTTTAAACTTTTTATTTATTTATGATAGTCACAGAGAGAGAGAGAGAGAGAGAGAGGCAGAGACACAGGCAGAGGGAGAAGCAGGCTCCATGCACCAGGAGCCCGACATGAGATTCGATCCCGGGTCTCCAGGATTGCGCCCTGAGCCAAAGGCAGGTGCTAAACCGCTGCGCCACACAGGGATCCCAATATCAGAGTCTTCACAGTGTTGCTCTTGGTCCTTTTGAGGAACTTAAAAACCCTTTGCAGTTTTATTATGCTCTAGTCATATGCAGGCTACTCTTTCTTTCTCTGTGCTCCATTCTTCTGGTTGTTGAAGCAAGAGGACTCAGTTAGATGGGTCCTGACATCCTTGCCAGCTCTCAAGTCTGGGATGGCAAAGAAAGAGGGAAGGGTAATATTTGTACCCCATCTCTCTTGGCATTTCTGTGATAATCAAATGGATTGATGGGTATTGAAGTGGTTTGTGAAGGTATAGGGTGTTCCTACATTGGGAGGGGATACAGTTAGCGTGGAGCATTATTATGACCATTTTAGTCTCTGAGAGCACACACAGGCTACTTGAGAGCGCAAGAGGGCACATACTTCGTAGTGACATAAACGGCAAATTAACTCAAGCTGGCCTAAGCAAAACAATTCACTGGCTTACGTAATAAGTTTGGGGTGTGACCTTTAGATACATCTAGATCTAGGTGTTCCAAGAAGATCTCGAGAGGCTGTTCCAAGAGATCTCTTGTTTTCCCTTTCTGGTTCCCTCTTTTGCTTCCTCTTCCTGTTTCATTCTTGGGCAAGCTTCTCCCCTTGTGGTGGCAAGATGAGGAGCCAGCAGCTCCTGGCTTTTATCCTGCCAACTCAGGTCTTCCCTCTCAGCCCACCAGTATTTCCATCAGATGTTTCTGGATTGGCTCTAGCAGGCTTAGCGCAACCCTGGTCAGTTTCAGCAGAAGCAAGTGATCTGGGAGTGGGGAAGGAGTGATGCTCCAGGGTTGCTGGGTGACATAAACATGTCCCTAACGGAAATGGGGGTTCTGCCTTGGAAGGCAGTGTCTGGGGAAGGCTGGGCCAACCCTCAGTGTGGGATCTTAGCCTCTGTCTTCCATACTCTTGCCACCTTCCCAGGCCTCGAATCTTGGGAGGCAGCTGCTTGAGAAGGGATCAGCTATTGAGGCAAGTTGGAGCTACAGATTCTTCTCTAATGCCCCCAAACGGACTTTTCTCTATCGGCCCTATTTGTATGCCATCTAGGAATTGAGGCATCTGGTCTCTGTTCTTAGCTCCTCACCTTTAAAAACAAAACAAAACAAAACAAAACAAAACAAACAAAACAAAACAAAGGCACTTTCCATTTTTAGGACCCTGTACACTTAAAATAAAAGCTTTTTATTGAAGTATAATTTACATATAGAAAAGTCCACGTACGGTAGCCATACAGCTTGATTAAGTTTAACAAATTGAACACACTACATATGGTACCCGGCACCCCAGGTGCCACCCCTGTGTTCCCGCACAGTCGCTGCCATCCATTGTCACCTGGACTTCTAACAGCATGGATGCATTCTGCCTGTGTTCCTACTTTATGACAATGGAATCAGGCAGGTGTCCTCTTTTGGTTTCTGCTTCTTTTGCTCACCTTGGTGTTTATAAGGCATCCAGATTGTTGTGTGTAGTTGTGGATGGTTTATTTTCATTGTTGTGGTTTTCCATTATGCGACTGTATCACAACATGTTTATTCATTCTATTATTAATGGGCTTCCAGGTAGCTGCCGGTTTAAGGCTCTGTGTCTAGTGCTTCTATGAACCCTCTAATCATGACCTGTGAACAGATGGATGCGTTTTTGTTGGACATATACCTCAGAGTGGAATTGCTTGGGTCATGGGGGATGTGTATACATTTGGTTTTAGTAGATATGGTCAAGTAATTGTCCACAGGGGTTGTTGGTCTGGTTCTGATTGCTCCACATCCTCACCAAGAGTTCGTGTTTCATTTTGGTCACATTGCTATGTTGGTGGGAGCGTAGTTTAATCACATGGTGGTGTTAGTTTGCCTCTCTTTCATGACTAATGAAATTGAGCTTCGTTGTTCATATGTTTATTTGCTAGTTGGGTATACTCTTTTGTGAACTGTCTGATCAAGTCTTTTTCTCTGTTATTTTGAAGGCTCATCTCCTGTTGGTTGTAAGATGCCTTATTTGCTAGGGCCACCACAACAAAGTACTACAGACTGGATGATGTGAACAACAGAAATTTATTTGTTCACAATTCTGTAGTCAGAAGTCTAAGATCAAAGTGTTGTAGGGTTGTTTTCTCCAAAGGCCTCTTTCCTTGGCTTTGTAGATGGCTGTCTTCTCCCTGGGTCTTCATGTGGCCTTCCTTCTCTGTTTCTGTGACCTAATCTCTTCTTGTAAGGATGTCAGTCTTGTGGGATTAGGGCCTTATTTTATTTTAGATCTTATTTTAACTTAATTAGTTCTTTAAAGACTGTTCTCAAATATAATTACATTTTGAGGTCCTGAGGGTTAGGACCTCAACACATAGATTTTAGGGGACACAATTCAGCCCATAACGTAAAGTTTCTTGAAATATTCTGGATATGATTATGTATTCCAAAATCACCTCTGACTTTGTGCATTGGTTGCCTTTTCATACTCCTTTCATACTCCTGTATCTTTGAATGAACAGACATTCTTTATTTTCACAAAGACCACTTAGGTCTTTTTGGTCTATTACTTCTTTTGTATCTCGTTCAAGAAACGTTTGCACATGCCAGGGTTGGAAGACATTCATGTTTTTCTGAAAAAAGCTTTATGGTTCAAACTTTCACATTGAGATCTGTAGTTTATCTGGAATTGATTTTTGTGTTTGGGACAAGATAGGCGTCGAGATTCCTTTTTTCCTGTATGGATATCCAATTGATCCCAGTACCATTATTGAAAAAACACCCTCTCCTCAATAGCACTGACGTATTGTCTTTGTCATAAATCAGGTGACTGCATTTGTGTGGGTCTGTTTCTAGATGCATGTCCCCTGAGCAGCTCCCCCATCCCACAACCAGTACTCTCAACCCTAGATAGTTCATTTAAGAAGACTGGGATATTTTCACATCTGTGGCCTGGGAGTTGGGGGGATAGGGAGCCTGGGAAAGAGTTCTAGTTGCCTCTGAAGATGCTTTAAACTTTCCTAGAAAACATATCCATAAAGTGCTGGGTCCCCACTCACTCTCCACAGTTATGTCACTGAGGGATGGCTCCCAGCCATGGTGTCCTGCATATTATGTCTTTATTGTCTTTCTCTCTAATGAGGATACCCAAGCTAAGTGATGTTTTCTTTAGCTCCCTTTCTTGAAAAATCTTCATGACAAATCACCTCATTCACTATTCATTTATTTACCCAATTATGGTAAATAAATTGGGTATCTTTATCTTTTACTGTATGTTTATCATATGACCTCATTTTGTCCTCACCAATAATCATATAAATTAAGTGTTACTGTTCCCTTTCCCAGTCGGGGATCCCAGGCTTAGAAGGAACAACCCATGTGGCCCATAGATGGACCATTGAGTTCGGATCTGAACCCAGCTCTGGGCGTTTCCCATGCTTGTGCTTCATGACTTTCTCCTCCTCTGTGTCGTGTTGTGTCCGGTGAAGGGGACTCATCAGACATGCATGTGCCCTTAACAGGCTGTTCTTGGTAAATTCTCACTCCTTAGAAATCAGCGATAGACTTGCTTCCAGACCTTTTTTTTTCAGTTGGTTTAAAAAAATCATAGACATTTTACATCGTAAACCCTGGAAGAGTTCTTAGAATCCTTGTAGTCTTGCTTTCCCCTTTTACAAGTGGGAAAAACTGAGGCCTGGAGAGAAGTGACTTGCAAGTTGCCCAGACAGCAGATGGCACATCAGATTCAAACGTGGGTTTGAATTTCAGTGGTTGGGAGACGGTGATGCTTGTAATGCAACCCCGAGGAAAAGTAGACTTGTGTGGGGGATGTGGATGGGCTTAGTTCTGGCCATGCTGGATGGAGCTCTGGAGGAAAACTCAGGTTGGACAGACGGGACGGGAGGCATCCACCTGGCGGAACAGACAGAAATGCAAGCAGGGGGAGGTGCGTGAAGTCAGGAGGGCTGAGGCCCCTGAGCCCCAAAGGAAGAAGGGTTTCAGAGGGGTTCAGTTATGTTTCCTTTTTTACTCTTTAATAAGATGAACACCTAGCTCACTGGGTTTTTTGTCCTATTTCCCTTTTCTTGGAAAGCTACTGTTCTGAAATCAAATTTTTTTTTAAGATTTTATTTATTAATTAGAGTGAAAGAGGGAGAAAGCGAGCATAAGTAGGCAGGGCGGCAGGCAGAGGGAGAGGGAGAGGTAAGGTTTCTGCTGAGCAGGGAGTACCATATGGGGCTTGATCTCAGAACCCTGAAATGATGACTTGAGCTGAAGGCAGACGCTTAACTGATTGAGCCACCCAGGTGCCCCTGAAATCAAAATCTTGACCGCATTTGGGCCTTGGGGAACTAAACTTGCTTCTGCCCTCTGTTTACCTAATAGGAATCACTCCCCTGTGGAGTAGCTCCTTAGACTGGAACTACTAGCGTTAGCTACTGCTGAGATCTTATCACAGGCCAGGGACCACTCCCATATTATTTTGTCTGATCACGTAAAACTAGGGCAGCCCTAGTGGCGCATCGGTTTAGCACTGCCTGCAGCCCAGGGTGTGATCCTGGGGTCCCGGGATCGAGTCCCACGTCGGGCTCCCTGCGTGGGACCTGCTTCTCTCTCTGCCAGTGTCTCTGCCTCTCTTTCTCTCTCTCTCTCTCATGAATAAATAAATAAAATCTTAAAAAAAAAAAAAACTAAATAAAAAACCCAAACTGTATTTACCACTATCCCCATTCCATAGATGTCAAACTGAGGCTCAGAGTGACTTATCCACAGTCAAATAGCTAATGTGTGGAATTGCTGAGATTTATGCCCATATCCATTTGACCAAGGAGCTGTTCTTTTAACTTCTGTGCAGAGCTGTGGCTGGTTCTCAGTGTCCTGTAATCCATAGCTCTTTATTGTTTTTGGCTCAGGTGTCTTTTGAGTTTTCTTGGCTGATTGGGTTTAACCTTGATTTGTTAGTCTGGGTTTGTATCTTCTTAGGCTCATCTGTCTGGGAGGGTCAGGCAAGGTCTTGAACCCAGGGCACAACAGAGACCCAGAGAGCCTCAGGGCTCTACGTGCCCAAGGCCTCACTGCTAGGAGATAGCTGAGTGAGATTTGAACCAGGGCTGGTGCTTTCTAGAATAAACAGTAGTACCTCTGCAATGGATGAGGAGATCCTGTCAAGAAGCAGAAACAAAAACCAATCCAGAAAGTGGAGGAAGATAGGGTTTCCAGAACGATGATGCAGGACAGTTGTGGGCACTCTGTGAAGAGTGGGCTCAGGAGGAGTGTGGGGTCAGTGCCCGAGTGTGCTTTATATTAGTGTTCAAAGTGACTTTTCAGCAGCCTCTTTCCGGCTCTGAGCCCACGGCTCTTGGAGCTGACTGATGGGGCCTTCAAAGCAAGGGCCATGGGGCCACGGATTAATTTCTGCTGCTGGAATTTGTTGGATGTGTGTGTAGCCTGGGAGCCCAGAGAACCAATGAGATGGGGGGAGGAGTGGAGAAAAGGGGGGTGGGCTGAGTTGCTGGCCTACTTAGGAATGCCAGGCTCTGCTCAATGTGGAAAGTTTCTCCTGTAACCCATTGATTTCAGGAGCCTGAGAGTTCCAGGGCTCCGGGTCCCTTGCAGGATCCAAAGGGCAGTATGTCCCTGTCACTTGCTCCAGGGATGGCTGCTTCCCAAAGCGTGGAGGGCCACATTCCATTCTTAGTGCTGACCTGCCCCTCCTGTCCCCTGGGGGCACATGCCTTCTCCCTTGTGCTCAGCTTCCTGCTCAGACACCTGGCACTTATGGCCAGCTCTCCTTTGCCATCCGTGGCAGACTAGACTGGGAACCTGAGAAGATGGAGGGCTAATTCTTAATCTCCCAGCTCAGACTGAAGAGGACTGGCAGGCCCCAGTGTCCCCAGTGACCCCTGGGGCAAGCCTTTAGGTCTCCTCCCCCACCTACTTCTCCCCAGTTCACATTTAAGGGATCTGTTCTGATCTGAGTATTTGAGAACTAGGCTAAAAATCAGTGTGTCGGTCCTGCTAGAGGACTGATAAAAGACCTAACCCAGCAGTTTTCAAAGGGAGATCCCTGGAATCCAGGTCTGAGTTCTGAGTGCCAAACCCTACCCCCTGCCCCCCTCCTGTTTCAACCGGAGCTACTTGTTTTTATTTACGCCTTTGGCTCTTGTCGAAGCTTCTGTTTGAAGAAGGAGTTCTATGGCGATGAAAACAGAAGTATAAAGGTCAGTTTTTCCTGTCTTTGCACACGAGGCATCTGAGGCTTGGAGCTGGGTCAGTGAGGGTTGCTGGGACTGGAACCCAGTCCAGGGCTCCTGGCACTGTCCCAGGTGCCCCACAGGCTGCCACTGCTCATTGTGTGGCCTCCTATGGGCCGTTGCTGACCAAGGAATGAACAATCCAGGCACCCATTCCTCCAGCTTGGTTCTTCCAGTGAGAATAAAAGACCCTGTTATGGGGCTGTTTCTTCAGGGTTAAACTTGCGGTGCTTGAGAAGTCCATCTACAGGCAGGAGAAAGAGCTTCCTTACCCTTTCTGCCCAGTTGGGGCACCTCCTTATTTCATATTCAGAGCCTCATGACCCGGATCAGCTCAGTGGGCTAGTGGCTAAGTGTGTTGCAGACCCTCCCATGTGCCAGACATTGTGTTGGGCTCTTTTAAGTCTATGGGCCACTTTTACAAATAAACACCTTCCAAGTCTAGAAAGGGTGAATGAGTCTCTGGAAGCCACAGAGGCAGTAGTAGAGCTGGGACTTATAAAAACACTTTTTGCTGGAGAGAATTTTAAAAAGTGATGAGCTGGCAGAAAGTGTAATGAACGCCCATGGATGCATCAGCCAGACCCAACACCTGCCCTTGCCTTACCTCTATCTACTTCCTGTTCTCCTGCAATGTTTCAGGCAGATCTAGGCATTCCATAAAGTTTTCAGTGGATAGTTCTAACTATCTCATCCATAAAGTTTTCAGTGGATAGTTCTAAACAAGAAGGGATTTTTTTTTTTTTTTTAATTTATGATAGTCACAGAGAGAGAGAGAGAGAGGCAGAGACACAGGCAGAGGGAGAAGCAGGCTCCATGCACCGGGAGCCCGACGTGGGACTCGATCCCGGGTCTCTAGGATCGTGCCCTGGGCCAAAGGCAGGCACCAAACCGCTGCGCCACCCAGGGATCCCACAAGAAGGGATTTTTTTTTTTTTTTTAAGAAGGGATTTTTAAAACCATAGCCACAATTGTGATTTCACACCTAATCTCTTATTTTTTTAATTTTATTTTTGAAGATTTTTATTTATTCATGAGAGACACAGAGAAAGAGACAGAGACATAGGCAGAAGAAGCAGGTTCCCTGTGGGGAGCCCAATGTGGGACTCAATCCCGGAGTCCCAAGATCATGCCTTGAGCTGAAGGCAGATGCTCAACCACTGAGCCACCCAGGTGTCCCTTTTTTCTAAAAATTTTAAAAAAGCTTTATTTGAGAGAGAGTGAGAGACACCTGAGAGGGTGAGCATGAGCAGGGTGAGGGGCAGAGGGAAAAGCAGATTCCCTGCCGAGCAGAAAGTCTGATGCAGGGCTTGATCCCTGAGATCATGACCTGAGCTGAAGGCAGACACTTAACCTACTGAGCCGATCAGGTGCCCCTCTAAGAATATTTTTTTTTAGATAATCTATACTCAATGTGAGATTGAAACTTAGAACCCCAATATCAAGAGTTGTACACTCTACCGGCTAAGCCAGCCAGGCACCCCTCCTAAGACTAGTTTTATTATTTATTTATTATATTTATTTATTATTTTATTTTTAAAAGATTTTATTTATTTATTCATGAGAGATACATACAGAGAGAGGCAGAGACATAGGCAGAGAGAGAAGTAGGCTCCATGTAGGGAGCCCGATGTGGGACTCGATCCTAGGACTTCAGAATCACATTCAACCACTGAGACACCCAGGTGTCCCTTATTATTTATTTTTAAATACCTTGACATTTTCAGGGTGTTAAGGTACAGTTTTGGAAATTATCGCATCCTAGTAACTAAATGATACTATTGAAATAGATTATTTTAAAGTTGCATTTCTTTTTCACAGAATATGTTTTGTCATTTTTCATTTACTAAATGATAATGAATCTCAGCTGCTCTTTATTTTGTTCTCATTTATTTATTTTTATTTTTTATTTTTTAAAGGTTTTATTTAGGGATCCCTGGGTGGCGCAGCGGTTTAGCGCCTGCCTTTGGCCCAGGGCGCGATCCTGGAGACCCAGGATCGAATCCCACATCGGGCTCCCGGTGCATGGAGCCTGCTTCTCCCTCTGCCTGTGTCTCTGCCTCTCTCTCTCTCTCTCTCTCTCTCTCTCTGTGTGACTATCATAAATAAATAAAAATTAAAAAAAAATAAAGGTTTTATTTATTTGAGAGAGTGATTGAGAGAGATAGCATAAGCAGGGGCAGAGGAAGAGGGAAAAGCAGACTTCCCCCTGAGCAGGGAGCCTGGTGCGGGGCTTGATCACAGGACCCTGGGGATCATGACCCGAGCTGAAGGCAGATGTTAACCAACTGAGCCACCCAGGTGCTCCTATTTTGTCCTCATTTAGACTAAGAATAAAGTCATAGTTTACAGATTAATATATGTGTGCTTGTGTGGGAGGGATCTATATATAGGAGTAAACAGGAGTGATGAGTGTTGCATAAAATATTTTACAAAATGCAAGTATCAAGGTATATACATATTTGAAAACATATTTGTGCCCAAAGTTTATTCAAAATTACATGTGGGTATATATGTACTGTATGGAAGGTGTTATGTGTTTTAAAAATACCACTAATTTCAAGGGGGGAAGGGAGCAGGAGATATAGTCTTCTATTTATGGAATTAATAAGTCATGGGGATGAAAAGTACAGCATAGGGAGTATAGTCCGTGGTATTGTAAAAGCATTGTATGGTGGTGACAGGTGGTAGCTACACTGTGCTGAGCATAACACTACATATAGACTTGTTGAATCACTGTATTGTACACCTGAAACTAATGTAACATTGTGTGTCCAATATATTTCAATAAAAAAAAAAACATTTATCAGCCCAGCAGTCCTTCTGGGATATACTTGGGATATATGGACTGTGAATAACTGAATATATGACATCTAATATTTAGAGTTTTTCTTAATGTACGTATACATGTATTTTATATATCCATATTAATGTTTACACATGTGACATTTATACACACATGCATATTATATGCATTATATGCATATCACACACATATATAATGTATGTTAAACAATGGAGAAATTTACCCAGTTTAAGGGGATTTTTTTTTCAAAGATTTATTTATTTATTTATTATTCATGATAGACAGAGAGAGAGAGAGAGAGAGAGGGAGGCAGAGACACAGGAGGAGGGAGAAGCAGACTCCATGCAGGGAGCCTGATGTGGGACTCGATCCCAGGTTTCCAGGATCATGCCCTGGGCTGAAGGCGGCGCTAAACCGTTGAGCCACGGGGGCTTCCCTATATATATATATATATGTATATATATTTGAAATCTTTTTATTATAGTGTTTGATTTGCATTGTATATAGGCTGGCATCATACATAAAACCAACTTTATAGAATAGTATTGATGTGATGACCTATTATTTTTAGGGTCATCAAAACTGTACGTTTCTTGTGCATTAGTTTTATTGTGCAAGTTTGGGAATCAGGTTAACGAGTTGGAAGTATTCTGAAAGAGAAGTTCCTGTATACAATCTTGCCTATGTTAGATTGGGAGGGATGGGAAGCTGTGACTTGCATGTAAATCTCTAACTTCGGGGACACCTGGGTGGCTCAGCTGTTGAGCATCTGCCTTTGGCCCAGGGCATGATCCTGGAGTCCCAGGATTGAGTCCCACGTCGGGCTCCCTGCATGGAGCCTGCTTCTCCCTCTGCCTGTGTCTCTGCCTCTCTCTCTATCTCTCATGAATAAGTAAATAAAATCTTAAAAAAAAAAATTCTCTAACTTCTGTGCCGTGAGATGCCATGGCAGATTTGGTATTCTTTTTTTTTTTTTTTTTTCAGGCTTTTTTTTTTTTAATTTTTATTTATTTATGAGAGTCACAGAGAGAGAGAGGCAGAGGGAGAAGCACCAGGAGTCCGACGTGAGATTCGATCCCGGGTCTCCAGGATCGCGCCCTGGGCCAAAGGCAGGCGCCAAACCGCTGAGCCACCCAGGGATCCCCAGATTTGGTATTCTTAAAAGCCTTTCAGTTGTATCCAGCATTAATTGTCTGAATATTTAAAACCATTTTTTAAATTGAAAGAAATTATTTTTTTCACAACTGTTTTTTGAAGTAGGTGGTCCAAGTGTCCCTTTATCATTTATTAGAGAGAGAGAGTGTGGGGGGAAAGGACAGAGGGAAAGAGAATCTCCAGTAGAATCCCCTCTGAGCTCGGAGCCTGACCACAGGGCTTGATCTCACCACCCTGAGATCATGACCTGAGTGAAATGAAGAGTTAGATGCTTAATCAACTGAGCCACCCCATACAGGCACCGCAGAAAAATAATAATTCATTGAGGTGAAATTCATGTAACATAAAATTAATCATTTGGAAGTATAATCCAGTGGGGTTTAGTGCATTCACAGTGTTGTGCAACCATTACTTCTCTGTGGTTCCAAAACATTTTCATCACCCCAGAAGGAAACTCCTACCCATTAGCACTCCTCATTCCTATCCCCCAGCCCTTGGCACCTACTTCTTACCTATTCTGGACATGGTAAATAAATGGCTTCATGCAACATGTGACCATTAGTGATGGGCTTCTTTCATTCACCATCATGTTTTTGAGGTTCATCTGTGTTGTAGCATGGATCAGGTAACTACATTCATTTTTATGGCTGAATAATTTACATTTTAAAAAAGTTTTTATCTTAGTTCCAGTTAGTTAACAATACAGTTAACTAACTGCATTGGGTATACAATATAGAAATTCAATATAATTTGCATTTCTTAGTATTTATTTCTTTAAGTTGATAGGGGGCTTTTTTTTTTTTTTTTTTGAGTAAACTTTACACTCAAGGTGGGGCTTGAACTCCATGACACTGAGATCGAGTCACATTTTCTACTAACTGAGCCAGCCAGGCATCCCCAGTTGATAGGAGACTTTTTTTTTTAAAGGTTTTATTTATTTATTCATGAGAGACACAGAGAGAGGCAGAGAGACATAGGCAGAGGGAGAAGCAGGCTCCCTGCGGGGATCCCAGTGTGGGACTCTATCCTGGGACTCTGGGATCATACCCTGAGCCAAATGCAGATGCTCAACTGCTGAGCCACGGAGGCCTCCAATAGGAGACTTTCGAAAGAGAGAGTTACATTTAGAAAAACCAACTTTGTTGGTCATTTAGTACCTGATTTTTGTGTTTGTTTCTGTATTTATTTATTAAATGTATATGGGTTTATTAAGCAGAGTTTCTACATTTAACGTTGCAGTGTGAGTGTTACAGGATTTCTTCTCTTTCAGTGCTCGTGGTTCTTGGTCATGCCACTTCAAAGGATGACAAGTAGACCAGGCAGAGTGGTGGACAGCAAAGCGAGGTTTATTGAATATTGTACAAAGCCCCCAAAGAGGGAGGGGACCCAAGAAGGTTGCCCTGAGTTTTTGTGTTTAATGACATCTTCATCGAGATATAATTCATATACCATGTAATTCAACTGTTTAAAATGTCTGAATCGGTGGTTTTTCATCTGTCCACAGAGTTGTGCAAACATTGCCACAATCAATTTTAGGACATTTTTATTACCCCCCTGCCATAAGACACTCCTCCCCCCCCATTAGCCATCCTTATTATGTTTTAGGATCTGAAGTAGTCAGTCCATTGGACTTGCCAGCAGAGATTTAAGTGGCTCTGACTTTCTATGACTTCACTTTCTCCACCTGTAATTGTAGATGAAATTGGCCAAGTCGGTAACATGACCTACCTGCTGGCACTTTATGGAAGTGTTTCATGTGCATGATCTCATTTAAGGCTCAGATCAACCCCATGGGCTAATAACTACCATTTTTGTCTCCATGTCACAGATGGGGAAACTGATACTCAGAGAAGCTAAGCAGCCTGAGACCCAGCTGGCATTTGAACCATAAAGTCTTAGCTTAGTTGTGCAGTTGTCAGAGCTGAGTTGCTGAGCTTCTGACGCTGTGATTCCCATCTACCTGCCCAGCAGTCCTTCTGCTGGCAGCTTTGCAGATGTGACCTTGTGCAAGGTTAGGGAGGAGAGGCAGAGGGAGGCGGGAGGCGGGAGGCGGGAGGCGGGAGGCGGGAGGCGGGAGGCGGGAGGCGGGAGGCGGGAGGCGGGAGGCTGGCCTGAGAGGGGCGAGGGTTTGGGGGCTTGTTCTCTTTCACCTTCCCCTCTCCCCTCCCCCATCTCATAGCAGGTTCTCTGCCAATTAGGCTTCCCAGAAAAGCTGAGCAGAGCCCACCTGTTCCAGAAGCCCTGTTTAGGAAGGAGGCAGCACTGTCCAGGGCAGGCCAAAATTTCCAGCAAAGTTCAGGGATGCCCCCTGGTGGATCTGCACTCCTGACTCAAAAACAGCTGTTTTCTGCATCTTCCCAGGATCTAGGCGGTCACTGAAGGAAGGATCCTTTTTCACGTGTGATCTAGATTCAGTATTGCATTGGGCAGGGGCAGGAGTGCGAGGATAGGGACCTGGGCTGTGGATTATATTGAATTGGCTTCAAGTTCTAGTTCTACTACTCATGCACTGGACATTTTAGGTCCAAGCCTCAAGTTTCTCATCCATCAAATGGGTATAAGTGAAGTTCTACCTCACAGAAACACAATTAACTTAAGATAACCTGTGTAGAGAGCTTGCCTGTGCTCTGTAAATGTTAACTATTCTTATTGGCAGAGTATATTCTGGAGGACTTGAGCTGATCTTGTCACCTCTAGGCACTGGATTCTTCATTTATAAGACAGGGACAGTCCTACCTCACTTCTGGGGTGGTTGTAAAAATTAGATAATGAATCTAAAAGATAGTAACGCCCAAGTTCTCCTATGTGCACAAAGGGTTACTTTTATTATTCAGTTCCTGCTACACGAAAGGCACTGTGTATTTATTCAACAAATATTGACCATGGGCCTATTATAGGGCAGGCTCTATGCACAGAGCTGGGTATATAGCACTGAACCAGATGGGAATATTACTCACATCAGCATGTAAGTTCCATGAGGATTTTGTCAGTTTCAAGGGTTGCAAATTTTTTCCGTAAAGATTAGAGAGTAAGTATTTTGGGCTTTGCCGGCCATTCACTCTCTGCCAGCTACTCAGCTTAGTTGGTGTAGCATGGAAGCAGCCAGAGACCTATGAACCAGAGTGTGGCTGGTGCTAATACAATTTTTATATATGGGTCCAGAAATTTGAGCTTTGTATCATTTTCATATCATTTTTCCCCATCCTTTACCACTTAAAAACATAAAAATCATCTGTAGCTTATAGGCCAGACAAAAACCGGCGGTGGGCCAGATTTGCCCATGGGCCATCATTTGCTGGCCCCTGCTTGCTTAGTTTGCTCTTTGTTCTTGGAGTAGCTTTGAACAAGGTGATCACCTGCTCTGGTTATTTTCTTTCTTTCTTCTGGTTTGTCCATTTCTTTTTCTTTTTTTTAAAGTATGCTTCGGGCAGCCCTGGTGGCGCAGCGGTTTAGCACCGCCTGCAGCCCGGGGTGTGATCTTGGAGACCCGGGATTGGGTCCCACGTCAGGCTCCTTGCGTGGAGCCTGCTTCTCCCTCTGCCTGTGTCTTTGCCTCTCTCTCTCTAGCTATGTCACTATGAATAAATAAATAAATAATCTTTAAAAAAAAAAAAAAAAGTATGCTTCATGCCCAGTATGGAGCCCAACTTGGGGCTTTTACTCTACCCTGAGATTAAGACCTGAGCTAAGAACAAGAGTTGGATGCTTAACCGACTGAGCCAGCCAGGCGCCCTTGGTTTCCACATTTCTAAGTTTCCATGGACCAAATATTTGTCATTGAGCTAATGGGGAATTGAGGTATTTCCTTACCAGATGGCAGGCTTCTCATTCCAGTCATGATGCTTATTTTGTGTCCTGACAGACAGGAGGTGCCAGCTTTCATCATAAAGCACCATGAATGTGGCAATCTGCTCTGTCTGTCTTCTCCCCTGTCACAGCACTTCCATTGAACCTTGGTTGTTCCTTCTACAGTGTCTGAAGTTCTGGGGCCTTGATTATTCCCATCTTAGGGATGGGGAAGCAGAGTCCCCTTGAAGGGTTGTGATTTCCTTAAAACCTTGTTTGGTTTTTTTGGAGAGAGAGAAAGAGAGTGAGGTGAGAGGGAAGGGACAAAGGAAGAGGGAGAGAGAGAATCTTAAGCAGGCTCCATGCCCAGCATAGAGTCTGAAGTGGGGCTTGATCTCACGACCCTGAGATCATAATCTGAGCCGAAATCAAGAGTCAGACACCCAACTGACTGAGCCACGCAGGCGCCCCACCCTGAAGCTTTGTTACTTGCTGGTAGTCCCAGGACTAGCACTAAACACTCCTGTCTCCCAGTCCTGAGCTTGTCTCCTTCTCTCTGGGAAGCAGGGGGTGCCAGGCAGCTCACTCCTTTTAGTAAAAAGCGAAAGATTTATGCGATCTGAAGAGAAACCAGAGTATTGCGGCTCACTCCTTTTAGTTCAGTGGTTGTTCATATGAGAAATCATATGTCACATGTTGTACAGGACAGCCAACATTCATCATTTATTTGTTCCATCTATATGTTACTGACCTCCCACTATATGCTCAGCTCTGTGTAGATACTTGGGATAAAGTAGTGAACAAGACAGACAGGACTTATGCCCTGGAGACAATTACAGAATAGTAGGGAAGAAAGACTGCAAAAGAGACAAACTTTGTGAATTGTGATTAGTGCCGGGGAGTAATGGGGAATCCACGCATTTATGCACCAGATGCTGTGCCAAGGAGTTCTTGAGCATCATCTGATTTGATCTGTAACCATTGTCTGATTTAATCCTCACAACTAGCCTATGAAAGGAGATGGCAGGATGAAGACACAGAGGTTCAGAGAAGCCCAAGTAATTTTCTCTGGCCTCACAGATTAGGGAGAGAGACTACCAAACAGCTAATTTTCTGTGGAAATAAGCACTGTTCTAGTACTTCATATAAACAGAAAGCCTTGAGTGCCATGCCAAGAGAATTTTTGGTAGGCAGTGGGGAGCATTGAAGGTTTGAAGCAGAGAGAGAAGTGCCCATGGTCAGGTCTCTGTTTTAGAAATCTCACGCTGGCAGCATGGAGGATGTATAGGAGGGGGTAGTCTGGGGATCCCTTAGGAAGTTCTGGAGGTCGTCTTGGAGAGTAGTAAGGCTGGACTGGACCAGCGTAGAGGCTGTGGTGGTGGAGGGGAGCAGATGGAGAGAGATTCAGTAAAGGAAAACCAATGAGACGAGGTAATAGAACAGATGTGGCATACGGGTAAGGCAGGTTTTGTTTATGGGGATCCCAAGTGGGATCAGGATCCTGGGTCACCAGGAGCCATCAGTGTGTGGATTCTGCCCCTAGGTAGCCGGCGGCTGGTGGATGTGATGGATGTGAACACCCAGAAGGGCACGGAGATGAGCATGTCCCAGTTTGTGCGGTACTACGAGACCCCGGAGGCTCAGCGGGACAAGCTGTACAACGTCATCAGCCTTGAGTTCAGCCACACCAAGCTGGAGCACCTGGTCAAGCGTCCGACTGTGGTAGGCCCCTGGTCTTGGTCTCCTCCCTGATACTTTCTACCTCCTCTCCTCACCCTTCTTCTCCTGCTGCCTAGGCTCCAGGCCAGCCTGTGCCAGCCCCAGCAAAGGACAGGAAGAATGTGGGGAGAATGAGGGATGGTGAGAGAACCCAATGGAAGGGCACCCCAAGACAGCAAGTGCTGACGATGGGCTGGCTTTCAGGTAGACCTGGTGGACTGGGTGGACAACATGTGGCCACAGCATCTGAAGGAGAAGCAGACAGAAGCCACGAATGCCATTGCGGAGATGAAATACCCGAAAGTGAAGAAGTAAGACTCCCTGGCTAGTGGTGGGAGCTGGGTGGGCAGGGGTTGGGTTGGGAGGGTGTCTCACAGCCCTGTGGGGTGCTGCTGGGACTCAAAGGATGGGGGTCCTTGGCATGAGCAGGCTGGCATCTTGCTTTCTTGGAACCCAGGCGCTCTGCTCTGCATTCCCCATCCAGATGGTCCTTTGGCCTCCCTGCCAGCTCTTCCTAGGGGCATGTGATTGAGGAGGGAGGAAGAATAATGGGGACCATCTCTGTGTGCATGTGTGTGCTTGTTATACCTGTATCTACTCCCACCAAGTGACAGAAAGTCCTGGGAGTGAGCATCTTCCGAGAGACCCGCTCATCATGGACGTTTTGCTTTGGCCAAGGGCTGAGGAGGGGTCTGGTGTTCTTTTGCTCCTTGCTGTTGAGACCCGGGACTTTTCCCAAATAAGCCCAAGGGCTGCTTACTCATCAAACACTCCTTAGACGGTGTCTCCACGTGGCAGGTTGGCTCTGGGCTGGGAAGGTGGCTGCATCTAATTGCAGGGACTTCACTACACATGGACCAGTAAGTCCTGAGACCAGTTGTTTAATGTGAACAGAGGCACCTATGATCCCCTTCACTTTCTAGAATTTTAATAACGGACCCTGGGGACCCTTGGGGCTACCTTCAGGCTCTCACCATCTCAGGCCGTCTGTGTTTCCATCTACAAAACGGGAAGGAGATGCTGACTGTCCCAGGCAGGACTGCTGCTCTGGGCTTCCTAGAAGAGTTGGCCCTGGCAGCTCCAAATCCATTAGCATCTCTCCTCTGCTCAACCCTGCTGCCAGGAGTGCCCCCAGGAGCTTGAAGGCTGTGAGCTTTTCATTCAATCCACCCTTCATTCAGGGCAGAGTGAATGCAGACTCAGTGCCAGGCTTTGTAAGGGAGGCCAGCGTGCTGGCCCTGGGTTTCTCAACGCTGTGCTTTCAAGCTCTCTCTTTCTTTAATTATTTCTCAGGCATTTTTCCTCCCCTTGAAGCTGAAGCTCCTTACATCCCTTGGATCAGGGCTACATCAAACACAAGGAATGGGCTCAAAGTGGGGAGGGTGGGAGGGTTTTCAGTTTCTTTCCCATTGGATTGCAACAAAATTTCTGAAGCCCCTGAGTTGGGGAAGGAAAAGATGAACAAGACCAAGAACCTTAACCCTCTGGAAAACGTGTCCTAAAACACTGGGGATAAGGTGTAAGTCTCAGCCTAGGTAGAGGGAAACAGACCCCCAGGAGGGGAACAGGGAGAGGAGGAATCCTTTTTGGCTGGTGGCATTGGGAATTCTTCTTGGAGGGGACATTGGACTTAGGCTTTATTTTATTTTTAAAGATTTTATTTATTTATTCATGAGAGACCCAGAGAGAGGCAGAGACATAGGCAGAGGGAGAAGCAGCTTCCCACAGGGATGCGGGACTTGATCCCAGGTCTCCAGGATCATATTCTGGGCTGAAGGTGGCGCTAAACCGCTGAGCCACCCGGGCTGCCCCTGGACTTAGGCTTTAAAGGATAGAGGAGATGGGAGGGATGAAGGAAGGGATAGGGAAGGATGGGGGAGAGGTGAGGGGAGTGAAGTGCTAAGGGCTTTTAAGGAATCATGAGAGGAGAGCTGGGGAAAAGAGTGTGGGACTCAGACATTAGGGGCAGATCACAGCTTTCATTGATTGATTGGGTGATTGATTGATTGATTCAGCATATGTATTAAACATCTGATTGGTGCTGAGCACTGGACATATAGTGAGGAGGAAACCAGATGAGTTCCCTGCCCTGACGACAGAGCTTTCAGTCTCTCTGGAGACAGACATTCATCCACCAATCAGATAAACAAATGGCAACTTTGCAGCTGTGTTGAAGCAACAGAGCAGAGATCCAGGGTGCTACAGGAGCCCATACCAGGGTACTTAAGGTTGTAGGGCAGGTGTCCCCAAGATGGGGTCTGAAGAGAAAGGGGTTACTTAGGAGAAGGGGCCTGGGAAGAGCTTTCCTGGCTGTGTGCAGAGAGCCAGGTGGCATGGTTCAGAAGGGTGGGGAGAAGGGGACAGATAGACCTACGGAAGGAATGCAAGTGAGGCTAGAGCAGAGCAGGGGGTGGGCAGTGGATGCAGGGTGGTGGGTGGGCCGGGCTGGTCAGGGACCGACATGCCATAGTGAGGGGGCTGTGTTTCTCCTAAGAGCAGTCAGAAACCTCTATGAGATTTTTTTTTTAAAGATTTTATTCATTTATTCATGACACACACACACACACACACACAAGCGCAGAGACACAGGCAGAGGGAGAAGCAGGCTCCATGCAGGGAGCCTGACGTGGGACTCGATCCCGGGTCTCCAGGATCAGACCCTGGGCGGAAAGCAACACTAAACCGCTGAGCCACCCGGGCTGCCCTATGAGATTTTTTTTTAAAGCTTTATTTATTTCAGAGAGAGAGAATGCAATGGGAGGAAGGGCAGAAGGAGAAAGAGGAAGAGAATCTCTAGCAGACTTCCTGCTGAGTACGGAGCCTGACACAGGACTCAATCCCGGGACCCTGAGATCACACGATCAGAGCTGAAATCAAGAGTCGGTTGCTCAAGTGACTGAGCCACCCAGGCCTCCCTCTCTGAGAGATTTTAAGCAGAGAGGGATGTGTTCAGATTTGCTTTCTGCAAGTTCTGCTGCTGTGTGGATTGAAGGAGCTGGGAGTAGAGTGATGGGAGAAACCAGTGGATAATCTCTATGAGAGCAAATGATGGAGCAGGAGGGAGCAGAGGACAAATGGTACATGCATCTAGGAAGGTAAAATAGATCACACTGGGGGACATAGATTTCAATTACTTTGCCTCCTTTAGATATATTTGGTATATTCTTCACTTTATTTTTTATTTTTAAAGATTTTATTTATTTATTCATGAGAGACACAGACACACACACACACACACACACACACACACACAGAGACTCAGAGACACAGGCAGAGGGAGAAGCAGGCTCCATGCAGGGAGCCTGACATGGGACTCGATCCCGGATCTCCAGGATTAGACCCTGGGCTGAAAGCGACACTAAACCACTGAGCCACCCGGGCTGCCCTATTCTTCACTTTATTGAAAGTTATTAAGAAAGAAAGAAGGAAAGAAAGAAAGAAAGAAAGAAAGAAAGAAAGAAAGAAAGAAAGAAAGGTATTCCTCTAAATAGTTTAATTCTATTAATACATCAATAATCCTAATTACCAAAAAAAGGCTTACATACAATTTTCTACAACGACATGTCTTCAAAACATTAGCTGGATTGTATGGCAGATATATTTACAAACCCTGTCAGCGGCTGTGGGAACTTGTTATAGGATTTGAACCTTGTTAGGAAGGAAGTTGTCACCTTGGAAGTAGTCCGTTGGTTTGGCTGAAAAGAATGCCAGTTAATCAGCGAGGTAAAAATCCTGCAATGATGAAGTCCTCTGGGACCATAGAATGGTTCTGTGGAATTTAATTAAAATGACACTGTTTCTAGAAGTCAGAGCTTCCATGCTGACAGGCCACCTGCATTCAGGTTTGCAGGAAGGAAGAGAGGAGTGTTACAGGCCCATTACTGCCTTTGCCCTGGCTCCAGGATTTGTGTAGTTTGATCATGGCGAGGGAGTTTGGAATTTTAGTGGGTTTTGGCTGAGATACTTAAGGTGAAGGGTGCTAGCATTTGTCAGTGAGTAGCTGTAACTTTGTAGGAGAGAAAAGGTGTAAAGGTTGTATTAGTGTATTCATTATCTGTTGCTGCCTTTACTGAGTGCCCACAAATGTAAGACCCTATTCTAAGTAGTTGGTAGGCTACAGTGAATAAAGCGAAGTCCCCATGTTCAGAGGGCTTATGTTCAGGTGGGGAAAAATGGGCAAGCAAACACGTGAATCATATAATTAAGGAGATGATAAGTGTCAAGGAGGAAATATAAAGCAAAATAAAGAGGGGCGCTGGCTGACTCAGTTGGTGGAACGTGTGACGAACAGTGACAGCTATTTAGGAGTACCCCTGTACTCATTGTTTATTGACACATAACATTACCCTAAAACTTTGTAGCTTAAAAAAGAAATCTTAGCAGCTTAAAGCGGCAAACAGTTTCTGTGGGTCAGGAATCTGGAAGTGGGTTACCTGGCTCAGAGTTGCTCATGAGCTTGTCTCAAGACTTAAGCCTCGGCTGTAGTCACCCGAAGGCTTAACTGGGGCTGGAGGGCCCACTTCCAAGTTGGTGCGCTCACATGGCTGTTAGCAAGAGGGCTTAGTTTTTCACCATTTGGGTCTCTCCATAGGGCTCTCCATAGGTCTCTCTATAGGTCTCTCCTCTCTTCAAGAGGGCTTGAATGTCCTTGTGACATGGCAGCTGGTATTCCCATCTCTTTCCAACCCCACAAATGGAGAGCAAAGAAGCCACAGTGCCTATATTTGAAAGTCACATGCTGTTTGCTTCTGCCATAGTCTTTTTTTTTTTTAAAGATTTCATTTACTTATTCATGAGAGAGAGAGAGAGAGGGGGAGAGAGAGAGAGAGAGAGAGAGAGAGAGGCAGAGGGAGAAGCAGGCTCTATGCAGGGAGCCCGACGTGGGACTCGATCCCAGGACTCTAGGATCAGGCCCCGGGACAAAGGTAGGCGCTAAACCGCTGAGCCACCGGGGCTGCCCAACCATATTCTTTTAATTAAAAGTGAGGTCCTATGTCTAGCCCACACTCAAGGGGAGGGGAATTTGGCTCTATTTCTGAAAGGGGGGAGTTTCAAAGACTTTGGACATTTTTTTTTTAAGATTTTATTTATTCATGAGAGACACAGAGAGAGAGAGAGGCAGAGACACAGGCAGAGGGGAAAAATAGGTTCCATGCAAGGAGCCCAACATGGGACTCGATCCCGGGTCTCCAGGATCACGCTCTGGGCTGAAGATGGTGCTAAACTGCTGAGCCACCAGGGCTGCTCTGAACATGTTTTAAAGCCTTCATAATCTCCTAGGTCTGTGACAGGGGCATACCTCTCTCACTTAGGACCACTGGGTATTATAATGCATTCCAGAAGGAAATTAGCAAGTCTTTTCTGTCCTTACATGCTGCTTGCAGAAATGAAATTTACAGCTTAATGGAAGCAGACTGTGACTGACAAACAGAAAGGAAGGGTACCCCGTATATACCATACCTTTGGCCCCAAAATAATTGGGAGTCAACTGCATTTTTCTCCCCGTACTTTCTGAGGGTGGCAGGAAGAACTGAGAAAAAAATGGATGGTGTGAAGTGAAGCTGAAACCCAGACAGGATGAAAATAGGTGCTGGGGTGAGCAAGTTTCAAGGCTGCCCCAGGCAGTCTCTGGTGGCCATGGAAATCTTTCATCTCAAGGACTCAGTTTCCCCTTCTACAAAGTGGGGATCCTGTCATCCTTGCCTCACCTCCCAACCACACTGTAGGGAAATGGAGCCTATAGTGATGTGAGATGTGGGTAGGACAAGATGTTTGTGTGGTCTCGTGTAGACACAAGGTCTCTAACTATCATCAGAATCCTTGGCTTTTCAATCTATTCTCCCTCATATTTGCATTGGGCTTTTTTTTTTTTAAGATTTTTATTTTTATTTTTTTTGAGAAAGTGAGAGGGAGCAAGCATGAGCGGGGGTGGGGGGGGAGGCAAAGGGAGAGGGAGAAGCAGGCTCCCTGCTGAGCAAGGATGCCCCCTCCCCCATGTGGAGCTCAATCCCAGGGCCCTGAGTTCATGACTTGAGCTGAAGGCAGACACTTAACCTACTGCCTCCCGGGTGCTCCTGCATTGGGCTTTTATCTCTACAACCCTCATTTACTTTCAACTCTCCTCAACCATGTTTGCTGGTACTAGAGATGATCACCCCTGTGTAATATCACACTGGGACACGGACCTAGAGAGGCTGCGGCAGTCACACAGGGATGGAGCTGTGGGCCAGGCATCACACCCCAGGCCTCTGGATTCCTGGCTTTTCCTCTCTACCTCTCTAGCTTTACAAGAGGAACAAAGAAAGCCAGCCTTTTCTGTGCTGCCATGTATAGACACAGACACTGTGTTAGACACTTAGCACGTATATCTCAACGGTACTGGAAGTGGGTGTTAACTACCTTCATCTTATAGACATGAAACTGAAGTTCATGCAGTAGTGCTTCAATGCAGGGAACAGGTGTAGCCATTGAGTATAAGATGGGGGCTGGTATGGCTGTGGATAACTTAAAAAATTCTTCTTTTGGGAAAAAAAAAAATCCAGTGCTGGCCAAACCATGCACATTTAGAGTCTAGTTTGACCCATGAGGGCCACCAGTTTGAGGCCCCTGACTAACTCAACAAATGGGGATGCTGAGTTCGAGGAGGGGGAACGATTTAGTCTAATGTCAAACAGTTGATCAGAATAAATATAGGGCTGTATTGCTGGGTGCTATACCTAACACAGATTAATCTGATGTGATCCCTGCTGGGGCTTGAGCTGAGGCACTTGTGTCCAAAAAAGTAATAATTTTCCCATGGGGATGACTCAGTCCAGCTGTCAGGGCCTTCTCTTAGCTCATTTAACTCTATGTTTTGTGTCAAATACTTTGCTCAAGGAGCTCCTAGGTGGCTCAGTGGGTTAAGCACTCGACTCTTCATTTTGGCTTAGGTTGTAAGATGGAGCCAGGGTTTAGGCTCTATGCTGAGCGTGGAACCTGCTTAAGATTCTCTTTTTCCCCTCTTCCTTTCCTCTTCTCCTCCTTTCTTAAAAAAAAAAAAAAAAGCTTTAAAAAGCTTGCTTAAGAACACCCATCGAATGGCTGGTGCTCGAATCCAAGATGGGAGATGTTTCTTGTAATTACACTTTTTTTCTTGTAAATAGGGAGAATATACTATGGTGAAAAAAATCAACCAGTTCCAAAAAGTTCACAGTGCAATCTCATAGCAGGCCACTGGCCATCCTGTAATGACCCTGGGAAGCAGCGCCCTGGCCCAAGGCATTGACCACCTTGAAATGACATCAACATTCACTTCCCTAAAATGGGGATTATAGGGTTGTTTTAAAGGTGAAACTAGATATTATGCATTTAATGGCTTTTATTATTAGCACTTGATAATCAGAGCCCATTAGTTAATATTCGTGGATAGCCCCAGTGGATGGGTTTTGGTAAAGAATGAAGAAGCTGGATTTCAGAGTCTATATACCACTGTCTTCTGCTCCCTTGGGGTTTAGGGGAATGGTGTGGGGACAGAATGGGAGGAGGGCTATGGCCCTGGGGAGCACGCCCTGGAGGGTGGGACTACTGATTTGAGCTGAACCATCTCCTGCAGCGGGAAGTCAGTGGTTGAGTTTGACTGTAACCTGCAGACCTCGCTTCTCTAAAAGAGTCTTGGGATCTGCCTGGTAGACCTGGGAGAAGGGCTGATAACCTCTGAGCCAGGCTGCTTGGGTAAGCACCATCACTAAGGTAGTGACCTTGGTGAGTCATGACCTCGGAGCCTCTGCTTTCTCATCTGTAAAACGGGGACAATCCTGGGAGTGAACTCAGAGGGTCGTGAAAATTGTATTAAATAATCGCAGTATCACAGTGCCAGGTACTGTGTTAATACGTATATATCTCAGTGAATTCCCACAGTAACTCTCTGATGTAGGGGTACACAGCTGCTGAAGGGCCAGGCAGGGGAAGGGGCAGCAGAGGAGCATCTCAGAACGCAGGGTTGAACTTAAGTCACCTCCCTGCCATTAGGATGAGAAAACCCGCTCAGGGACGGGAAGTAAGTTGCCCAAGGTCACACAGATGATCGTCTTCTTAGGGCTGGAGCAGCGTCCCTGGTCTCTGGACTGCCATGCCTCGGATCTGACACTCCCTTCAGACCCTAGCCTTGCCCCGATGGACACATCAAGGTGGCTTTTGCTGGGTCGTCCTCTCCAATGGCAGGACGGCGCCCACACTCTCTGAAAACGGGGGCGCGGGTGTTCCTGAGCGCCTGCGGGCAGAGCTGCCCCGGCGCCCCCACCCAGCCCGGGCGAGGGGGCGGCCGTGGGCGGCGGCGGCGTCCCCTGGCGCTGGCCCGCGAGCTTCCCTGTCGCCGCCGCGGCCTCCCTCCTCCTTCCTGGCGGCCGCCGCGCCGCGCGGGTGTTCAGTTTCAGCGCGGGGATGAGCGCAGGCTGCGCCCGGCTCCCCGAGGAAGGAAGGAAGAGAGAGAGGGCTGCACGGTCCTCGGCCGGCCGGGCCTGGCAGCGCCGTGGAGGGGGCTCGGCCCCGGTCGCCTGCGCTGGGCGCGCGTCGGTCCTGCGCTGCCGAAGGGGACGCCCGGGGGCCGCGCTGCCGCCGCCGCCGCCGAGGGTAACCGCGGGCGCGCCGGGCGGGGCCGGGCGGGCGTCCCTGCGCTGCGCCCCGCGGGGCCCGGGCTGCCCGGGAGCCCCCGCTCCTCCGGGGCGCTCCGGGGCGCGCCGGGGCGGGGTGTGGGTCACCTCCCGCCCGCGGGCTGCGCAGCCCGCGTCGCGGAGCGGCTCTTTGTGTCCTCCCGGGGCTGCGTGTAAGTGTAGTGTGTGTGCGCGCGCCTTCAGCCCCGGCACCCGGTGCCAGCTTTCCCCAGGTCCCCCCACCCCCCGCCAAGACCTTGGCCCCAGGGGATGCTGCCTGAGGCGCGGGGGGAGTTCTCGCTAAGTTGGAGGGAGAAGGGCGAGGTGGGGTCGCCCCGCTTCCCGGGATCCCAGGCAGCGCCCCAAAGTTGGTGCTGCAGGTGCAGCGCCCCCTCCTACCACGCTCCTCCCCGGCCAGCGCGGGCCTCGGGAGGCAGGAACCCCCCCAGAGGCTTAGTTCGGGGGCGCCTGATTCTCAAACCCCAACTTGGAGGGTGCACTTCTGCACGGAAGCCGCCCGGGCGGTGGGTGGGGGGTTGTGGAGGGGCGCGGCTTTCCGGGCAAGGGGCAGCCAGGCGGAAGCCAGGCTGGCTGGCCGGTGGGGAGAGCTTAGCGGCCGTGGCACGGAGCCGGGGCGCCCATGTGACTGCGGTGTGCTTTGGAAGAGGAAGCTGTAGAGGTCAGTGCAAAGGCGTCACGCCAGAGCGAGCGGGAGCAGGAGTGAGGGGGGAGACCCGGAATGAGCGCGGGGCGGGTGGCGGCTGCAGGGGCCCCGGACAAAGCCGCCCTGTCACAGCCGCCCTGGCCGCGGACGCCTGCATTTGCCCCGCGGGAGGGGCGGCGGAGCCTGGCGGCCAGGAAGTGAGGGACACGGGGGAGGGGCCTCCCTAGGAGAGGCGTGGCTGGAAGTGGCACCCCCACGCTCCAGAGGGCCTCGCAGGATGCTGGAGGGCGACTTGGGAGGGCAGATCAGAAGCAAACACAACTTGGAGAACTTTCCTTGCACATAGCTGCCGCAGCTCCTAGTGATTACGTCCATGCGTGTGTGTGTGTGTGTGTGGGGGGGGGGGGGCGGGAATTGGGGCTGGGGGCAGGAGGTTGGGGGTTGGTGAATACGTGGGGCCGGGTCGCCCTTGGGCCCAAGAGCCACGCTCCGCTCCGCTCCCCGCCTCTCCGCTGCGGGCGCCTGGGTGGTTATCCAGCTGCAGACTGAGGGAGGCACATCTCGCTCCACCCCACAAACACTTAAATTGTTTTCCCTAGGTTGTTTTCTGCTGAGGCCTGAAGGGGGTGGAAACCAAGGTTAGATTAAAAAAAGAAAAGAAAAAAGAATCCAGACGAAGAGGTGGTTTTAGGAAAAAAATGAGGACTAATATTTTGAAGTGGTGCTTGGAGAGGAGGCCGGTTGGTCCGTGGGGGTGGGGTGGGTTAGGGTTTCACCCCCTGCTCCCCACTCCCAGTTCCTTGGAGAGAAGAGGGTCACTCTGGTCTTCAGAGTAGGGACCCGTCTGCGCGTGCTGGGTGGAGGCGGGAGGGTGCAGAGCGGGAGCCCAAGCCGGGACTCTAACAACCCCAGCGCCAGCCCCGCAGCCCCGCAGCCCCGCAGCCCCGCAGCCCCGCAGCCCCGCAGCCCGCGCCTGTCTTCGTGACAGGGCTGCGTCCTGTGCTGTCAACTACACCCCTCCGATGGGGTTGCTAGGCAGCGGGGCTCTGATGTGGGGGAAGGCCTTCTGATTTGTCAGCCTCCTGCAGACACATGGTTAAGGCTCCTTCCAGCCTATCCGGAGGAGGGACGCTGGGCACGCTGCCTGCATACTGCCGAGCCCCGGGTCCACCTGAATGTGAGGTGCAAAAGGCAGCTAAGAGGGAGGGGGCACCTGGAGCCCACCAGCCTCCTAACCAGCTCAGCCCCACCACCCCCATTATCTCCACTGGGGCTTGCTGCTGGCTCCTCCCTGTCTGTCCCTGCCCCGTTCTGTTCCTCCCCTCTTCCCCAAACCATGGAAAAGCAAAGTGCAGCGGGGAAAAGAGGTCAGTGGGGTAAGCATGTGTGTGTGGGCCTCCGGAGGTGCGAAGGTGCATGAGCATGAGCCGTGGGGTTGCTGCCCCCTCCGTGCTGCTGGTGGCTCTTGTGGGAAGGGGTGGGAGGGAAAGAGGGGGCCCCGGCATTGCTGGCTGCCAGGCCTGGACTTGGAAGCCTGCCCTCTCCACCCCCACTGCCCCACCTCCCCTTAAGCTCTGCCCACCCCTAGGAGGGCAGAATGTCAGGGGAGGGGGGACCAGACTGGTGAGTTCCTGTAAGGAGGGGTGGGTTATCTGGCTGTTGCTAGAGCTCAGAAGGGGGGCTGCTGGCAGGTTCTGTCTCCTGAATGCACCTCCTCCACCCAAGCCTCTGAGGGTTGGGTTCTCCCCTCTGCCTGTCCACCACCCCACCCCCAAGTGTCTCCTCTTAATCCCTTCACTTTTTTCTTAGCAGCTATATGGAGATAGAATTCCCATACCGTTCATTCATTTAAAGTGTACAATTCAGTGGTTCAGTGTGTTCATAGAGTTGTGCATTCACAGTCAAATTCAGAACATTTTTATCTCCCCAAAATGAAACCCTGTACCCACTAGCAGTCATTCCCCATCCTCACCCTCCACCCCCAGCCTCAGGCTTTGGCCACCGCGAATCTACCTTCTGTCTCTGTAGGTTTGCTTACTCTGGACGATTCATATCCAGGGAATTGTATACTATGATCTTTTTTTTTTTTTTTTTTTTTTTTTTTTTTTTTTTTTAAATTTTATTTATTTATGATAGTCACATAGAGAGAGAGAGAGAGAGGCAGAGACACAGGCAGAGGGAGAAGCAGGCTCCATGCACCGGGAGCCCGACGTGGGATTCGATCCAGGGTGTCCAGGATCGCGCCCTGGGCCAAAGGCAGGCGCCAAACCGCTGCGCCACCCAGGGATCCCTGTATACTATGATCTTATGTGGCTGGTACCCCTATCCTTTTGAGCTGCACTGCTCACTTCTCAGGCAGTTGCAGTTTGTCTTGCCGATTAACTTTTCCTGTGCGGTGCTCTATTAAGAATGTCCCATCCTGAAGGGCAGGGGTCTGATGCATTCTTAGGCATTTCTCTAGGTGCCGTACCTAGCTCTGGGCTGGACCATTGGTTGGCTCTCAGTAAATGCTTATTGAATGAATGAAGAGATAGATGAGGACTTGTGATTGGCAAGCTATGCAGGTGGTTTACAGTGGAATTCCGGGTACCCAGCTGCTGCACCGGGGGGTGGGGGGGTGGGGCTGGTGGTGGTGGCTGGCATCTTGGGAGAACTGGGAGGTACAGGAGCTGGGAAGGAGCAGAAAGGAAGCCTCTCTCACTGGGGTGGGAGTGGGGGTGGGGCAAGAGTAGAAGCTGCCTGTGAGAGATAAACCCAGTGGCCTGTGGGTTGCCAGCTCTCTCCTGGGAACCTGAAAACCAAAATGCCTCCCCCAGCCTTGGGGGCAGGTGGCCAGTGCTTGAGATTCGTCATCTGATCACAGGGGCTTCCCCTGAGGGGAACTCCGATTAGAATTGGGTTTAAAAAGAAAAGAAAAGAAAAGGAAAGGAAAGGAAATTCCCCAGTGTTAGCATTTATAAAAAGGCAGCTGGTCAAGCATCTCTGAAGCTTTTGGCTCACCTCCTGTGATTCAGGCACTGAATTTTTTTTTTCTGCTCCCCTGCTTCTGTGCCACAGGTACTGTCTGATGAGCGTGAAAGGCTGTTTCACTGACTTCCACATCGACTTTGGAGGCACTTCCGTTTGGTACCATGTTTTCCGGGGTGGGAAGGTGAGTTGAGCTGAGTCTCTTAGACTTTTGTCCAACCCTGGCTATTTCTTCATGGAGGGGCTCGCTCCCTGTCCCTCTTTTCCCTGCCCCACGCCCAACCAGCTCCTACCCTGTGAGCAGTTTCAGGGCCACCTCCTCACTCTCTGTCTTCTCCTGGAGAGAAAGATCAAGGTCAACTCCTTTGCATCACATCCAGTTACCCTTCACACACCTGCTTAGCCAGTCTCTTGTTCTAAGCACCTTAGGTCAGATTAGAACTCCAGTTCTGGTTCCCAAGAACTCCCAGTATTCATTTTGCCTGCTGTGGTGTCTCAGCCCAGAGACTGCTTAACTGAAAAGTCTAGTTGCTGGCACTACCTGCCTCCAGGAACATTTTATATGAGGCACAGACGTCTCCCGGAGAGAGGAGGTGGTGTGTGCATCCAGGATGCTCCTGCTGTGTTTGCTTCTGCGTGCACTCCATACAGCTGTTGGGATGCTCCTTGAGTATACGCTTGCCTCCTTCCTTGCCTGGGTCTATGTGTATGTTTGTTTTAACCAAACGTGTTGGAAGAAATTCTGGGTAGGAAGTCATTCTGCTTGGTTCCAGATGTTTTTCCTCCTTCTCCAGAGTGAGCACAGTCTGGGTTTATTTATTGGACCATTTTATCATATAACTTAGGAAATTCCCTTCTTTTCCTTCCCTTACCTCTCCAACAAGCCTGTGGCTCAGGAGAAAGAATGTTCCACACAGTCCAGGAACTCTACCCACCCTGGCGTTTCAGCGGGAATGGAGATTCCTTAAAGGCAGGCAGGTGTGACCCAGAAGGGCGGCACCCCCTCCTCACCATCCCAGAGACCCTTTGGGCCCAGTCCTGGAGGTGGTCCCCTATCCTCCCCGCTCCTAGGCCGGTGGGGCTGTCTCCTTGGGTTGTGCACAGCCTGAAAGAAATCCAGGACTTTGGCCCAGATCTTCAGCTCATTGCCTCCTTTTCCTCCCAAGATCTTTTGGCTGATTCCTCCAACCCTGCACAATTTGGCACTGTACGAGGAGTGGGTGCTGTCAGGCAAACAGAGTGACATCTTCCTGGGAGACCGCGTGGAGCGATGCCAAAGAATTGAGCTGAAACAGGGCTACACGTTTTTCATCCCTTCCGGTAGGTTTCGGCAAGACTGGTGCTGGGCTCTCCCTCGGCCCTTGGCTCTCCCAGACACCGGGTGAAGGCTCCTGCATCCCTGTGGCCTCAGCCACGGTTTTGGGCCAAGTGATGGGGTTCTATGGGCCTGGTGGCCAGTGGCAGTCCCTGAGAGGAGACGGCCTCTGTCCCTTTCACATCACACCTGTGTCTCCCTGCCTGTTGGCTAGAATTCACTCCTGGGAAAAAGCCCAGGGCCTCCCTCAGGGAAGCATGAATGGCTTTCCCAGGACTTCCTGTGGAGAGTTCTGTATGAGGGGATGACAGTGGTACTGTGGGGAGGGGTCTGGGTTCACCCCCTTGAAGGAGGAATTGGGTTATTTTACCCAAGGAAGCGCAGTGTATGGGAATGGCAGTCCCAGGCAGGTTCTGGGGAAGGGCAGACCCCAGGGTGGGGGGTTTTACAGGGGTGCCTGAAAGCCTAGGAAATGGGCAGAAGAGAATATACCTTTTGGAAAGGGCCCAACATGGCAGCCTCCCTTCTGCGGATCAAGGTGAAATGTAGTTGAGGTCAATGTCAGCTCTTACATTTGGACTCCCTCCTTCCCCTACCCCCCAAAAAATTAAGAAGAAAAGAGAAAAAGAAATCAAGGCTACAAGTATAGTAGAGGGCAGTTATTAAGAGCGCCAGCCCTGGAGACAGGCTACAAGGCCTTAGTTTGAATTTTAGCTCTGGTGCTTACAAGCTGTGACTTCCTAGAAACGACTTTACCTCTCTGTGCCTCAGTTTTCATGTCTGTAAAATGGGAGTGAGACTTCCCAGGGTGGTAGTGAGGACTGAGTGAATGAAGAACTACATGCCTACAGCTATTTGGTGATGGACCGAGGACTTCTGGGCAATTACAAGCTGAGGCACCAGTGAGCATGACATGCCCTAGGGGTTAGGGAGTGCAGTCCTTGGCTGTATTAACAGTAACATTTTCCCCAAGATGAGGAAGGTGACAGTCCCACTGTTGAGAGGAAGGGGGTCAGGTCACATAGAGCAGGTTGTATTCCTTTTGGTTACTATACTTTGGAGAGTAAGTTGACCTGGAGATAGGAGTCTGGATGTCACATCAGGTGAGATGAATTTGAAGAAGGAATTGAGTGGATTTTACCCAGAGAAGCAAAGCAGGTGTATGAGAACAGCAGTCAGCTAGTTGAAAGGTTGTCTCTTAGAAGAAGAGGTCCAGCCACGTGGTGTTGGAATGACTCTGGTCTGCTAGGTAGTGAGCTCCCTGTCACTGGGTGTATATAAGTAGAGGCTATATATAAGGCTGTGCCAAGGAGCCTGCAGGGAATTTGCCACTGAGTGTGGGCTTGAACCTTACGAGTATCCTTTGAAGCAACTAAGATCTATTGGATGGAGAAGCTGGTCACACTTAGGTTTCTGAGAGTTGAGTTGGATGCTAGCCTTGGGTCTGGACATGAAGCACTATGGTAGCACCTTCCACTGAGGGGATGAGGCCTGCACACTTGTACAGAAAGTTGGGCAGAAAGTAGAGATTTCAATATTAGGGAAATTGGGGATTTGGAAGTGGCAGGGTGTAGTGGGGGTGACTTTGTTGCCATGGCTCCAGGTCCATCCTCAGACTTGAGGAGGGGAAGGACTCCTATGTAGGACAGAATGGGTTGTAATTGGTGGGCAGCATTTATGGTACGTACCCTGGCAGATGTGGCACAGAAGCTCGGGAAGGAAGTGGTACCCTTCTAGAGTGTGTTCAAGCCACTCATTAGGTGTTGGAAGATTGGCCATGGTAGATGCAAGGGAACTCGATAATGCTCTTGGCTTTGCTGCTGATGCTCATTGTGACCTTGGGCTGGTCTCTTCCCCTGTCTGTGCCTCAACTATCCTATCTCTACAACGAGTGGGGTGGGGCTGAACTGTGGAACCCTTAGATCCCTCCCAACCTGGCCCCCCTGTGTGCAGGCCTCCTAACCTCCCTGGGAGGACAGACCTTCTTTTTTCAGGACCTTTTTGCAGAGGGGGGAGGTGGCTCATTGCTTTCCTTTAGTCTGGGATGGGAGGGGTGTTCATTTTGGTGACTTAGCAAGTTGGAAAGGGTCTTGCGAAGCGACATTGGAGCTCCAGCAGGGGTGTGACTATCCGTTGAAGGCAGGAGGAGGATTTGAACTGCAGCTAGTGGGCTGAGTGAGACCCCGGCAAAGACTCCTGGCCCCGAGGGTTGTGAGTGAGATGCCAGCCTGTTCAGGAAGTGGAAAAGTGGACAGTTAAAATTTGTCACCTTCTCAGGGGGAGGGGGTACGTATGGTTCCCAGGCATTGATTTCTGCAGGGACCAATGAAATTAAAAAAAAGAAAAATGGGAGCTTGTAGTTATAAACTTGCAGTTTTGCTAAAGACGGGTGTTAATTAAAAACAAAGCAAAACAAAAACACCCTGGCATCTACTGTTGCTGATTTTCACAAATGGAAGATGACGCTAAAAAAGTTGGAAGTACATGATTTCAGAATAAAGGACAGTTCTTTAAATCTGACAGTTTTGAGTTTATGAAAAATCTGTGCCATCTTCTTTTTTCCCATTTTGTTGCCAACCAGTGAAAACTGAGGGGCTGGAGTTATGGAGTCACAGAAGTCATTGGGCACCTGGGGATTCTTTCCAGCCCCAGCGCCCCCTGCGCTGTGGACAGACACACATCTGGGGGTTGGGAGAGTTGGAGTGTGGTTTTGGGTGGACAGTGGAGAGCTAACCTTGGAGAAGCAGGCATCTCTCCATGTGGGTTCTTCTTCTTTTTTTTTTTTTTTAATATTTTATTTATTTATTTATTCATGAGAGACACAGAGAAAGAGAGGCAGAGACACAGGCAGAGGGAGAAGCAGGCTCCATGCAAGGAGCCCGATGTGGGACTTGATCCCAGGTGTCCAGGATCACACCCTGGGCTGCAGGCGGCGCTAAACCACTGCGCCACCAGGGCTGCCCCATGTGGGTTCTTCTGTATCAGGAGTAGAGAGGCTAATTCTGGCATTTCTCACCTCTGACCTCCCACCATGGGTCTTTGTCACTACAATGCAACCTTGGACCTGTGTCCTCGTACCTCATGCTGGCCTCACATCTCCCTGTGGGTCATTTAGCAGGTCTTCAAAGCTCTAAGTTAACCAGAAAGTTAATAGGTTCGGATGGTTTTAAATGTTACAGTGTCTTTATGAGATGTGGTTTAACTCTTTCTTTTTGTGTGTGGCCTGGGTACAGGCTGTGGCCTGGGTGACAGTTCTCAGGCCTCATTCCTGGGTGGTCTGGGAAAGCTGCCTGGAAGAGGAAGACTTGAAGGTGGCTGGGGAATGTTATCTGGAGAAAGAGGTGCAGGTTTGTCCTGTTGATGAGGCAGAGGCAGTGGGAATACAGTGGCCTCACCAGGGTGCACACAGCCAGGGGCAGGAGTGGCTGGCAAATTACCCAGACTTAGCCTGATCATTAGGTGGAAGGAAAACTTGAGGTGGAAATCATCCCCAAGGAGTGGGAAGTCAGATGGACCCAGTGACATCTTTTTCCTTCATGTGATGTGACCTGTGGCCAATGCCCTGACCATGCTGATGCGCTCAGCCTCCCCCTCTGGCTGCACCAGCTTCAGTGAACTATGGCTAATGGTAATAATAACTCATATTACTGAGCGACAAACATTTTACATACATTACTTACTTTCTTCATAAGCAATGGGAAGAAACATTTCTTTTTTTTTAATTTTTATTTATTTATTTATTTATTTTTTTAATGCGTTTCTTTTTTTTTTAATTTTTATTTATTTATGATAGTCACAGAGAGAGAGAGAGAGAGAGAGAGAGAGAGAGGCAGAGACACAGGCAGAGGCAGAAGCAGGCTCCATGCACCGGGAGCCTGACGTGGGACTCAATCCCGGGTCTCCAGGATCCCGCCCTGGGCCAAAGGCAGGCGCCAAACCGCTGCGCCACCCAGGGATCCCTAGAAACTTATTTCTTTATTTTTATTTATTTTATTGTTTTTTAAAGACTTTATTCATTTATTCATGAGAGACACAGAGAGAGAGAGGCGGAGACACAGGCAGAGGGAGAAGCAGATTCCTCACAGGGAGCCCGATGTGGATACCATCCCAGACCGGGATCACGCCCTGAGCTGAAGGTAGATGCTCAACTACTGAGTCACCCAGGCATCCTGAAACTTATTTCTTTAAACAAAGAAGATTCATGGGGGTGCCTGGCTCAGCGGTGGTAGAGCACGCAACTCTTAATCTCAGGGTTGTGAGTTTGAGCCCCACATTGAGTGTAGAGATTACTTAAAAAAATCTTTTTTTTTTTAAAGGTTTTATTTATTTATTCATTCATGAGAGACACAGAGAGAGAGGGAGAGGGAGGCAGAGACACAGGCAGAGGGAGGAGCAGGCTCCATGCAGGGAGCCCGATGTGGGACTTGATCCCAGGTCTCCAGGATCATGCCCTGGACTGAAGGTGGCACTAAACCACTGAGCCACCGGGGCTGCCCTAACAAAATCTTTTTAAAAACTTTTATTTAAAAAAATATTTTATTTATTTATTCATGAAAGACACAAAGAGAGAGAGGTGGAGACACAGGCAGAGGGAGAAGCAGGCTCCCCACAAGGAGCCCAACACGGGACTCGATCCCAGATCTCGGGATCAAGCCCTGAGCCAAAGGCAGATGCCCAACCACTGAGCCATCCAGGCGTCCCTTAAAAAATCTTTTTTTTTTTTTTTAATATTTTATTTATTTATGACAGATAGAGAGAGAGAGAGAGGCAGAGACACAGGCAGAGGGAGAAGCAGGCTCCATGCACCGGGAGCCCAATGTGGGACTCGATCCCGGGTCTCCAGGATCGCGCCCTGGGCCAAAGGCAGGCGCCAAACCGCTGCGCCACCCAGGGATCCCCCTTAAAAAATCTTAAATAAGTTTCCTGAGGCCCAGAGAGGTGAACTAGTCCAAGGTCACACAGTTAATAAGCAACAGAGCAGGGCAAGAGCCCAGATGTGCCTAGTTTCAGAGTTGACCTGGTTCTCATTCTCCATTAGCCTGGGAATCAGCAGACTTATGATCTGGTCTTCCTTCTCAGCTATGTGACTTTGGGAGAATTTTTTGCTCATTTAACAAACTTCCTTAAGGGCCCACTTGGCAGTGTGGAAAGTGTTAGGAGGGACTATAAGACAGATTCTCTGTGTCTTGAGTTCATGTCCAGCCAGGGAGCAGCCAGGATGGTGGAGGCCAGAATGGGGACCTGGGAAGGACCCTGAGGTCAGTGGCTTGATCTGGCCTGAAAGTGTTTCCCATCTTTGCCTTGTATTAAGAATCACCCATGACCTAGGGGAGCCTGGGTGGCTCAGTTGGTTGAGCATATGACTCTTGATTTTGGCTCAGGTCATGATATCTAAGTGATGGGATCAAACCCCACATTGAGCCTATGTTGGGCTCCAGGCTTCGTGGAGAGTCTGCTTAGAATTGTTTTCTCTCTCCCTCATCTTTTCCCTCTGCTCCCCCTTCATTCTTTCTCTCTCTCCCTCTAAAATAAATAAATAAATAAATAAATAAATAAATAAATAAATAAATAAATAAATATTAAAAAAAAAAAAGAAAGAATCGCTCATGACCCCAAATTCAGGGGTAGCCCTAGGTGTTTTTCTTAGTCTTGGGACATTCTGAGAAAAAGTAACCTGAAGCTACTCAATAGTGTAATGTGGCTTGGGCCTCAGATGACCTGCCTGTAAAATGGGTAGAGAGTAGGGAGATGGTAGCAGTGAAGCAGGCTAGATATGAAGCGGAGGGAGTTGGGGCTCCAGGAAACCGAATGTTTGCTGCTCATCTCTAGCCAGTTAAAGTTGGATGAAAATGGCCTAGTGGGCCCACCTTCCTGTTTTTCTAGAGAAGGAAATAATTCAGATTATCTTGTGAAATTTCCCCATTTTTGTAACACAGGTGGATCAAACTAAACATACTCCTGAGTCTACCGCAGTCTGTGACTTGCCAGTTTGGATCATTGGTACCAGCTGTGAGGTCCTAGAGAGGAGAGGCTGCACCTTGGCAGCTGGCCTGCCCAGCCTGGGGCCTGGCCCAGCTCAGGGAGTCCATGAAGGAAGCAGGTCTTGGCCCTTTGTGAGGTGCATGACTTTTGGGTTTACCCCTACAGCAGCCACAAAGACAGACAAAGGTGGATGGGGGTGGAGAGGGCTTTGGTATCTGAATCCTGAGTGTCTGGGTTGTGGGTGAGAGAGGCTCCCTGTGCTCCACTGGCCCTCAGGTCCCAGAGAACACCTGTCCGTAGGTTTTGTGGGTCGCCTGCTTTCCTTCCACGATTGGATCTGTCCCCTGTCGCTTGGCCTGAATTGCCTCTGTTATTGCCTTCGTATTGCTAGTGACTCTGGCCTGAAAGCATGCACAAGGCAGATACCAGCCCCCCCAGCCCAGTCACCAGCCTGGGACACCTGCTCTCTCATGCTTACTGGGTGCAGCTAAGGAGACATCACCAGGAGGGTGGGGATGGATGGAGTCTATGAACACTGTTGTTTCCCCTCCCTGGTTCTTCTGGAGGGGAATGTTTAAGTCATGGAGCAATCTGAGGAAGGCTCGGGGGTGGAACTTGGCAGTGACTGATCCATTTGAGGCTGCCTGACCCACCTGTGAGGTCCTGGCTTGAGGGATAGAGGGGAGTGGGTAGAAGTTTCTAGAACCCCTTGAAATGCCTGGGGGTATAGATTTCCTGTCACTCCACTTGAAACAGAATCTCTCTTCTATTTCCTGCTTTGCTCACACAGCAGGTAACAGGTTGGTGTGTCTGCATTTTCTACCTGACAGGACAGAAGGGAGAGTCCAGGGCTGATAAATGCAGATCTACGTGGGTACCACTCTTTGCAAACCTTCAAGGAGGAATGAGATGACCACAAATATCAGTGGCAGTTGCTTACATGGACTGAGTTCTTGCTCACCAGGTCCCCCACAGGGGAGGCAATGATCTCCCTCATTTCACATGGGCAGATGGAGGCCAGGAGAGGGGATAGTCAAGTGCCCCCTATTGCATAGTGAGTCAGCCATGGAACACTTTTCCCCGGAGGTCTGGGGAGCTTGGGCTTTCTCTAGGGCTCTGCGTCAGCATGTGAGGAGCATAGGAACAGGACCCAGGAATCCTTGCCCCATTCAGGCTTTACCCCACCATATGCATCTGCTTGACCTCGGCAGTCCTAGGTCTCAGTTTAGGAAATGTTGCTTAAGTAACATTGATGGTGGTAACAAGAACAGTAATAGCGTAGCTCTGCTCAGCAAAAAATATATTAAAAAAAAAAGTACAGCTGAGAAAATCAGGTGCTCCACAGCTGAGGTGGAGAGGCAGAAGCAGATGTGGAAGCCAAGTCGGCAGCTGTACTTGTCCTGCACAGAGGTGCGAAGGTGTCGGGAAGGCGCCCAGGTGTTGGCAGGAGCGCACCTGCCCAGTGGAGCCAGCAGTGTGGGGAGCTGACAGCAGAACCAGGTTACACAGAGTCTTAGTTCTTGTGCTCTGGACTGGTGGTTCCCCTGGCCTCCCCCATGACTGCCTGCTCATCCCACTCCCTGATGGCTCAGCACCCTGAGTGTCCCACAGATGGTGTCCATGGCTACCTGTGGCTGCCTGTGACACGGGGTTGGCATCTTTTCGGTGGAGGTATAGGGGCTCTGCAATTGTCCTTCAAGCAAACAAATGATTCACATGAGTTGGAGAAGAGGGGCCAGGAAAGAGAAGACGTGGGTGCCAGGGCTCAGGATCCTGGGGCTTGGGTTGTCCTGTCTGTCACCTTTGTCCTGTGCTGACCCTGTCTTTCACCATGAGTCTCTCTGCCTCTGTCTATCCTTGTCTCAGCTCTATCTCTCTTGTTTCTCTCTGTGTGTCTCTTTGCCTCCCTGGCATATTTGCAGTCCCTTTTCCTGGGACCTGTAGGCCTGGTGCACTAACTAGTGCAGAACGGGTTAGGCCTGGTGCACTAACCCGTGTAGAACAGCAGTACAGCATAGCCATCAAAAACGGAGGCGCTGTGTGCTCGCTTCGGCAGCACATATACTAAAAATGGAGGCGCTGTCACTTAGTAGTTGTGGCTTCATTCAGCAAGTCACTAACCTTCTCCTAGCCTTCGTTTCGGCATCTGTAAATGGGAGTGGATTATAATCCTGCCTGTCCCCTAGCTCTGCACTATTACTGTAGGCGGGAGTGCATGTGGGTCTGTTGAGCTCTTGAAACATTCCTTTGCCAAAGGAATCAGGTGGCTTGATTTGTCTGGCCTTCACAGACCGAACAAGGCGACACTCTGGGTTCCAATCATTATAACTTCACTTTCCTGTGTGTCGGGCAGGCATGTGTCTGGATCTTGTAGTTTTGGCAAGATGTCACTCCTGAGTTGTGGCCTCAAGCAATCCTTCGTGACTCCTCCTGAGACTGGTGGTCTCTGGGATTCTGAGGGGCGGGTGAGCACCCTGAATGAGAGGGGTCCAGCTCCCTGGCCAGCAAGGGAGGGAGACAGGGCCTGCCTCTGCTGGCTGCTGCGGCCAGGCCTGCAACAATACGAGGAAGCCTTTATCAAGGCCATCCAGCTGCCTACCACCGTCTTGAGCCAGCTAAGGGTCCGTGCCTGCTGTGGTCCATCAAGGCTGTGTGTCTGAGACCTGTCAGCCAGCCAGGAACCCTGCCTTCTGCATCAGGCAGCCCGAGTATCCTCAGTTCTGGCCCTGGTTGCTCACTGAACCTCCTGTGCCCTTCTGCATGCTTCCATAGGTGACCCTCCCACCCCAGTGGTCCAGGAACCAGTGACTGATCCTCTCTCTATGCCCTCCCCACCCCAGGTTGGATTCATGCAGTCTACACCCCCGTAGACTCTCTGGTATTTGGCGGAAACATCCTGCACAGCTTTAACGTGCCCATGCAGCTGCGGATCTATGAGATCGAGGACAGAACACGGGTAAGGCCGCTTCCTTCTCTCCTCGTGGGATTGCCCAGCCCCTGAGCTCTGTCTGGCGCTCAGGGTATGTGGGACAAGTGATTCCAGAATCCTCCTTGGTCCCCCCTCCCTCCTGTTCCCTGCCTCAAGCAGGGCCTTGGTCCTTGCAGGGGCTATTGGCAGGAGTCCCACCCAGAGCCCCTGGAGTTTCTGTTCAGCTCCAGGCCAGTGGCGGCCAAAACCCCCTTCTCAAAGAGGAAGTATCTTTTGAGAAAGCACTGTGAAATATCGGGAACCCTGCCTCTTTCTTCTCGTGTGTAGGGAGGGATGCAAGGGAGTTGGGCAGGGGATTTTGTGGTTATTACTGCTGTGGTTCAGAGGGGGGCCTTGGAAAGGTCAGCTCTTGGGCGTGTGTCCCCTCCATCCAGGGACCCCAAATGTGAAGTAGTGCCCTGAGGAAGGCAGTACCTGTGAGTCCCTCAGGATTGGCTCTGAGCTCTGTCTCAGTGTCTTGCTTGCAGGGTGGGGTGGGGTTGGGGTGTGGAGGCTCTTCCTCTTGACGGTGACAGTAACATGTAGGGTCTCCTTGACCTCCACCACCCAGGACTGGGCGGGGGGATGCTGAGGCTTAGACACCTGACCCGGTGCTCCTCTCCACTCCGCTCCATGAGCTTCCTCTGGAAAGTATTGGCTGCTTGCATCTGCACCCTCTTCCCATTGTGGAGTTTGGCCAAGTGTCCCCAGACATTTGAGACAGATTTGAGGGAGGGAAACGGGCCAAGACAGTGCCCATTCTTTCTTCTTTTTTCTTATAGTTATTCAAATATTCATTTCTTTTTTCTATTGAGATAGAATCCGCATACCATAAAATTGACAGTTACAATGCCCAGTTCAGTGGCATTTGGCGTATATTCACATAGTTGTGTAACCACCACTCTAATGCAAGGATATCTTCATACCCCAGAAAGAAACCTACTCATCAGCAGTTACCTTCCGTACCACACCTCCCCACCCCACCCCCCAAGCCTTTGGCAACCAACACTCTGCTTTCTGACTCTACGGATTTGCCTCTTACTGGACGTTCTATAAACCGAATCATATATTGTGTCCTTTTGTGATTAGTTGCTTTTACTTCTCATGATGTTTTTAGGGTTCATCCATGTTGTAGCATGGATCAGTGCTTCGTTCCTTTCTGTGGCTGAATCAGAGTCCATTGTATGGATAGACCATACCACATCTTCTTGGATTTTGCCCCAGATGACTTTTTTTTACCCTAGGGAGGTACTGTCATGCCGGGACTCTAAAGAAGCATCTCACTGAGGCAGATGCCTTGGGCCCAGAGTCCCCACCTTTCTTGGTCTTGTTTATAGGCCCTGATCTGCACAAAATCACATACATGGACCAAAATCTTAGCTGCTGTGTATCTGACTTCTCTAACAGTCTCGACGTTGAGGGACCTTGTCTGAGGGTTTCCTGGGAACAACCTTGAGCTGTATTCAGTGGTCAGGTGTGCTGACAAGGGCAACTGCACATCTTCAGATTGATGGGTTTGCTGCTGGGATGCCTGGATCTTCAGAGACAGTCTTGTTTTGTGGATTTTCTCTGTTGCCTGCCTACCATCCCTTTTCCGGTCTGGGGGAGGCCAGCCGCAGCCAGCCCTGGTCTGGTGGATGCTTCTCTGTGGCTTTCTGGGTGTGAGTGGTCATCTCAGTCTGGGTCAAGTGCTGTCTGGGGCTTCAGCCAACTGTTCTTTGGCCAGCCCTGAAGAATGGGCCAGTTTGCGTGTGAGCAGACTTGGGCGGGGGTGTATGGGATAGAAAAGAAGAAATCTAGAAGAAGTGAGGCCCACGACTTTCTAGCCAATTCCTGAAAGCCAGAATCAGGCTGGGATTTCTAAAGGCTTTGGCAACTTGCTTGACAGCTGTCCCCCTCCCCTGGGGAATCCGAATTGTATATCTCCGGGGATTTGGGCCCCATGATTCCATCAGGAGCCCAGCTCCCCTCCCCTGCTTGGTGGGAGGTGGGAGGGAGGGTAACAGTGTGGAACCCCCAGCGTCACACTGAGTGCCTGTAGGATATCATGCCCATGTTGAGATAAGCACGGCAGGGTCCCCCCCCCCCCACCAAGGCCCACCGTCCCTGTTGTCTGAGTAGGCGCCCCATCTGGTTTCCCTGAGGCACGTTGATGGGTGGGGGGCTGGTGGGCAGGCTGGCGGGCAGGCTGGGTTGGAAGCAGCGGCAGGCTGTTTAATCTGCTTTGATTTCTGGTCTTTGGAGAGGGCTTGGCTACAAGGCCCAATTGTTTATGTCTTAGGAGCCAAGGCAGACAAAAGATGCTGGGGAGAGAGCACTGGAAGCCAGATAAAATGCCAGGGCTCCTTGTCAGCTTGCTACAGCTTAATTCCTTACATCCCTGCGAGCTTTCTTAAGAAGGTTATGGCCATTTAAAAATAGTTTTTCAAGAGTCCCTAAAACAGGGCTTTGCTTGGAAACCAAAGGCAGGGGCTGGGACATGAAACTGTCAATCTTTAAGCCTCATGGTGTGGATTTGTCTTAGAAAAAGGATTTGCCTTTATGGCCCAAAGTGAGGACCCTTTCCATCCAGACCAGGGGAAACCCAGCAGTCTCCTATGTTTAGGAAACCATGTCTTACGCACAAGGATTTTAATATTGGGGGGGGGGGGGTGGATGATAGATGACTTCACTCTGCTGCCCCTGTGGCTCTGTCCTGCCAGGGCCTGGTGGTTTCTATGTGAAGAAACCCACATGCGTACTGCCCTGTGCAGATTCAATCCTCTCATTGTAAAGACACAGGGGGCAGAAGGAACGACACCAAGGAATGGATGTGTTGCACGTTTATTATTTGAAGATAACGTCACAACAACCATCACGACATATTTTTTAACTCCAGTTAGCTTGATGAGGAACAGGGATGGTCCAGTCGATCATTCATTAAACTGCCGTCTCTCTTATGTTTATCTTTTTTTTTTTTTTTTTTTTTTCCTAATGGCTCTAGTGAAAGCAGCTTTCTCAGGAAAGGTAACGCCGCACGCTCCATTCCCCCTCAGCCAGTGAATATCTATTTGGAAATCGCAAATAATTTTCCCTTCCTTTCCTCTTTTCCTCTACCATTGGATTTTTTTTTTCCATTGACTTTTTTTTTTTTTCCAGGAGAAAAACAAATTTTAAGACTCTTCCACCCACCCTCATATTTTAGTTTTTCAAGTCCCTTGAGACCTAGGAGTTTTAGATGCACCAAAATACCTTTGGTTCTGATCTCCTAAGGTCACTCAGCTGTTAGAGGAGGGGCTAAGGCCAAGTGCTACTCTCAAGGGCCTTTGGGAACTCACAGCTACTCCTTGAGATCTGCAGATATAGACGGATTCCCCCCCAACCCCCAGGCTGGGAGCGCTGCATGCTTTCTGAATGCCTTGCCTTTCGGTGAACAGCTCAATTTGGTGAGGCTCCGAATTTGTCAACAAATAATGTTGAGCAATCGTGTGTTTAATGTTCCCAGGCATGTGGCTGAAACCTTTTGGAGGCGAAGGGTGGAAGGCGACAACCCGTTTGTAAGTCAATTCTTTGCAAATTTTTGTTTCCTGCGGTGCTCTCTTGGAAAAAAAAAAAATAAATAAAATGAAAAATTTTGAATTCCTTCATCAGCATTTGTTTTCACTCAGCTGGTTTCCCTTGGGTTCAGCAACAAGGAGGGGAGACTTCTCTTCCTCCTCTCCTGACATAGAGCCAAAAAAAAAATTTTTTTTTCCTGATCTAGAAAGATTCTTGGGCGCTGGTTGTGCCCATCAGTGCAGAGCGGCTTGCATGGTTTCCCAAAATTTGAAAGGACAAAAGCAACTTCAGAGATTTGCCAATCGAATCTGAAGTCAGGAGATGTGAATGAGGGTCGGAGAAGAGGTGGGCCTGCCCGCCTTCATCCTGCTCTGTTGGTATTGGCAATTGGTTTCAAAATCATCGCTTGGTCTTTGCTCTGGAGCGGGGGTAGGGCTGAGGCTCCCAGACCCTTCTTCACAGGAGGTCAGGCTCTGTCTCAGTCTGAAGTGCCCCTCTCCTTATAAACTCGGAAGGGCATTGATCCAGTGACGGTGAAAAAGGATGAATGCTATCTCAACATTAAAGCCGGGGTTCTCAGGAACGTAGCTGGAGCCAAGGAAACCGCTAGATGTTCCCAACTCCATGCATCCCCCCGGAGGAGCTCAAAAGCATGCGGCGGCCAGGATCTCATTCCAGCACACCCCATCCGCCAGAGGTGGGGAGGTCAAATGGATCCAATAAGCAGATGGGAGAAGCAAGACCCCCAACGTGGGCAAGACCCCCAACGTGGGCAACCGTGGGCCTCACGGTTGAAAACTGAGTCAGTGGGGCCTGGGGTGGCTGGGGGGACTGAGCTGGGACTCCCAAGGCAGAGTTGGGGACTTTTCCAGGTGGTCATTGTGAGAGGGGCAGGAAAATGCTATTTTAGGGCACATGGAGGTCTTAGGTCTGCTTGTCTTTGCCTTTATCCCACATGTAGAAAGTTGCCTATAGGCTGTCGCAGGGAAAGGTAGGAGGGTGTCCTGGCTTGACATCCAACTCCCTGGGTTTCTGGAAGTTAGGAGAGGTGAAGAGGGGTCTCTTGCACAAGCAGAAGTTCCTGGAGGCAGACACCCTTGGCGAGAGGGCAAGAAAGCGGGCCCGGAGTGCATGTGGATGTGCAAGATCTATAGGTTCAGGATGCAGTTTCCGGAATGTTCATCAGTGCAAGGCCATCAGTGGAATTGCTTCTTTGCCATCTTTCTTTGCCATCTTGTCCATTTAGACCCCGTGCTTCCACCCATCAGAATCCTCCTGGAGCCCAGGGCTTTTCATAGTTCTGATACACAAAGCTATCTGCACCTACACTTCCTCCCCTCAAAGAAATGGCCCAAAGGGGAGCTCCCTCTGGGCTCCTGCTCCAGTCCCAAGCGTGTGTCTCCTGGTGTTAGAGCCATCTGGGTCACCCTGGGGACCTGTGTCCAAGGGAATCTTCTGGGAGTACAGGTGGGGCAGTGCCAGGTGGTTGTTGGGGAGGAGCAGGGGTGGGACCCTCTGAAGCCCCTCCCCCTGGGGTAGGAGAGGCCACATCCCCTCCCTCATTGGTCGCCCCCTGTCGCCTCCCTACCCAGAGTGCAGGAGATGCTTGGTAGCCGGTTTGCAAATGGGTAAGGTTTGGGGGTGTGTGTATCAATTTCTGTCTTTCAAGGGGCAGGGAGCATAGCAGAGTCTGTGCAAGAATTTTTGAGAACGAGGAGGAGCCTGTGTTTGTTGTAGCTGGAATCAGGCTCACATCTGCAGGTACCCGCACCCTCTGTCAGCAGGTCAGGGAACAATTCTTGTTTCTCTGCATCTCACAGAAGCACAAAGTGGACCCCAGTCCGCCTTCCCCTGGTGGCCTGTAGCTCCGGGGGCTTTGAAATGATGCTCTCACCTAGGCCTCTTTTTCCCCCTCTTCCTCTTCATTTATGCATGCTACTGGTATCTTGCCCCTTTCAGCGCCTCTCTCCTGCCTTCCAGCTCCCACCTCCCCCATTTTTCCTCCTCACACCATTTGTGCTCTTGTTAAGATGGTGAAAATAACTCCTACCCGCAGAACCCCACCCCCACCTCCCCATTTTCTCCCTTGGTTCTCCTTTGCCTTACAGAAGTTGACTTCCAACCTGGGTCTTTGCTTTCAGGTGCAGCCCAAATTTCGTTACCCCTTCTACTATGAGATGTGCTGGTATGTCTTGGAAAGATACGTGTACTGTGTGACCCAGCGGTCCTACCTCACTCAGGAATACCAGAGAGAATCCATGCTTATTGGTGAGTGCAATGTGGACCCAGCCGCTTCCACTGCTCAGTTGGGCAGGAAAAATTTTTTCAGTGTGGCCCTTGAGAGTCTCTGGGTTCTTGGAATTCTTTTGAACCAGTGTTGGGCAGATTCCTAGAGACCCCTTAGGAGGGGAAGCCATCTTTGTCAATGTCCCATTTGGAATACAGAGTCCAAGAAATTGAAAGTGTGATCCTAACAGAGTCACCTTGGTGGCCTCCAGGTCATGCTGAGGAGTCATTCCCAGGCATGGTTGCTGAAACAGGATCCCTACAGAGCAAAGAATCCTGGTTGTTTTATTCCTCCGTGGCCACCAGCTGATCCCCTATTCTTAGCCCTCCACTGCACCTAGGGGTTGGGTTTTTGTCTATATAGGAGCAGGCCCATGGGATGCAGCCAATCCCCCAAAATCTGAGGCCAGCTTGGAACCAGCGGGGAGGGGTGACCAGGGCTGGAGACACAAGCATGGCAGAGCATTGGGTGGTTCTGACGGAGGTAGGGAAATAGCCTTTAGAGCCATGGCTGCTGCAGGGAGCCCTGCCTTAATGCCTTTACTTAAAGGGACATCACCCCCCAAATGGCTTGATCCTGGAATCTAGACTTCTAGATGCCTGCCTGAACTTGCCTGTAACTGTGACAGTGAGCCCTGAGGAGCAATCTGGAAGAACATGGGTCTTCCCCCACTGCCTCTGAGCTGAGGGGTTTTCTGGATCCAGAGTCTGCTGAGACTCATTTACTGCTTCTTTCTCATCACAGGATAGAAAAATAGGATCGATCTGTCTCCTGTAGGGTCTACACAGTTTCTCCTGCAATCTCCATGATTTTTAGATACCTTATTATTTTTTTTTTTCTCATTGTAGAAAGCCTCTACCCTCCTTCCCTTGACTCTCATCCTTAGTGACTTTTTTAGAGCTTTCAGATTGGGCATATGATGGAGAACAAATAGTTCTCCTGAACTATTTGTAATAGAACTCAGCAAAATAGTTCTGCTGAGGTCTGTATCGGGAAGTGGTTATTTACTTCCTAGAAATTCAGTTTTGCCTGGGGAGTCTCTTATGGGTCTCGTACATGTCAGATGATGCAATATTCAGGTGTTGAAAAGTCCTGAAACCCCACAACCTGCTCTTTGGAAGCTCCCAGCCTGGTAGGAAATGGGAAGTTAGTCTGAAATAATGAGGGTGACCCCTGTGGTTGTAGTAGCTTACACATTCCTGTGAGGACCAGAAGTTTGATTTTTGTGGCAGTCCTCAGGACCAGGAAACGGAGGGTCACTTCTCTCATTTGGATATTTTAGAGCTGTAGGAGAACATTCCCAATTCCATTCACAGGCACCAGAGGAAAGCTTGAGGCAGCATTTGCGTTGTTGATGCCTGCTTTTTTCTTGAAATTTCTTGCCTCTGATTCCTCTGAAGCCTCACTGCTTCTCCTGCCAAAGTAAAGGGGAGACATCAGGGAGATGCCTCATTTATCAAATGCTGGTTGTGTGCTAGGACCCAAGCTCAGCGAAGCCTTATTGGATCCTCACCTCAAGTGTTCAAGGCAGCATTTTTTGTCTTGTATTTTTTAAAAAAGCATTATTGGGATATAGTCCCCATACAATTAATATACTATTTAATGTGTACAACTCAGTGGTTGTTTTTCATATATTCCCAGAGCTGTGCAACTATCACCAGGCAATTTGGGGTTGTTTTCTTTACCCCAGAAACATGTACCCTTGTGTTATCTCCTTATCTCCCCCACCCCCAGTTTAGGTACCCATTAATCTACTTTTTCTGTCTCTATAGATTTCCCCTTGTTCTGGACATTTCATATAAATGGAGTCGTTATAGAATATATGCATTTTTGGCCTTATTTTTATATGTTGACAAATAAAATGCCAGGTGCATTCAAGGAGGTGAAACAACCTGTCTGGGTATACATAGCTGGAAAGAAACAGAGCTGGAATTTGATCCTATATCTGATTGACCACAACCTTTCTAGAGGCTAAGGCACAGACAATGTATTAGAATTGTCAAAAGGAGCTTGATGTCCAGAGTAAAAGGGAGGCATAGTGAGTGGAGTTTCCAGGGACTTCCAGTAGGGAGTTTAGGGCATTAACCTCCGTGTTTCTGTGACCCTCCTGCTTCTTGTAGATGCCCCAAGAAAGCCCAGCATAGACGGCTTCTCATCTGATTCCTGGTTGGAGATGGAGGAAGAGTCTTGTGAGCAGCAGCCTCAAGAGGAGGAGAAGGAGGAGGAAGAGGAGGAGGAGGAGGAGGAGGAGGGTGCAGATAAGGTGCCCAAGCCTCCCGCCGATGGCCCTCCGTCACCCACCAGCACCCCTTCAGAGGACCAGGAGGCCCCTGGGAAGAAGCCCAAAGCACCTGCCATGCGGTTCCTCCAAAGGACTTTGTCTAACGAGTCAGAAGAAAGTGTGAAGTCCACGACGGTGCCCACAGACTACCCTAAGACACCCACTGGCTCCCCTGCCACGGGGGTCTCCGCCAAGTGGACCCACCTCACTGAGTTTGAGCTGAAGGGCCTGAAAGCGCTGGTGGAGAAACTGGAATCCCTCCCAGAGAACAAGAAGTGTGTCCCTGAGGGCATCGAGGACCCCCAGGCACTCCTGGAGGGTGTGAAGGTGGGCAGGGGTCACATCTGGGCCTGGGCAGCTGAGAAGGGCTAGGTAGGCTCCCAGGGGCAGCTCAGTGCAAACTGTCCTGAGGTCTCTCTGTGTGGAAGAGGGACTTCTGGTCCAAGCAAGCCTGTCTAGGGCTTCTGAGCTGAAGCCATCATTGAGAGCTAAAGGGGAAGCTGCCTCTGTAGTTGACAAAGACTTCTTTCTTAGCACTTGTTGAAAATCTGAGGCTTTACTGGCAGTAGGCATTATAGCTATACCCATAGTGAGTGCTCTTATTAGGTCTGGAGACAGACCCTTTCACCCTGGGCTGGAAGACTTGCTGTTCTGGGCTGGCTTCCCCTGGAGCATGAGTCTGTGACCAGGTTGCATATGAGCATGTTGCACATCTGGGCAGTCCTCCAAGTGCCCAGCTAAGGTGGGCCATGTAGCCACCTGGGGTTCAGGGGTCTCTAAGTAGAGCCTAATTATTGAGAGTATGTTCATTGAGCACCATCTGGGCTGGCCACTGAGGGAACAGAAAGCAGAAGCCATAGTCACTGCCCTCAGGTAGCTCACCAATTAGCAGGAAAGCAAGCAGGAGAAGAAGCCAGGAGATAGGGAAAATTAAGAAGCACGTAGCATGGTGTGTACCCAGGGCATGGAAGTAGGGTGAAGGATACTCATCAGCCACACCAGGTGCCAAGGGCTCTGGAACAGTTACGCAGAGGGCATTTGGCTTGGCCTTTAGAGGCTGCATAGGCGTTCTCCAGATGGGGAAGGCTGTTACAGGCAGAGTGCAGATATGCAGTGTGTGCATTTCCCAGGAAATAGACTGAGAGGTCTTCTGTAGTAATCATCATCATAACATATTTGTTGAAAACTCCCTACCTGTCTGGGACCAGTGCTAGGCAAGGTACTTGAGTTGTCTGTACTTATCTGACATGGAAGTAGGTTCAGAGAGGGTAAAGGATATGCCTGAGGTGACAGAGCAAGTATTTGCCCTAGGGCCCCCCATCAGGCAGTCTAACAGGGACCACCAAAAGAGGGAGCCAGCATACAAAATCATCAGTCCAGATCTATTTCACTTTATGTAGAAGGTGTTTCCTTTCAGGTGCTGGGAAAGGAAAATCTTATAACTGGGGGAAATTGCCAGCTAAAAGAACTCTGTGGTGATCGTCCCTGTAAGGCAAATCTTTACTTGCTTTGGGTCTTTTTCATTGACTCTTGACTTTTTTGGAAGTTGTTGACCTCTGTTGAGGGTTTTATGAAAATTATGAAACGGGCAAAATTTTGTATGCTGTGTCAAGGGGCCTTGGACTCCTGAGCCTGTTCCTGGACCCCAGGTTAAGAATCCCTAATCTCGTGGCATGGAGTTTTATATGTTATGTTTCCTAAAGGAGACCTTAGAATTCTGTTATGAGGCTCCTTTTTCCTTCTGAGGTCCTTTAAAGTAAAAACAAGGAATTTTCATCAATAATAAAACCATTAACAGCATTGGGGCCCCCACAATGTTGTAAATGAGTTAAAAACGCATTCATCTTATGAGGAAGTATTGTTCTTTGCTTGTGGAAAGCTCTTTTTTTTTCCTTTAGAAGTATCTTTGTGTCTGTGATCTGTTTGTGTGCAGTGTTTCTGATTGGTCAGATTTCTTTCTAGATTTGGGACTTGGCCCCTCCTGTCTCTCACCTATACTCACCTGATGTGATGAGACTGGAGTCAGCTGTTGATGGTGTGGAGGAGGACTGGGGTAGGGGTTTAGATGCATTTCAAGGAGCCTGGCCTCCTCCCTCCTCCTGTCCTCACCATGGGGTGGGTTAACTGGCAGGTTGTGATAATACTTTTCAATGGCCATGTGCTGTTACAGGTGTTTTCCATATATAAACCTCCAGCAACCCTTGATAGTGATTTTATTATCCTCATGTTGCAGATGAGAAAATCGAGGCACAGTTAGGTTAAGTGATTTGCCTAAGGCCACACATGCTCAGTTGGGGAATCCTTGCACTCACTCCCTACACTGCACTGCTTTGTTTGGCTGCTGTAGAGAAATTTTTTTCCCTTCTCAGAAGCCATCCTACACTTATGGAGAAGGTAGTAAGGGGATTGCTTTGGTGTCCTCTACAGAACAAGCAATGGTTCTGGCCATGGAACAGAGTTTGTAAATTGGCAGTCCCTGGCCGAATCAAGCCTCTAGGCATTGTTTTTGGCCTGCACAGTTTTAAACATATTTTTATAATTACTTGCCAACATTAAAATATCAGAAGAGTCATAAAAAAATATCCTAGCTATCCTGGCCCATGTTCTTGACTGGCTGCAAACCACAGGAAGTGAGTAGCAGCTGACCTCATATACCCCAGTCCCCACCACTCCCTACTGCCTCCTTGAGCATGTATTTATTATTAGGTTCACACATCATATAATATAGCCACTTAGTTCATTTATTGAATTTATCTATTTTTTTTAAAGACTTTAACTATTTATTTGAGAGAGAGAGCACACGAGAGACAGCACAAGTGGGAGGGAGGAGCTAGCTCCCCACTGATCACAGAGCCTGATGTGGGGCTAGATCCCAGGACTCTGGGATCATGACCTGAGCTGAAGACAGATGCTTATCTGACTGAGCCACCCAGGCTTGAACTTACCTGTCTTTTTCTTTTTCTTTTTCTTTTTTTTCCCCTAAGACACCAGAAGAGATGATTTATCATGTACATGTTAAATTCAGCCACAAAAGAAAACAGAATTAGTCTCAAAAGTCACAGGTCCAGGACAAAGGGCCAAAAGGGACTATTTTTTGGTATGAACAAGGTGGTTCTCTCAGAGGTGGTAGTAGTAATCAGATGGCGGTGGGTGTTCTAGATCCATTAAATCAAGTTCTAGAAAGTAGGCATGCAGTCCAACAATTTGTACCAGCGTCACTGGCCTCTGGCTTTTCTTATTTCTTCTTCTGTGTCTTTTGTCGGTACATAGGCTAATGCTTTACTTGGACCTCTGCCTCATCTTTTTTGCTTCAGTGTGCACATTGGCTTCTTCCTCCACTTGGCTGTCATGGCGTGGAGGTTTCCAGAAGATGGCGCTAAGGCCAAGAGAGCTGCAACTTGCCTTATTTTTAGAGATAAATTTATGTTCTTGAGTTTTGTCTGGGGAGGCCTTTTGCAGCTTAAAGAGCTTGTAAATTGGGTAGACAGGTCTTTTTAGAGCCCCAGGAGAACTGGAGCATCTGCTTGTGTCTCTAAATGCTGTGTGGCCAGGAGTCTGTATGGGGGAAGTGGGCCAAACATCTCTTCTGGAACAGGAGGGTTCTTGGCTGTCCAGCCTGGCCATCGGCCTTCTCAATCCCTGGATACCCAGAAAAGAGGTGGAATCTCAGACTAACCTTCAGAGTGAGAGTGTTGTCACAGAGGATGAGCAGCTTCTTGGCTGTACTTGATGCCTTGGTTTTCTCTCTCCTCAGATTTTGGGGTTTTGTTTGCACTGGCTGAGAAATAAAACACAGGAAATGTGCAGAAATCTTGGCTAGTGCCTACTGCTGTCACTACTGTTGAGTGATTTGTGTGTCTGGCAAGTGGAGGTTCCCCTTTGGTAACTAACCAGTTTTGATCTTTGGTCCACTGCTTAATGGAATGGTTCATGGTAATGGGAACCCCTGAGATTGGAGACAGTCCCCTAAACAACTCAGTCTCCGGAGAAGTAGGTTTGGGCTTTTATCAGAAACCCATTTTTGGGGCACCTGCATGGCTCAATTGGTTAAGTATCTGCCTTCGGCTCAGGTCATGATTCCTGAGGTCCTTGGATTGAGTCCCACATCGGGCTCCCTACTCAGCAGGGAGCTTGCTGCTCCCTCTCCCTCTGCCTGCTGCTCCCCTTGCTTGTGCTCTCTTGCTCTCTGACAAATAAATAAACTCCATTAAAAAATACACTAGGGATGCCTGGGTGGCTCAGTCGGTTGGACATCTGCCTTTGGCTAGGTCATGATCCAGGGGTCCTGGGATCTAGCCCCACATTGGGCTCCCTGCTCTGTGAGGAGCTGGCTTCTCCCTTCCCTCTGCTGCTGCTCCCCTTGCATTTGTGCTGTCTCTCTCTCTCTCTCAAATAAATAAATAAAATGAAAAAAATATACTAGAATTAAAAAAACAAACCATTTTTTCTTTCATTTGTAATATATTTTTAAAACTTGTGCTAAAATGCACATAACACCATTTTGTCTTAAAATTTTTTTGTAATATTTATTTATTTATTCATGAGACACACACACACACACACACACACACACACACACACACACAGAGAGGCAGAGACAGAGGCAGAGAGAGAAGCAGGCTCCATGCAGGGAGCCCGATGTGGGACTCAATCCCGGGACTCCAACGATTCACGCCCTGGGCTGAAGGCAGGCACCCAACCACTGAGCCACCCAGGCGTCCCCCCAAAATTATTTTTTTAAATTTACTAGATCACCACTTTAGAATCTTCAAGAGTCTTCAAGAATGTGCCATCTCAACCATTTTATTTAATTAAAAAATGTTTTTAACATTTTTTTATTTTTAGGTAATCTCTACATCCAGTATGGGGCTCAAATTCACAACCCTGAGATCAAGAGTCATGCACTTTCCTGACTGAGCCAGCCAGGCACCCCAACCTTAAAGTACCCAGTTTAGTGACTTAAGTACATTCACGATATTGTACAGCCCCCACCTCTGTGTGGTTCAGAACATTTTCATCACCCTGGACAGAACCCTGTCTCCGCTAGTGGTCACCCCCCATTCCCGTCCTCCTTACCTCCCTCCTCCCACCCCCGTCTGCTTTCTATCTTTTTTTTTTTTTAAGATTTTATTTATTCATGAGAGACACAGAGAGAGAGAGAGAGACAGAGACAGAGACAGAGACATAGGCAGAGGGAGAAGCAGGCTCCATGCAAGGAGCCCAATGTGGGACTTGATCCCGGGTCTCCAGGATCATGCTCTGGGCTGAAGGCGGTGCTAAACTGCTGAGCCACCCGGGCTGCCCTGTTTTCTATCTTTATAAAGTTTATAAAGTTTCAAGTATTACAGTGTTACATGATCTATGTAAGAAAAATTAAGCGTTAGAGGCTAGAGGCTAGAAAATGTCCCCCTCCCCACTTTCCCAGCCCTGGAGGTAACCCTGTTACTCATCTGCTGAACATACTTTTGGAGCTTTCCTCTCATCCCCAGGTATACATAATTTGTTAAAAATTAGAGCATACTGTTTTACAACTTGCTTCTGTCCCTTCAAGCTTTCTTTTTTGTGTCTTCCTGTAAGTCTAGCCTCCTCTTTTTGTGGGCAGAACTTTTGAAAGTTGAGTTTGTCCTTCCTATGACCCTGTGGTTTTGGCAGGTCTGAGAGAGCTCATTTGTACCTTGAGAACTTGCCTTGAGGGGTCTGGCTTTAGATTCAAACTAAAATGACCACCCTACTTAATTTATTTTGTAAAGAGAAGCAAGATTTCAGGATCTTGTAAAAATCTAAGAAAATTATTTCTGGGGCACCTGGGTGGCTCAGTCAGTTAGGTGTCTGACTCTGGATTTTTGGCTCAGCTTATGATCTCAGGGTCGAGAGGTTGAGGCCCCCATCCAGCTCCATGCTCAGCATGGAGTCTACTTGGGATTCTCTCTCTCTCTCTCTGTCCCTCCCCCCCTCAAATAAATAAATAAAATCTTTAAAGATAAAGATTTTATTTACTTTATCTGAGAGAGAGAGGGAGGGAGGGAGAGATCACGAGCAGGTGGAAGGGCAGAGGGAGATTCAGACTTCCTGCTGAGCAGGGAGTCCAGTTCAGGGCTTGATCTCAGGATCCTGGGATCGTGAGCTGAGCCAAGGGAGGATGCATAACTGACTGAGCCACCCAGGCTTCCAGAAATAAAATATTTAAAAAAAGAAAGCCATTTCCTTTCCCTGCCTTTATGAAACCCTGTGGGATTTGGCACTGAGATACCTCCAGTGACTTCCTTCTTTCGAGACACTTGTGTTAGAGATGCAGGATATTGGCCTGTACCTAATGGGAAGAATAAGAAATCAGGACATGAGACCCTTGAGTTTAATTTCGGCTTCTGTTCTTTGCTGCTTGCTGTGTAGTCAAGCACTCCACCTTTCTGTTTATCTGCAGGTAAAACAAGGGTATTGGACTGGCTGTGCTTTATCTTTCTGGGGACCAGATTCAACAGTCCCTTGGCCACTCTGAAGTGATTAACCAATCGACACCTGAGTGTCTTCACTGTAAAATGGGGAAAATAATGGGGATCTGTGTCGTCAGATTATTTTGAGGGGCAGTGAGGTAATGAACACCTAGCACTCCTGGTAAACTCTTGGAGAAAAATTAGGTATTCTTAGGTACACAGTCAAAGGAGAGCCAGACTGGCTTTGGCCGCTCCCCCATACCTCTTATAGGTTAATGATCACCATCCATATAAGTTTCTCAGGGCTGCCATAATAGAGCCACAGACTGGCCTAAAACATCAGAAACTTATTTTCTCATGGTTCTGGAGACTGGGAGTCTGAAATCAAGGCTACGCTTGCTCTGAAGGCTCTAGGGGAAGAAGGATCCTTTCTTGTCTTTTCCAGCTTCTCATTGTTACCAGCAGTCTAGCAGTCTTTGGCATTCCTTGGCTTGTAGCTACATCACTTCCATCTCTGAGTTCATGCAGATGTTCATCTTTGCTGTGTGTCTTCTCTTACAAGGACACTATCATTGGATTAGGGCCCACCCTAATCCACTATGACCTGTTCTTAACATGATTATATCTGCAAAGACCCCATTTCCCAAAAAGGTCATATGAGGTTTGGCTGATGGATTTTAACAAAGGGGCACCCTATTCAACCCAATGCATCATCGTCTTTTTTCTCTTCCATCTTGGGTTGGCAACAGTAAGATGGGAGTTGCTCTGCATACTATTCCTTCTAGAAGAATCTGTACTTTCTACTAGAACTCAGGGAGAGAGCTGTGATTTCCCAATGGAAGAAAAGGAAGGTGTGCAGCTATTGGGGGCAGATCTACTCCTCAAATCGATTGTAGATGACTTAAAAATGCATGCCATGGTTGTGAGGGTTTGGGTCTAAGTGGGTAGTCACCACTAAGGTTGGCTGTAAAAGAGTGTTTGTCAGATACCTGCAAGGTGATTCTGTAGGGGTCATTGTTTTTTTTTTTTTTTTTTTAATTTTATTTATTTATGATAGTCACACAGGGAGAGAGAGAGGCAGAGACATAGGCAGAGGGAGAAGCAGGCTCCAAGCACCGGGAGCCTGACATGGGACTCGATCCCAGGTCTCCAGGATCGTGCCCTGGGCCAAAGGCAGGCGCCAAACCGCTGCGCCACCCAGGGATCCCTGTAGGGGTCATTGTTAATGAAAATAATGCCAGGCTCTCTTCCCACAATGCCTTGCCCCCCTAGCTGCCAGAGTGTAAGCTTGGTATGAAAATATCAGCTTGCTGCAGATAGCCACCTTTTTTATTACATGGAATTGTGGGACTCTCTGGAATTAGGGGGTGGAAGAGCCAGTGAGGGGCCATTGTTTTCAGGTGTTTTATATATATATATTTGATATTTAAGAAAGAAACCAGTTGTATTGTTCTTTCATCAAAACACAAATGTAAGAGGAAAGAAAATAATCCTAAATGAAGGGTACATTATCCAAACAGGTATTCTCTCTTAAGACCAAAGTTTCTGGAGTCAGGCTAAATCCCATGTGCCATCTGTTAGCCAGCCAAATGCTCTTGGAAAACATGATAAAATAGAGAAAGAACACGTGCCTCATTAAATTCAGCGAGGCAACATGCATAAAACCTTGTTTAGCACAAGGACTTTAATAGAGCTTATTATTAATATTATTTCAGACAGCTTGGAATGAAAACAGGCCCATTTAGGGTTAAGTGTGAGAGTCTGTGAAACCCATGACCATGGAAAGTGTGTACAGTTTTACTGATCAGTCTTGATCCTGGAATACACCTGCTTGTTTGAGCAGCCCCACCTTGCTGTTTTGCAAAATAGTAAAGTGTAGGGCTCAGACTCCTGGCACTGCTGGCTTTTTAATTTATCACCATCATCCCCTACCCCACTCTCATAACTGCTTCAGGGGAGCCAAGAAGCAGGAAGCCAGTGAGGGGTCTGCAGCCTCAGGGGCTTGCTCCCATCCAAAAGATGACCCAGAGCAGAGAATGGCAGATCAGTTTCAACCAGGCTGGGTTGCTCAGGCTCTCCTGCTGGGGCCTGGGTGTAATACTGAGCCCTGTGCTTGGTATTTTTGTTGGGCAGTGTGGGGATGGAGGGTTGATACAATGATGAATGAGACAGGTCTTTCACCTAAGGAGCTCCCACTGTGATGACAAAACAAACCACGCATACTCCTACTTCTCTGCCTGTACCACCTCAGGGAACGAAGGAGAACAGCAAGAGCGAGATATCTGAGTTCCAGACATCTAGGGCAAACCCTAGACCTGAAAAATGGGTAGGTTTATCTGTGTCACTTGGGACTTTATTTTTGCCTACAATTAACTGGTGGGCTCCTGAATCACATTATTATCCTTTCTCTTTATGTAGCTAAATCAGCTTTTTATTTTTTATTTATTTTTAAAGATTTTATTTATTTATTCATGAGAGACACACACACACACACACAGAGGCAGAGACACAGGCAGAGGGAGGAGAAGCAGGCTCTATGCAAGGAGCCCAATACAGGACTCGATTCCGGGAAGCCAGGATCAGGCCCTGAGCCAAAGGCAGACATTCAACCGCTGAGCCACCCAGGCGTCCGTAAGTCAGCTTTAAAATTTTTGTTTTTAATTTGAGAGAGAGCACGAGCAGGGAGAGCAGCAGAGTGAGAGGGAGAAGCAGACTCTCTGGCTGAGCAGGGAGCCCGATGTGGGGCTTGATCCCAGAACCCAGACATCATCACCTGAGCTGAAGGCAGATGCATAACTGACTGAGCCATCCAGGCACCTGCTAAATCAGCTTTTAGATTGCCCTTCCAACTAAATAAACTTTTAAATTTCTCTGTGCTTAGAACTTCTTAAGTGGTTGAATTCTGCAAACAGAGGACAGGGTGGTGTGTATTCCAGTAGGAAAAATAACATAAGCCAAAAGAGATGAGCCAACAGTTGTTGAGCATTTACCATGTACCAAGTGCCTTCCATGCATTATGATCCTCAGCACAACCTGGCAAGGTGGGGACTGTTATCATCCCATTTCTCAGATGGAGAAACTGAGACTCAGGTGTTGTCACTTGCCAAGTTATGTAGCTAATAGGCTTGTAACCACAGTGCACTATGACAAGGGCAGTGTGTTAGCTGCCTGTGGCCACTGTGACAAATGACTACAAACTTGGGAGCTTGAAACAACAGAAATTTACTCTCTACAGTCTGGTCTACACCCTGGGAAGGCTTCTGGGGGAAATTCTTCCTTGTTCTTCTAGCTTCTGGTGATTCCTGGTGTTTCTTGGCTTGTGGCTATGTCACTAGTCTGTCTCTGTCTTCTCATGCCTTCTTCCTTACTGTCTCTGTTCAAATCCCCCTCTTTTTTCTCTTACAAAGACACCAGTCATGGGGCATCTGGGTGGCATATTCGGTTAAGCATCAGCCTCTTGGTTTTGGCTCAGGTCATGATCTCAGGGTCATGAGATTGAACCCTGCCTTGGACTCCATGCTGAGTTTGGAATCTGCTTGGGACTCCCTTCCTCCCCCTCCTCCCCTGCGCCCCCTCTCCTGTGCAAGCGTGCGTGTGCTTTCTCTGTCCAATAGATAAATACATCTTAGAAAAAAAAAGATACCAGTCACTGGATTTTGTACCCTAAATCCAGGATAATTTCATCTGATATTCTCCACTAATTACATCTGCAAAGAACTTTTTCCAAGTAAGGTCATATTCATAGGCACCAGGGATTAGGATTTGAACATACCCGCTTGAGAGATCTAGTCCAATCCCATACAGATAAGTGTTTACAGGCAGGCATGGGATGGTTGGCTGGGGCGGAGGCAAGGATCTTGGGCGTTCCAGAGTGCATGACGCCCAGTTACCTGTGGTATGGGGAGGACCCCTCAGTCTACTGGGCTCCCCAGAAGAGCAGCATGAGCTGCTCCGTGCCTTGTTACTCTTCCTTTATCTGTTGGTTTGGTTGGTGGTTAGTGATTCTTTCCTGATGCCTGCCTCTTCTTTATTATCATTAATTATTATTAACACCCCATCCTAAGGAGCAGTGGGGCCTGAATCCATTTCGCTAATTAAGTCCACAGAGAGAGTTGACATAAGAGGGAGCAGAGGCCCAGTACATCCGTTGTCTGTGGTTATCTTGTTGGGTCAAAAGCAAGGCAGTTTTCAACAGAAAGGGCCTCGTAGCCTCCATCTTTCTCTTTTAGAAAGCCTGCCCTGGGCTCTCCTACGCGAGAGGTTTATGGGATGTAATGCAGAGGGCCCTGGGCTGGTCCTGGCACCTGGTTTCCTAGTCTCTGCTTCCAGGAGTCCCAGGGAGTGTATGAATTCTGGCGGAGCCTAGCGATGCCAGTGACATGATTCTCTTCAGCACAATTTATTTCTCAGAGAGACAATCTCCAATTAGAATAATCTCTTCTTGTAGCTTGTCAAAAAATGCAAATACTTCCCTGTGCGACAGAACCGTAAGCGCCTCCTGGTGGCCACCACGGGCCATTGAGGGGATTTGCTTCCTGCAGGGATTGTGTGTGTGAGATGCCCACTCCAGAGTACTTGGGGAGGTATTTATTAATTATTATTATTTTTATTTATTTATTTAATGACTTTTTTTTTAAGTGAAAAGGAAGCTGGGCATGGAGCCCAATGCGGGGCTTAAACTCATGACCTGATCAAGAAGAACTGAGCTGAGATCAAGAGTTGGACTCTTAGCCAACTGAGCCACCCAAGCACCCCCTCTATTAATTTTTAATTATTATTTATCATTAATAATATGTTTATTATTAATAACACTTACACCTTCAGAAATAGCTTTTTGTAACCACATTCCTCCACAGAGACCTCACCTTGCTTGTGAGTTATGGACTCCAGCTCTGATATTGAAATGACAGGAAATCTTGAGACAGTTCAGAAACTCCAGGAAGACCAAGGCGAGTGGACATTATTTTCAGTCTTACACAGAGAAGCGGTTGTATACTGGTAGCCTGTAACCCAGACTGGCCCACAGATACTGTTTGTTTGGCTCACATTTTTTCATTTTCATTTTGTTTTTTGTTTGTTTGTTTGTTTGGTTTGGTTTTGGTTTTGGCTTTTAAATTTTTCAACCAGTTGCCAATATTTAAGCAATTTAAAGTAAAACTCTGGATCTTTGATTTCTTCTGAAAAATCAGAGATTAGGTGGAGCTTTCATTCCCACAAAAGGTTAGTAGGTTGGAAGGCAGCATTTGCTACCTTTATTTATTTGTTTTCTAAGAGATTTTCTTTCTTTCTTTGACAGACACCATGAGAGTACAAGCAGAGGGAGCAGCAGAAGGAGAGGGAGAAGCAGGCTCCCCACTGAGCAGGGACCTTGAAGCAGGGCTTGATCCCAGGACCCCAAGATCATGACCTGAGCCAAAGGCAGACACTTAACTGACTGAGCTGCCCAGGTGTCCTGCATTTGCCCTTTTTAAACTAGGCCTGCATGCCTGGGTGGCTCAGTGGCTGAGCGCCTGCCTTCGGCCCAGGGCGTGATCCTGGAGACCCAGGATCGAGTCCCACATCGGGCTCCCGGCATGGAGCCTGCTTCTCCCTCTGCCTGTGTCTCTGCCTCTCTCTCTGTGTCTCTCATGAATAAATAAATAAAAAAGAAAAAGATTCTATTCATCTAATCACGAGAAACACACAGAGAGAGAGAGGCAGAGACACAGGCAGAGGGAGAAGCAGGCTCCATGCCGGGAGCCCGATGTGGGACTCGATCCTGGGTCTCCAGGATCACGCCCTGGGCCGAAGGCAGGCGCTCAGCCACTGAGCCACCCAGGCGTCCCTAGAATCTTTAAAACAACAACAACAACAACAACAACAACAACAACAAAACCCTGATGTATTGTAGAAGAGGGTGTGAAATTCATGTGGATTATTAAGAACCATGAAATGTCAACAAAATTTTATGCTTATTCAAGCCCACATTGGGCATACGTGGGTCTTCCCTTTTGTGATTGGGGCAAACTTTGAAAAATGCTTTGTAGAGTTAGTGGCTGAATTAGTTCTCTGTCTTGCGAGGAATAGGCGAGGATGACTCACTTCTGTATTTGTTAATTGGATGGTGAATGTGAGCCCAGATTGTCTCCTAGGTGTTGTATTTTTTTAATAATGGAGTATAGAAAAAAAATAGAAAAAAAATAATGGAGTATAGATCAGCTCCAGAGGTTGCTGGAATGGTATACTGAGGCTTTATCACCCAGTGTTACTAACTGGGCTTATAGTTAGATGGATCTGGTCAGTGTCAGGATCTATCACCTCCCAGACCCAGATGTGTGACCTTGGGCAAATCAAATAACCCCTCTGCACTTCAGTTTCTGCTTTTGTGAAAGGGAGAGAATCAGCTCTATCCCACAGAGGGAATTAGTTCAGAGCAAGCACCCAATAAATGCTCCAAAGAATGGTAGTAAAATCACACCTCACTTCATGGAGTAAAGTCAAGGTTAGTGATATCACTGTTCTAAGCTGTGGCTTCCTCAAGGTCATACAGTCTGCAAGTTGTAAAACTTGAACCCAGGTCTTCAGACTCTAGAATCAGTGTTGTCAAAGGCATAACAGTAATGGCTTAACTAGTGAGATGTCAGGTCTCCTGTGGGTAATTTTTAGAACTTCTGAGTCCATTCCTTAGAAAGAGACTGCTTTGCTCCATTCTCTCCTCCCTTTTTAAAAAAATTGTGGTAAGGGCAGGGCACCTGGCTGGCTCAGTTGGAAGAGCCTGTGACTCTTGATTTCAGGGTCATGAGTTATAGTCCCATGTTGGGTGTAGAGATTACTTAAATAAAAATAAAACACACACAAAATTTTTTAAAATTGTAGCCAATTATACATAACATATAATTTATTATTTTAACCATTTTTAAGTGTCTAGTTCAGTGGCATTTTTTTTAAGATTTTATTTATTCATGAGAGACACACAGAGAGGAGAGAGAGAGAGAGAGAGAGGCAGAGACACAGGCAGAGGGAGAAGCAGGCTCCATTCAGGGAGCCTGACCTGGGACTCGATCCCGGGTCTCCAGGATCAGGCCCTGGACTGAAGGCGGTGCTAAACCGCTGAGCCACCGGGGCTACCCGAGTTCAGTGGCATTAAGTATATTCACCCTGTTGTGCAGCCATCACCACCATGCATTAAACAACTCCCTGCTTCTCCCTCCCTCAGCCACTGGCAGCCACTACTCTGTTTTATGCTTGTATGACTCTGACTACATTAGGCACCTCATATAAGTGGAATCATGCACTATTTGGCCTTTTGTGTCTGGCTTATTTCACTCAACAGAATATCCTCCAGTCCATCCACATTACAGTATGTGTCATGATTTCCTTCCTTTTTCGGGCAGAGTAATATTCTCTTGTGTGGATAGATCACATATTATTTATCCATCCATCCACACTGATGGACGCTTAGGTTGTTTTCAAGTATCATTTGGCTGTTGTGAGTCATATTGCTAGGAACGTGGCCCCCTCTCTTCTTGAAGGTTAAGGTTGAGTAACACCATAGTTAGAGCACAGGTTGTGAAAAGGCAGGGTCTCCACCCTCTACCGGCTGAGTGGTCTTGGACTGTTCTCGCACGCCCTAGGCCCCAGTATTCTCATCTGGAAATGATGGTGGTCCATCTCACAGTGGGGTCAAGGGGGTTGGATGAGATAGTAGATATGGCGTTTTTATCTTGGTGCCCAGCACAGAGCAAGCACTCACTACATCCTACTTTTATATATTCATTTGACGACATATGTGGTGTCTGCCTCCTGATGGTTCCATTTAACTTCTCACCTAGCCAGTCCCACCTACCTTGTGTGGTGGACCAAGTGGGAATGGCTCACTTGGGTGCATGTACTAATGGGTGCAATGCCTCTATTTAATTCAAAACCAAAACTGATAAATTCATCGGCTTTTTATCCTCATTGGGAATTGGCAATTCTAAACAATGTCAGTGATGAAACACTCCTCCCCCCAGGCATGGATCCTTCCCACTGCCCCAAACATTCGATAGCATCTTTCATGCCCCATGTGAGGTCCACACTGGAGCTGAATCATGCTTATATTCTTGGTTCCCTTATATTGTATTTCTTGTTAAATATGCTACATCCATGTTAGAAAAATTGGCAGCCTAATAATCCCATTGTCCTTTATGGCAGCTGTTACTACTGTCTGATTGACATTTTAGGGGGCACCTGAGTGGCTCAGTCGGTTGAATGTCCGACTCTTGATCTCCACTCAGGTCTTGATCTTGGGGTTGTGAGTTCAAGTCCCACGTTGGGTTCCATGCTCGAGCCTACTTAAAAAAAATTGCTTCTTATGATAGGACTTTACGTTTCAGAATGGTGTTAGATGGACAGGAAAATTCAGATACTACAGAGAGTTTCCACTTATCCACCCCCCACCCTGCCCCAGTTTACTCTAGGATTAACATGGTATATTAGTGGAGTACATTGGTTACAATTAATCTAACATTGATACATTATTACTACTAACTAAAGTTTAGAGTTTATTCACATTTCCTGAGTTTTTACCAAGTGTTGTATATCTATTTCAGGGTCCCACCCATGATAGCCCTGTGTATTTGTAATGTCTCCTTAGGGCTCCTCTTGGCTGTGATGGTTTCTCAGACCTTTTTTGGTTGTTGTTTTTTTACTTTAACAGATTTGAGGAATACTGGTCAAGGATTTTGTAGAAAATCCCTCTTTGGGGATTTGTGGTTTTATTATTTTTTTAAGTTATTTACTTGAGGCTTAGTGTAGGTTAGTCATTGTGCAAGATGAGGGATATAGCAGTGAACCGAGACGTTTATAAACAGCATTTATAAATCAGTGACATTGATACTGGACTTGAAGAGAGCTATATGGACTGAGAATTGAACCCAGACAGCCCCGAGTTTGACTCTTGATCACTGTCGTATTTGCTACCTCCCATGGGCAGAGGAAAGTTCTGCAGGTGGATTTGGCGTAGTAGGCACATTTTGAAAAATGTGGTAACCACAGGATGATGAGAAAACTAAGACAATAGAATAAATAAGAAGTAAGTTGGATTCATTTCCGGTGAATAGATTAGGGAAAGTGAGTTAAAATAATCTCTTTTTTTAAGTTAAAATAATCTTTATCTACATTTCTCTTTTGAACTCTTCTGCTCTTCCTATTAAGTTCTACTGTGCAACTTTTTCTGTTTTTAGATGGTCCTGCAGGAATGTTTTTGTGCAATCCAAAAATTAATGGTCAAAGTCAGGATAGCCCAGTGGCAGATCTGTCTATCCCTTAATGCTTTTTCATGGCACACTGTGGATGCAATAAAAAAAACCGATGTGTGAAGTGGTCATGGGGTGGGAAGTCTGGTGCCAGAGAGTGGGGTTCAGGGGCTCTATCCTCCTGGTCTGGGCCAGGATCCAAGTCCTTTGAGTCTTTCTGAGCCTTGATTGCCTCACCTCTAAAGGATAACTCCGTGGAGTAGCAACACATGGATGAAGTTCTAAAATGAGCCACCACATTAGGACAAAATCTGGTAGAGTCAGAATTACCCTTGAAAAGTCTTCAAACTACCCACAAAGATGTGAACACAGTGTGCCGTGTGGAAGACCCTCACACAAGCTGGGAATATGTCTCACAGCCCACTTTTCTGCCAGCATTTGGTCAGATGACTCCATCCTTGGTTAAATCAGATGAAGGATCTACTTGTATTTATGGCCCACGTTGTAATAAGCGATGACATGTCTTTACATGCCAAGATTAGAAGAAACATGGCTTGCTGGCCGATGGAAGAAAAGCGATCTCACAGGTGTCAAGACCTTGTGTTTGGTTTTGGTTTTTGTTTCTCTGCATACATAGTTGAGTTTATGTACCTTAGGGCATTGTAGTGCACCACCCAGCGCACTTCCAGTGTACTCGGTAAGGATTGAATGAGATTGTATGCATGAGAGTCCATGGTGCTCTAGACAAATGTTTGATTATCATAAATGTGATCAGTGAGCAATATATTCATGGTAGTCATAAGGAGGTGTGTGATATGCTTTTTAAAAAAATTTTGGAAAGGAGGATATTGCATGTCTTGTGGCATCTGAGGAAGCCCGGTGACTTGATTTCTACTGAGTCTGTGTTTGGTGATTGACTCTATAGAGGGCTCTGTCTTTTATTGGGTTAGGTTTGGTCTTAGCCTCCTTCAGGGACCTCCCCTCTACTGTGGGCTAATATGGCTCCTTTGTTTGGCCACAGAATGTCCTGAAGGAGCACGCGGATGACGACCCCAGTCTGGCCATCACTGGGGTCCCTGTAGTCACTTGGCCAAAGAAGACTCCAAAGGTAAGACACAGATCGCCCGCAGCTGGGATACCAATCCCACTGCCTTTCACATCTTCTGTAAGATGAATGTTGGCAGCTTTGCAGTGAAGACTCCTGGCAGAAGGCACCCTAATTAAGATGAATGGTTTTGGTGATTTGTCCATTCCAAGTTTTTGTTTTTCAGGCAGTGCCCTCTGGTGGTCACTCAGAAAACTGTGGGGCAAGTGATGCCTCACTTTTCCCTATCCTTAGGTGACTTCTATCCCTTCTTCCCTCTCTCCTTTCTTTTCTTCTTTCCTTCTCTTTTTCCTCCAGGTGCGTCAAGGGCTGTTCCCTTTCTTTTGAAAGTTAACTTTTTTTCTCTTTTAAAACTGATTGATGCTCACCATGAAGATGTCTAATCAAGTAGGAAAGTACAAAGACGCTGGGGGGAACGAGAATAACATCACTGAGTACTTACCAGGAGCAGGTGGCTTTACCTCGTTGTCTGCATCCCTCACCTTTCTTAGACTCCAATAACCCTGTGAGGCAGACACTTGCGATTCTCATTTTACAGATAAGGAAACTGAGGCTGGCAAAGGTCAAATCAATTGTGAGGGCTCTTGGTAGAGCCGAGGGCAAGATGACTAGTTTATGTGACAGCAGAGACTAAACTGTTAACCAGTATCCATCTCGAGTCCACTATCCAGAGAAAACCAGTCTTCTTCCACAGTCTATGCTAGGGTGGGACATGTATGTATCAATCCATTTGTCCACACTTAGCCTCACCACTTTCTTAGGCAAGTTATAGAAACTCCCTGAACCTTACTTTCCTTGTCTGTAAAATAGGGTTATAGTAGCACCTACTTCAAATGTTGTGACTGGATGAGACACTAGATGAGACACTAGATGAGACAATGCATTGTTGAATTTGTTTCTGGTTAACTATAAAAAGAAAAAATAGAACAATGCATGCAAAGTTCTTAGGACAAGGACTGACCAGTAGTGAGTGCTCTTTAAATGTTAGTTTTAACTTAAGCAGCCTCTTCACTGATGGATGTTTTTTCTGATTTTTTTTTTCTGTCATGGGAAACATTTAGAGGAACATTCTAAATCTGTGCTGTCCAGAATGGTAGCTGCTAGCTCTATGGCTTTTGAGCACTTGAAATATGGCAAGCCCAAATTGAGATGTGCCAGAAGTATAAAATACGCAGCAGGTTTCAAAGCCTTACTGCAAAGAACACTGTAAAATTTTACTTGTTAATTCTTTTTTTTTTTTTTAAGATTTTATTTATTTATTCATGAGAGATACACAGAGAGAGAGAGAGGCAGAGACACAGACAGAGGGAGAAGCAGGCTCCATGCAGGGAGCCTGACGTGGGACTCGATCCCTGGTCTCCAGGATCACACCCTGGACTGAAGGCGGTGCTAAACCGCTGAGCCCCCCAGGCTGCCCGTTAATTATTCTTTTTGAAAAATTTTGTTTATTTATTCATGAGAGACACAAAGAGAGAGGCAGAGACACAGACAAAGGAGGAAGGAGGCACCATGCAGGGAGCCTGATGCAGGACTCCATCCCAGGACCCCAGGATCATGCCCTGGGCCAAAGGCAGACACTCAACCACTGAGCCACCCATGCATCCCGCTCATTAATTAATTTTTTGTATTGATTGCAGTTGAAATTAGGGTTGTTGGATTTTAAAAAGGATGCCTATTTAAATTTGAATTTCAGGTAAACAAGTAAAACTTTTAAGTATAAGTACAGCCCACATATCACATGGGATACACTTACACTGAAAAAGATTATTCATTGTTCATCTGAAATTTAACTGGGTATACTATATTTTTATTTGCTACATCTGGCAACTCTAGTTGAAATGATAGTATTTTGGATATATTGGTTAGACAAAATGGATTATGAATATTAATTTCAGCTTTTTCTTTTTGCCTTTTTAAATGTGGCTACAAAAAATGTAAATGTACATGTGTGGCTCACTTTATATTTCTGTTGGACATTGATGTTCTGGGTTATTCCTTCCACCTTTGTTTGATTATCTTCTCAGGGTATATTCCTAAATGTGGAATTGCTGGGGAGAAGGAATCCCTATTACTTCTGATTCTCTTTGAAGCTTAGTGGGAATTTAGGTGATGATAGAAACAAAAAAGGGATTTGCCTTCATAGCTCCTGCCTTTTGTATCTCGATCTGTAGGAGCATATGGGGTTTTAATGTTTGCTTTCCTCTACATGGGCAATAAATACAACTGCCATTTCTGAGACCACAAACTGTACTTGCAAACATAGCACCTTGCAGCAACCCAGCCAGGCCCCATGACTACTCTGAACCTGAAGAGGAAACCGTGGCTTTGCCTCACTGCCTGCTTCCCTCTCAGGGGAAGATGCTCTGGGGGAGAGATCAGGGTTTGCAGAACACAGGCTTTTAAAAAACAAACTTGCCACTACCCACTATAATCTCAGAATTAATGGAGGAGTCCAAGTGTGCTTCTCTGGAGGAAATCTACTACCAATGTGTCCTGTGCTCTGTGCCTGAGACCATCCAGTTTATACTGGAGAGGCCTATAGGCATTATTTTTTTTTTTTTAAGATTTTATTTATCTATTCATGAGAGACACAGAGAGAGAGGCAGAGACATAGGCAGCAAAAGAAGCAGGCTCCCTGCGGGGAGCTTGATGTAGAACTTGATCCCAGGACCCTAGGATCATGGTCTGAGCTGAAGGCAGATCCTCAACCCCTGAGCCACCGAGGTACCCCGAGGCTTATAGTCATTAAAAAAACAAACCAAACCAAAAATCATCAAGCCTCTGCCTCCTTCCTTCAAAGCGCTGGAAATTGGAAGCAGGCTCCTGGGGGGAGTAACCCTTATCTAAGATTTTCCTGGAGGATTGGTGTACAAGCACTGGTCTGTACACAAGGTCGTATGGCTCGTATCATCAAATCTGGAGAGGGGATAGACTGGAGCCTTAGGCTGATGAAGGGTGAAAGGAGAGCATTCACTATGTCACAATACTTTGGGGATACTAGTATGGGTTTTTTTTTTTTTTTTTTTTGACATCTTATAATAAAACAAATATAATTTGCTTACCATAAAGTTCTCTCACTTAACGTGTACAACTCACTTTTTAGTATATTCAGTATATTCAAAGAGTTATGCAACTATTCCACAATCTAATTTTAGAACATTTTCATACCCTCTGAAAGAAATCCCATCAGGTGTCAGTTCCCCCCCGCCCAACCCCTAAATCTTCCCCTTCCGCCAGTCCCCAGCAACCACTAATCTCTCTATCTCTATGGATTTGCCTGTTCTGGACATTTCACATAAATGGAATTATCCAATACCTGACCTTTTGTGACTGGCTTCTTTCACTTAGTATAATATTTTTAAGCTTCATCCACATTGTAGCATCTGTCAGTACTTCATTCCTTTTTATTTTTATTTTTTTAATTTTTTAATTTTAATTTTTAAAAAATATTTTATTTATTTATTCATGAGAGACACAGAGAGAAAGAGGCAGAGACACAGGCAGAGAGAGAAGCAGGCCCAATGCAGGAAGCCCGATGTGGGACTTGATCCCGGGTCTCCAGGATCATGCCCTGAGCTGAAGGCGGCACCACTGAGCCACCCGGGCTGCCCTTCATTCCTTTTTATGACCAAATAATATTCTACTGTGTGTATATACCATACTTCATTTATCCATTCACCAGCTGATGGACATTTGGGCTGTTCCTACCTTTTGGCTGTTGTGAATAATGATGCTGTGACATTTGTGCACAAGTATGTATATGGACACGTGTTTTCATTTCTTGGGTTGGCACATATGAAGTGGAATTGACTAATCATGTGGTAACCCTGTGTTTAGTTTTTTGAGGAATGGCCTGACTTTTCCGGGGTAGCCGCATCCTTTTACATTCCTACCAGCAATGTATGAGACTTTCAGTTTATACCTACATCTTTGCCAGTGCTTATTATCTGTCTTTTTTATGAGAGCCATTGTAGCACCGTCTTTTTCTTTTCAACTTGCTTTAGGATTTCTCAAACTCATTTAAGTTTATCCTGATTTTGCAAGGGCTGCCATCACAAAGTACCACAAACTGTGTGTGTGGCTTCCAGGACAGATGTTCATTTTCTCATAGTTCTGGAGGCCAGAGGTCTGAGAACAAGATGTCAGTTGGCATGATCTATTTCTTCTGGGGACTGTCTTCTGGGCTTGTTGATAGCCGTTGTCTCTGTGTATCATCACATGGTTTGTCGTCTGTGTGTCTGTGTTCTAATCTCCTCTTAGAAGACACCAGTCATGCTGAATCAGGACCCACCCTAATGACCCCATTTTAACTTCATTACTTCCTCTTTTCTTTTAAGATTTTATTTATTTATTCATGAGAGATACAGAGAGAGGCAGAGACATAGGCAGAAAGAGAAGCAGGCTCATGCAGGGAGTCTGATGTGGGACTCGATCCCAGGACCCCGGTATCACGACCTGAGCCAAAGGCAGACACTCAACCACTGAACCACCCAGGCATCCCTAACTTCGTTACTTCTTGAAAGACTTTATCCCCAGCTACTCACATTCCAAGGTGTATGGGGGTTAGGGCTTTCATGTAAGAATTTGGTATGTGTGGGGAGGTGGGGGATACTATTCAACTCATAGTGTTTACCGTACATTATTTTAGAGCCATAAAAAGATGTAAATAATGTAATAATGTATACCATGGCCCCCTACTCAGCTCTAGAAATAAATTATTGCCGGTACAGCCAAAACCCCCTGAGTACTCCTCCTCAATGTAGGCATCAATCTTTAGATGTCTTTTTTATCTCTTATTTGATCCTTACAACGATGCTGGGAAGTGTGGATAGTGTTATCTCTGGGTGCAGTTGAGACTGGGAACTCAGAGAGGGACACAGGTATGCCTTGGGCCACACAGCTTGTGAATAATGAGGCTTTAATCCCTAGATCTGAGGAACTCAGTGAAATGTGGTGGTGGTGGTGGGGGAGGCATGCCGTTATATGTAAGCATTTCCTGGCTGGTGGGGTTAAAAAGTTAACAGGAAAAGGAGAAGTTAAGTGAACGACTGACTGCCTGGGCCGCCCAGGGTCTCTCTGTTCCCAGGTTTGCAGTCGGCTTGCTCCCAATTTCATGTGGGTTGGGTTGAAAGATCAAGGGTGCTCGTTGAGGCTGTCAGGATGCGAGGTAGGGAGCGGTACTGGGTCTGGGTCAGGTTACTTAACAAGTAATTAATGCTAAATGATGATGAGCAAGAAATGCTTTGATCTCCTACCTTGCCTCCTGGAGAACAAAGTCCTTTTCTGGAACTGATTAGGTGTCGTGAGGTCATTTCTGATGCCGCGTCTTTCAAATCAAAGATGCTACTGAACCACCATTCGTCATCATTCACCCGATTGGCTCTTTCCACCAGTGGTGATAGATTTGTTTTGATCTGTCTACACTCTGGCTGCTTTCTTTTATGACCAGGTGGCAGGATTTGGGGGGCCTGTCTGTGACCTTAGAACCAAGCCAAGGGAACTTTGCTTATTTGAGGCCCGACCTCTGACCTCAGCCTTATTAGCAAGTTGACCTTCTGCTCAGCAGCCAGAAGGCTAGCTTGCTGGTCCCTTCACAAAGAGGGAAATTGAGGAAACCAGGGGGGGGGGGGGGGGGGGGGGGGGGGGGGGGGGGAGGGAGGCGGGAGACTGAGCCACAGCTGCCTCTGGAAAAGTGAGCCTGTCGATGCATCCTGTTCTTATTCTTAATCCATTACCGCTAGGGGCCAAACCGGGCTGCCACTTGAATTTCAATTATTGGCAGTTTTTCTGGAGAATAGGAGCAGAGGCTGAACTATGTATGAATAAGTGCCCTGATGGGGGACATGGGACAGCCCTTCTCAGTTAATGGATCAGCTTCCTTTCAGGGACATTATGGGGCACACAGGAACCACAGCAGGAAGTGACACACACACACGCACCCCTGATGTATGTGTTCCCCTTCGTTCTACTTACTCTGTCTCTCTTCCCCTTCCTCTGCAGTTTCTCATTTAGATCTGGAAGGCCTGAAAAGTGTGGGGTCCCTTTGGAGTGACACACAGCCTTTACCTGAAGGAGAGGCACATAATTCACTAAAAAGAGGCCCCATGTACTTCCTGTTCTTTCTCTGCTCTGGTCTCAATTCCTGTCACCCCTGGAGTAATTAGGTTGAGGAAGAGGAGGAGGAGGATGACGATAATGAAGACCTTTCATTGTTGCCTTCTTGGGCCCAGGTAGTTTCCCAGAAAGGCATCGTGGTCTGATGAGAGCCGGTCCTCAGGCCAGCGGCATTAGCTTTACCTGGGGAACTTGTCTAAAAAATAAAATACAGCTTCCTGAGCCTGGTCTGGGACACTGAGATTTAGTAGGTTTGGTATGGGGCCCAGGAGTCTACACTTTCTTGACATTTGTTGGGTAATTCTCATGCATGACTAGGGTGGGCTCTGGAGTCAGACGCACCTGGGGATTGAACCCTGGCTTTGCCACAAACTAGCTGTGTGGCTGTGGGCACATCTGAGCCTCATAAAAAGGGGCTCATAATGCCTTTCCTGCAGAGTTGCTGTGAGATGCTGTCTCTAAAAGACCTCAATAGTAGGCCATTAGTCAGTGATAGCTATTGTAATTTTTTATAATTGTGGTTTACAAGTAAAGGACGACCCTGAATCAGCCCTCTCAGAAGGCGATGCTCTCTAAGAAATAGAGGATGCAGAAGGAAGGGACTGGAGCAGGGGAGGGGGGTGAATAGTTGAGAGACATTTCCCATCCTTCAGTTATTGTTGGCTGGTGCAAAAACTTAATCTCAAGCAAAGACCCTCATGGCTTCACCTCCCCAAAGTAGTCATGGCTGAATGGAAATGACTGGTTCAAGAAAGTGCTTCTCCTCCTGCATCTCTTCCTCTCTCCCCCAAATGGAGTCCTAGTTGTTGTGGTGACCATTGCCTTAGACTGTGCCCCTGAGGGTTTGAAGCTGCTGAGACCACAGGCTTTGCTCCTGGGCCAGGGTAGGAGTTGGGGGTATCTAGTCCTTCCAGCTTCCTGAGAGCAGGTAAAGTCCAGAGGAGAGCAGCCTCTGAGAGTGGGCATGTGTAATGCCCACAGGCAGGGAGGAGACCAGCAGTGGGAGCGCTGGCACTAGCAGTGCAAAGAAAGACAAGAGAAGCGAGTGGATGGTGGGGAGGATACAGTGAGGGAAACCAAGGGAAAAACAATCTGGGGCCCTCGCTTGGAATCTCGACGGTTTTCCTCAGTGACAGCTGAGTCATTAGTAAAGTCCAACAGGTTCCCAGGAGCGCAGCAACAAAACCTGTGATCAAAGAATATCCACAGATGTGGCCTGCTTGCTCTGAAAAGTGCTGTATACAACATCAGTAAACAGCAAGATCCAACTCAAAGAAAACCATCAACAGTGAAGTTGGGACCCAGGTCTCTGGACCAGCTTTTATGAGCTCCATTTCCAAATTTGTTAGTGGCTGAACCTATATGATGTGGTACCTTCTGGTGAGCCAACTGACAAGGATCCATCAGAGCCCTCTGATGGTGGAGTGGAATGGAGGGCTTTTTGGTGGAGTGAACCCAAACAGATGGTAGAAGTTTCTAGACTCATACCACACATGAGACCTAGAAAGGACAGAACTGTGACTTTACCTGCTGGCTTTTTGTAGGTAAGAGTTCTGACTTCTCCCCATGTCTTCACATTCTTTCTTGGCTCTGTACATGCCCAGGTCTAAATTGCCTTTCTATAAGGACACCAGTCATTACTGAATTAGGGCCCTAATAGCCCCATTTTAATCAAATCACTTTGGTAAAGACCCTGTATCACATTCTGAGGTCCCAGGGTAAGGGGTGGATAGTACCTCACTGTATGAATTTTGGGGCAGATACAATTCAGACTGTAAACTTGAGTTGAGCCTTCACTAAATCTCCATCTTCTTTGAATCGTGTCCCAGATCCTTGACCTGGCCTGGAGTGCCCAAGTCTTCAGCTGTGGTTCTACCTTAAAATCTTTAAGATTTTCTCTCATCTGCTCAACATTGCAGGGGAACTGAATGACTCCATATTTTCCAATTACTTGGTCTTTACTCTTGCTACTCCCCTTCTAGAAATGCCCTTCTTATTTCCCCTGTGCGTAAAATTTCCACCTCTGAGCCCAACCAAGCCCCCTTTTTCACCAGGAAGCTTCCCGGGCTGGATGTTCAGCCAGATAGTTGTATCTCCAGAGCCCCCCACTTCAGCCTTCTCTGGCCTGTTGGCCTATTCCGTGGGCTGTACCAAAGGGCTTTCTTGTCTCTCTGGCTTCTAATTTGGCTCAGCCAAAGAGAAGTGACCAGCAGGAGATGAGAATGTGGGAGGAGAAAGAGGTTGGGGTATTTGGGATACCTCGTGGGATCATGGCAGGTTGTCTGTTTCTTTCTTTTGAAGGCCACGATTCCTATTTTGTGGCCTTCTCCAGTTTTCTTTCGGCATTTCCAGTAACTGGCCCATCCTGTAGCCCATCAGCCAAAGGGAGGTAATGGCTTGTGGCTGTCACCAGACTCAGGGTGTAACACTGAGCCTTGTAGGTTTCCCTAACCCTACTTACGCTCTGTAAATTGAGTCTCTGTTAAACTCTCCTCCATGACCTGGTGTGAGGCTGCCAGGGTGCCATCCATTGCCTGCCAAGATCCTGACGGCTATACTTCCCCGTCTTTCTTTCCATTGGACATCTACATTCTACTCTGCATTTTGTGGCTTCCACTGGCTTCTTGAAACTGGAGCTCATCTTATTAATATTTCCTTCCCCATTTTTGTATCCTATTATGCACGATTGCTCCTAGATAGCAAGGGCTCAGGAAATGTTTGTTGAATGAATGAACTCAATCACAAGGTTTTCCCAGCTTTTCTAAAAGATAAAATTGGACTCAATCCATTTCAGGCTCTTGGCTGGCTTTCTTTTACCTGCGTCTCTTTGGTGAGAATGTGGATCTCTCCTTAATGTAACTGCTATGTCCCAGTCCCAGCTAACTGTCGAAAGAATGCTAAATGGAATGTTCAGGGCTCCTGGGTGCTCTTGGACCCTTTTGTCCCTCAGATTTAAGCATCCTTCTTTATCCCACCGGACTTAGAAATCACCTGGAATTTCTCAGCCAACATCTATGTCATTTTAGATTCGCTTTATTGGAACTTTTAAGTCAGCGTTCAGCTGAAATAACCTGTAATTAAAGTCTGCACCAAGGATTTCTTTCTTAGTCTGATAACCTGCTCAGCTGTCTGTGTTAATAATGCCAAAGACAAATTCTTGGAAAGCAACTGAAATATTGCGGGCTCCTGCCTTCGGTGGGGTAATTAGAAAGCCAGGCAGGCACTGTAAGTGATTGCCTGCCATTATCATGGTTTTATTTCGGGAACAATGGCCTATCCTTCAGACTTTTCTTTTTGTCGAATGTCATCATATATTTCCCATTTTAAAGGAGGATACTTGATCATTGACATGAAGAATAAATTGTCATGCTCTTTTATTCTCTCCCCACCCCGACTCTGTAATTTGGCTTTGTTAGAAGGATGGATGTGTATGCTACCAAATGATGTTGTCAGGTAATACGTTCTCCAAATTTGGGTGATCTAGAGGGGGGGGGGAAGAGCACAAGTAGGTGAATACAGTTTAAATATGTGCATTGTTTAACTTTGCTTTTTGTTATAAAGGTGACAAGAGCAAGTGCATTTGTTGGGATGAGGGCAACTGTGTGTAATTATACAGGAGGAAGGTAGGCAAGAAGTGAACACTGTAGTAAAACTTGCTCTAAACCACTGACCTTCTTTACCAATGCATGTAAATAACTAAACAGCAAAAACACTTTTTTTTTTTTTTTTTTTTTTTTTTAGCAAAAACACTTTGAAGGAGTTGAGATCATATAGATTCATTTCTGTCTTGGTTAGTGTTTATGGGACAGGATGCTACCATGGAGTGGATCATTGGTTTGAGTGTTCCATATTGATTGACCTGTTCTTCAGGGAGAGGGTGTTTTTTATTTCTTTTTCTTTGATTTTTATCAAATTAAAAAAAAATTTAAATCCTCTATTCATGAGAGACAGAGAGAGGCAGAGACATAGGCAGAGGGAGAAGCAGGCTCCCCGTGGGGAACCCGATTCAGGAATCCATCCCAGGGCACCAGGATCACAACAAAGGGGATGCTCAACCACTGAGCCACCCAGGTGCCCTCATACTTTTTTTAATTGTGGGAAAACATATATAACATTAAATTGACTGTTTTAACCTTTTTTGGGCATACAGCTCAGTGGCATTAAGTATATCCACATTGTTATGCAACCCTCAGCCCTGTCCATTGCCAGTGCTTCTTTTGTCATCTGCAAGTAAAACTCTAAAGCCCTTAAAACAAAAAGTCCCTGTTCCTCCTCCCCTTGCCCCTGGCAACTACCCTTCTACTTACCGTTTCTATGAATTCTAGGTACCTCATGTTAGTGCAATCCGATAGCATTTGCCCTTTTGTGACTGGTTTATTTCACTCAGCATAATGTCCTCAAAGTTCATCCATATTGTAGCAGGTATTAGAGTCTCCCTCCTCTTTCACGCTGAACAGTATTTTATTTATTCATCCACCCATGGACACTTGTGTTGCTTCCACTTTTGATTACTGTGAATAATGCTGCTATGAACATGGATGTATAAACATCTTTTTGAGTCCTTACTTTCAGTTCTTTTAGATGTACACCCAGAACTGGAATTGCTGGGTCATATGGTAATTGTATGTTTAATTTTTGCAGAACTGCCATACCATTTTCCATAGCAGCTGCATCAATTTATACTCTTACCAAGGGTACACAAAGGGTTCCCGTGTCTCCACATCCTTGTGGAGTTGACAGTTGTAGCTTTCTGGTTTTGATAATAGATGTCCAATGGGTGTGAAGTGATGGGTGTTATTTCTTTTTAGCTCACTTTATTTTTATGGTGAAATATTCTATAGAAAGTTATGGGCATCAAGACATTCTGCCCCTAAATACTTAATACTTAATTGCATCTTTGAAAAAGAATAATGTTTTTCTACACAGCTGAAATCATGTGATTACATGTACCCAAATTTACAATTTCTTAATACCACCTAATGCCTGGTCATATTGAGATTTCCCAAATTATCCTTTGCAGATGCTTTATCCAAACCAGGCTCCCATCCAGAACCGTACATTAAATCTGTTTTTAATTCTCTTTCAATCGAGACCTTTCTCAGGACATTGATTTGTAGAGAAGACAGAACCATGTGTCTTGCAGAATATCCCACTATCAGCATTTGTCTGATTGCTTCCTTGTGGTATCATGTAGCTTTTCTCCCTATCTTTTGTAATTTTTGTACACTGGAAATTAGATCTAAAGGCTTGGTTAAAATTCAATATCATGGGTTGTGGATTAAGATGACGGTTGTCTGATACCCCATTATTCAGTTAGGTTTGTCCTTCTTTCCTGCAGAGAATAATCTGGAAGGGGAAACATTGACCTCTGCTTTGCTGCTTTCCTCCATCATTCACTGATGGTTTCAGTACCAGCTAGTCATTCTTTCCCGTATCAATAATTCTATCAGGAGATGAAAATAAAACTTTAAAGTTTATCATCCCTCCCTTGTGAATTAGCTGGCATTCCCATCCCCCAGTATTATTGAGAAATAATTGGCTTACATCACTAAGTTTTGTTTTGTTTTGTTTTTGTTTTTGTTTTTGTTTTTGTTTTTGTTTTTGCAGAGCATTCCCTCATCAGTTGGGGCTACCCTTAAACACAGTTCCTCCTGAAAGGACACTATGCGTGCTCAATTCTTTTCCTTTTAAATACCAATTTTCAAAGTAAGAAGTTGGTTTAATGGCCACTTCAAATGGTGACAGATAAGCTTGTCAGGCTTTTTCTATGTTGAGTGTCATGATACACATGGATTTTCATAGATCCGGGGGGCTTTTCGAGGCAAATTGGCCTGGTGGAGATGAGCCATTCTTTCAAGGAAAGCAAGAATGGTAAATGAAGAGAGGCCTATGGCTCTAGTCAAAGTGTGTGTGTGTGTGTGTGTGTGTGTGTGAGAGAGAGAGAGAGAGAGAGATCTCCTATCCCTACTTCCAGCCACACCAGCCATTATGTATTTGTATTCTCTAAACAAAAGGCATTAGAGTACCTAGTACCTACCACAAGAGCCAATCAGACCACCACCACCACCACCACCACCACCACGCCTGTTAGCCGCTCATTTAAGAGGTGATTCAACTCTCTGGTTTGGTTAGTTTCAACATGCCCCGCGGTTTAGGACTTATACATTTCCTAACCAGGTTACCTTTCAGGAATAGAAACTGAAGATCACTCTTAAGTGGTGGCAGGATAAAAAATATATATGAATGTATCCCACTGTATGGATATGCCACATTTTGGTCACCTGTTCATCAGTGGATGGAATTTGGGGGTTGTTTCCGCAGTTTGGTTGTTGTGAACAGAGCTGTTCATCAACAATGAACATAGTTTTACTCCTGTTTAGTCTCTTGTCTCTCTACTTTATCATCCTGTCTTGAGCAATCTTTGGATTTAGTCTTTTCCTTTGAAAATTTTGAAAACACAGAACTTTTTATCCTGATTCTCTAAGGTGCTTCTCTGGAGGATGGTGAGGCAGGTAATGGGACAGGTGCCTGGTTGGGAAGGAAACAAAGTGGGGAGAGTTGGTTTTGTTAAGAAAAATATTTTTAAGTTACGGAAATCTTGGTGGTAGGCCAGAATTATGCTCACATTTTATGTACTTTTAGCCCCTCCTATTCCACCCTCTCACCCCCTTCACTCCTCCACCCCCACCCCACCCCCACCTCCCAAGCCCCAGGGGAGAGGGGTTTGTAAAGGAAACTCATTTATTTTGTCCAAATTGAGTGCTCAGCCTTAGCCTGGATTTTTGTAGGGCAATGAATAGAGAAGGGAAGTAACTTCCTAAGGTCAGCGAATGAACTGGAAATGGGGTGGATGGCAGGAAAACATTTCTCAGATCAATGCCAATCACCTGTTAAATTAGTTAATCTTTTAAAAAAAAAATCCTGTACCTGGTCACAAATCTTCCAGTGAATGTAAATATTTGTTGGTTGATTTTTGGCAATGTAGAGAGACATTATTAGGAGAGGGACAATATTTAACAGAAAGCCCAATCTGTTTAAAGGACCCATATGACAAATATGCATGGGTTTTTGTTTTTGTTTGTATTCATGAGAGACATAGAGAGAGGCAGAGACATAGGCAGAGGGAGAAGCAGGCTCCCTGTGGAGAGCCTGTTGCAGGACTCGATCCCAGGACCCTGGGATCACGACCTGAGCCAAAGGCAGATGCTCAACCACTGAGCCACCCAGGCACCCCATATGCCTGTTTTGTTTTGTTTTTTTTTTTAAGATTTATCTATTTATTTATTCATGAGATACACACAGAGAGAGGGAGGCAGAGACACAGGCAGAGGGAGAAGCAGGTTCCATGCAAGGAGCCCGATGTGGGACTTGATCCTGGGTCTCCAGGATCACACCCTGGGCTGCAGGCGGCGCTAAACCGCTGTGCCACCGGGGCTGCCCTATGCCTGGTTTTTATTTTTATTTTTATTTTTTTTAAAGATTTTATTTATTTATTCATGAGAACACACAGAGAGGATTAAGAGAGAGAGGCAGAGACACAGGCAGAGGGAGAAGCAGGCTCCATGCAGGGAGCCCGACGTGGGACTCGATCCCAAGTCTCCAGGATCACGACCTGGGCTGAAGGCGGTGCTAAACCGCTGCGCCACCCGGGCTGCCCCTATGCCTGGTTTTTAAATGCTTGTGGAATCACTCTCCAGGGGGAAAATAGAAAGCAATTTAATAACATTAGTAATTTCCTCAACAGAAATCACAGTAGCCCTTGGTCGGTCACATGGACACTCCCTGAACTGTAGTTTTATCCAGCCAACCCTAGAATCAGCCCTAAGTTGCTATGTGACACAATGTAAAAATTCCTCTTATTTACATTTTATTACAAAAACTACTCTCCAAGAGACCTCCTTTCTCCACTAAGGGGGGAAAAGTCTATTGAGAGACAGAGAGACAAATGATAAAATATAGTAAAAGAACTGAAACATGCATTCTCTCTTGCTTAAAAAGTATAAATGATTACTTGCACTAGGAAGCTACTCTTCACATGCCTGTTCCATCATTTCTATTCCCTCCTTAGGGGCACGTTTACAAATGGGTTCCATTGGTTTAGGAGATTGCTGGCCAGTTACTGGTCTGGATTCAGAGACTCCATTCTCTTTCCCTGCCCTGATCCTCTGGGGGAATAACGTTCCCAAGCTTTAGCCATGCCCTTTCTGACATGGGCACAAGGGAAGGGGCCACATGCAGGACGGACCCTTATCCCCGGAAATGGGGATGGAGAGGATGGTTTCCTTCCTTTGACCTAAGCTCACTGCCTGTCTGGGCACTGGAGACAGTGTGCTATGCCCGTAGGTGGCTAATTCTGGGTACAATCTCTCAGCAAATCAGAGGTCATTCTTGATGTCTCATGATCTGATAGGCAGACCAGAAAATTAAATGACACTCAGAGAGAAAACAGGGAAGTGGGTGCCCACTGTGACTGAGGCTGATTGAGCTCCCATCTGTTTCTTTATTTTCTCACCAAAGTTCTGGATCCTCCTGGCTCAGGGTGGCATCAGCTTTGGGAAGTTCTTTCTAAGAACATAAGCCTTGGCTAAGTGGAGCCAGGAGCGTGTTCAGCTCTTAAGGTCACTCAGAGATGAGGTCAAGAGGGAGAAAGGACAAACCTAAAGCCCAAGTGTAAACTAAATTTTTGGGTGGCAATTTTATTGGGCCAGGGCTAGCATAATGTATTTTATATACAGTCCAGCATGCTATTAACACAAAACAAAGGTTGGATAATTGTGTGTGCCATTTAGCTAAAGGAAACTTGATCAAGGGAAGTAGAGGAGTAAGAAGTTCTTTGCAAGTGTCAGAAGAGGAATTTTTAAGAGGTGTTAGGATAGTGGCTGGCAGGAGCCTTCTTAATGTTTGGAGAGGACCGATTGCATTATCATGTCTTAATCCTGGTTTCCTACTTGCACAGTTGGCCCCTGACAGATGATCAGATAGCAGTTTGACTACCAAAGGTTACCAAAATCATACCTATCTGCCTTCAAAATTGAATTTGAACGGAGAATACAGAATTTGCAAAATTTAATTAGAGACATTAATTTAATTCTACATAAGTCTGAGTTTTTCACTTGGATTCTTATATCGGTCTTATTTGGCATCACCCTCTTCTTTTGTCTCTGGCATGAGGCATTGGAGTGGTGTGATTAGCAGCCTAGGCTCCAGGCTCCAGCTGCCTGCAGGTTCAGATCCAGGTCCTTTCATTTCCTAGCAGCAATATACCTCAGTTTCCTCTTCTATAAAATGGGTGAACAATGGTACATGCCTGATGGGACTGTTTAAATGGATAAAAGAGATAATGTCTACAGAACACTTGGCACTGGCTCTCGCCCTTCAACCATGCTTAGCAAATATTAGCTGCTATTATTGCCTGGACCCCTGGAAGGTGGCAGTGGGGGGAAGGATGGTGTCTCTGGGTGGTATTATTATATAAGGGACCCTGGGCTTGAGAGCTACTTCCTAATTTCCTTTGGATCTCTGTTTCCTCACTCGTGAAGTGAAGGGGTCTGGTTGAGGCCCCTTCTCATTCAGAAATGATGTGGTGGAAGGAAGTTTTGTGTTAGCTACATAGCTTGTTTATCAACATTTTTCCTTTCTCTTCTTTGCGCCATGATTAATGAGAACCGAGTTTTTTTACTTCCTTAAATACAGAAAAGAGCTTTTGAGAGTTCAAAAGAAATCGGCCCAAAGACAAGTCTTAAGTAATCTAGCACTCCTGATAAGCAATGGGAGAGATTTTCAAGAAAAAGTCCCGCTTCCTTACCCTCTCTCCTGATGCATTATGGTATTTGGGTGTCTTTGTACCTTTGCAGTTCTGACCACAGTGAATGACAATGAAGTGAAAGCATGATTAGCATTTTATCAGCCCCTCCCCCTTATTTTAAGGGACTTCCTACAGGGTAGAATGGCCCCTAAGAGGTCATCAGATAGATATAGACTTAAGTCCATCAGGATAGCTTTTTAAAAGCTGAGATCTTTGGGGATGTAGTGAGGTGGAGGAGAGGGATATTCTTTTGCTTTTTGTTTTTGTTAACCTTGAGTGGATTGTGAAAACTATAAGAAGGGAGGAGGAAACTCAGAATAGATATGTTTTAGTAAAGATCAAGTCTGCTGGGATTTCTTCCCATACTGTCAGTGGGTGTATAAATTTTCATACAGCCTTCAAAATCTACTCAGTAAAGTTGACATCCCTGTTTACTCACTCCTGCCGACCCCTTGCTAGAAACCACCTGAACTTTATTTACAAGGTCTCTGCCACACACATTCTGCCTTCCTTGAAAGCACAAGTGATGTCTTGCCTGTGGGTCCCTTGTGTTCTCACAGTGGATTTTGTGGTCAGTGGCCTGGGCATGAATAACAGTTGGACAACACTGCAGAGTTGATCACTGGGTTTCACAGCTAATGAGATTTTTCATGGGAAAGCTTTTGATCTCCTTGCAGAACGTTGCTCATCTTTCCATTGGGTAAACTTTCCCATTTTACAGATGAGATTGAGCAGGTGTACGGGTATGCGTGTTTAGTGTCATATTGGACATTCCTAGTTAGTTGGTAAGAAGAGTGCCAGCTGCTCAATAAGTCATTCTGCTCCTTGTTTTGGTTGTGGTTTTGATGCTTATAAGAGCATCGATCAGTCCAGCTAATGGTCAGAACTCCTCCTTCAGAATAAGGGCTGTGGGCATAAGTACCGCATAGACTTTTTTTGTTGCCGTTGTTAATGAATCTCAACCCAGATTTCCAGTAACAATTTTATGCAAGAGTGGGCTGCTTTTGGATTAAGCATTAAGAGGAGCCTTTACAGTTTAAGAATTCAGGAGCCCACACCTTCTGGGCCAGTGTCGGGTCTCTGCCAATCTCCTAAGAGAACTAGGTTCAGGCCTGTAGCTCTCTGCCCCCTCTGAGATCACCTCCAGGGCACATCGCTTCCAGGAGACCACCAGAAGGAGGGTTCGTGTCCAAGAGGGTGGGGCGCCCACCTCGGGGGGCAGAGTGCATTCAGGGCGTTCTCTCTCGTGACCTCCAAATCAGCAAGCAGCTCTATGGGAACTCCCGTCAGCACTACTGCACATTTCATGCTGACTCCTTCTCCATCTGTTAAGGCAAACCTGAGGGCAGAGAGGGCAGCATCAGGGGACCGGCCCAAGGTAACTGCCCGCTTCCGGGGAACTGGCCCGCCCCCCGGGTTCGCGGGCATCAGGTCCCGGACCCAGAGCATGTGCAAACCCGGGAGCTCGTGTGCCCGCCGCCGGGTGCACAGGCACTCTTGCCTGGCGTCGCGTGCAGAGCCCCCCCCCCCGCCCCGCCCGTGGCCTGTGCGCCCCGGGGCTCCCGCGAGACGCCCCGCAGGACCACACAAAAGACCCCACCCCAGGTCGGGCGTGCATTTCCTGTTCGAGCGGCGGCGGCGTGCAGCCACCCATGTGCATCCCGGGCGCGCGGGCCGGCGGGCCGTGGGGCACGCCCCCACGCAGTCCCAGTCCCCGCGCGCCGGCCGCGAGGGGCCGCCCTCGGCGGGCCCGCCCCCATGTCACCGCAGGCCGGGCTCCCTTTGTGTGCGGCCCCTGCGCCGCGGCCGCGCCATTGGCCCGCCGGCCCGGGGGGCCAGCCCCTTCCTGGCTCGCTTCATGCATATGCATGAGCGCCCCGGCCCTCCCCTCGTCGGCCCCTCCCCGCCCCCTCCCGCGCGGGCGTGCGAGGCGCGCGGCGCGGCTCCCTCCTCGCGGCAGCAGGCGCCCGAGCCGAGCCCGAGCCCGAGCCCGAGCCCGAGCCCGAGCCCGAGCCCGAGCCCGAGCCAGGGCGAGCCGAGCCTGCTCCGGGCGGCGGCGGCGGCGGCGGCGGCGCCGCTCCAGCCATGTCAGCGCGCGCGAGCCTGGGCCCACCATGAGCCATGGCCATGTCCGTGAGCGCCGAGGACGACGACTATGAATCGGAGCCGGACCAGGTCGGCGGCCCGGGGTGGGGCTGAGGGAGGGATCCGCCCGCCCGCCCGCCCGCCCGCCCGCCGACCTCCCGGCCGACCGACCGACGCGCCCGGGGCGGCCGCGACGCCGCCGCCGCCGCCGCCGCCGCGATGAGGAGAAAGTTTTGCAGCCGCCGCCGGCGGGGCCGCCAGGGCCGGGCCGAGCGGGGCGCGGAGGAGCGCGGCAGGCCGGCGGCCGGCCCGGGCAGGGGGCGTGTGCGAGCGGCGGGGCGCGAGGGCGGCCGGCCGTGCGGCGGGGACAATGTGGGCCTCGCCGTCGGGCGGGCCCTGCGGGGCGCGGGCCGTGGCCCGAGAGCAAGTTGCGGGCGCGGGCGCGGGCGTCCAGGGCGCGCCTCGCCGTCCCCTCGCGCCCTCCGCGGCCCACGCGCGTGCCGGCCCCCCGGGCGCACCCGGACCTGCGGCCGCCGGCGCCTCCCTCCTTTCTCTTTGCAAAGTTGCACCGGGACCCTCGGCCTCTGGGCTGGAGGACGCCGCGGCCCGGGGCCCGTGGGCCCGACGGCCCGAGCTTTTGTCTGGGCGCCGCGCGCCCGCCGCCCGCCGCCCGCCGTGGGCAGACGGAGACAGGAAGGGCTGCGAGCCGCGGGCCGGCGCGGGGAATCCGGAACCGGCGAGTGCGCTCCGCCGCGGCGGGGCGGGAGGAAGCCGTGACCCCAGATGGCAGTGCGTGGCCTCAGTTGGATTCAGAAGAGAAAGCAACCTCTCCTGGGACCCGGGGGCAGAAATCTGTGTATAAAACAAAGCCGGGGTGTGTTTACGGCGTGAATTTACTCCGCGAAGATCCGTGTTTGGCAGCGGGGGAAGAAAGTTGGGGATTGACCGAGTATAATCTGCACAGTATTCGCAGCAGGACGCAGGCTAGGCAGACTTGTCCGAGGAATTAAGCGTCGGGTGGGTTGAGTTATCATGTGGGCACGGGACCAGGCGAATAAGGTGCTTATTTATAATCCTGGGTGCATTTCCTCGGTGGAATAAAGATGTTTTGGAATGTTCAGGCCGAGATGTAGGAACGTTTTTCTCCTCCATTAGGGGTGATTGAAGAAGCGCTGTATGTGCTGCACTTAAATTGTATGGCACATGTCATTAACTGTTTTAATCTAACAGACCAAGTTAAATTTTACTGTTTAGTTCCATTTTGTTGTTTTCCGAGTTTTGCTGGATGTCTTTCAGGTGCATGCCCCTTATGGTGTTCCTGAACCTCGCTGGTCTCCTAGATGGGATTAACCCAGAGTCAACTCAAGAGGTTTTGTCTTGGAACTTTTATCAAGTCAGTAGCACAGTGTGTGAATGGTTCTCAGTTCCTGCTTCTTGGTTCACACCAAATCTTGGCTTGAAACTTTTTCAGTTCAGTTTGATTCTACCTAATTAATCCCTGCCAGCAGTTTACCCTTCCTGCATCTGCTCATTCATAAGAAGACACTTGTACTCAACATTGACTCTTCTTTGGTGTTTCAGGATTGAGGTTCCTGTTACCTGCTTTGTTTTGTTTTGTTTTGTTTTGTTTTAAGTTGGCCACACCCTGTGGCTTAGGGTAGATACAATCTTTGACAGAGTATGAGACAAGACTTCATGTGTCTCTGGGCTAAAAAACACGTTTTCAGGTCTGCCACTCCTGTGAGAGAGTTCCATCAGGAGAAGACCTGTACTCCCTGTAGCCACATTACATTCCTCCTCCACTCAGCAGTCAGCACTGTGTGGCACTTCTGGAGCTGTCAGTCAAGTTCTTGAGGTTCACCTTAAGATGATGAGTTCCACTCAGGTGTATTGAGATGACTCCTAAGGCAGGTCAACGGGCAGCAGGTTTTTCCCATATTCCCAATAGAGACGGTGGTTGTTAGCAAAGGACCCTGCATTTGCGGAAGCTCCAGGCTATGGCTCAGGGCCCCTTGCCTCCTCCTTCCCTTCCTCACTAGTTTCCCCAGCCTCAGGATTTCTCGGGCCTGATAACAGTGGCTTCCTCTAAGGATCTCAGAAGCACTTGTGATGTCCACGGGAGAGTGAGTCTCTGGGCTCTAGACCCCACTCTTCCGTGAAGTATCCTTCATGGAGGGGTGCCAGTCTTGGAGTATGAGTATGCAGGTGTGCTTACCATCTGCTGTTAAGTGACCAGTGGAGGCCCTATTGGAAAGTAACTAATTGCCCAGTTACCCCCAGCAACTGCACCTAGCCCCTTACCACCACCCCTCATCAGAATTTTACCTGTTCTACTCTAAAATTCTGTGCATGTCTCTTGTCCCCACTTGAGGCCGGTGTCTCTTGTCCTTACCTGGGAAGCACTTCCTTAGGCCTGTCTGCCCCCTCCTTCCCACTGCAGCCTAGGTTTTCTCTGCTCCCAGTGTGGGATGGGAGCCAGTGGGTGGTGGTGGCGGCGGCGGTGGCAGCAGCAGCGGCAGCAGCAGCAGCAGCGGCGGCGGCAGCAGCAGCAGCAGCGGCGGCGGCAGCAGCAGCGGGGAGGAGACCCCTTGCATGCTCTTTGCCAGTGCTCACTCCTGGGTAGGCTGTCTCCTGTGGACTTCCATTTGCTTCTCCAGTGCAGGATGTGTCAGAAAATTGTTTAGCTGTTTTCAGTTTGAGGAGATACCCCTTAAAGAAGGGCTGTTCATGAGAATTCTTGTTGCATTTTGTTTTTCATTGTTTTTTAAACCTTGAAATGAAAATAGCTTTGTTCCTTTTTTTTTTTTTTTTCTCCCAACAAAAGTGATTGTTGAGGCATCTGGGGGGGCTCAGTGGGTTTAGCATCTGACTCTTGATATCAACTCAGGTCTTGATCTCAGGGTCATGAGTTCAGGCCCTGCCTTGGGCTTCATGCCAGCTGTGGAGCCTACTTAAAATATAATAATGAAATAAAAGTGATTATTGTCTGTTTAAAAAAAATAAAAACAATTAGAAAACAATGAAGAGGAAAGTATCTCAGGAGTTTATGCAGCTGGGGCGCCTGGGTGGCTTAGTCGTTTGGGTGTCTGCCTTCAGCCCAGGTCTTGATCTCAGGGTCCTGGGATCAAGTCCCCATCATGGGGCAGGGGATGGGGCGGAGTCTGCTTCTCCCTTTTCCTTTGTCCCTCCATCCCACTTGTGTATATGCTCTCTCTTTTTCTCAAATAAAATCTTAAAAAAAAAAAGTTTATGTACCCATAACTAATGTGTTACTCATTATAGCTTATTGAAATTTAAGACTGAGAACCATAAACCTTCCTGAAATTTTATGTAAAGGTTTGTGACTGTGTGCATTTTTCTGGGAAAAGGTCCTTAGCTTTCCTCAAGTTCTCCAAAGGTCATCCCAAACCCTGGGTTTCTGGTAGCTCTTGTGTTTTTATTCTCTTGCTCCTTACCCTTAGTATATGAACAAATCAAAGCCATCACTGGAGTCTACAGGTGTGTATTAAGGGACCCCACATTGCTGTTAAAGTCCAGCTTTTCCTGGAGTGTCCATTATGCCTAAAGATTTGGGAGTAGATGAATGTTGAGATAAATCTGTGTTATGCAGTAGAATATAACATTAGCATGACAAAATAATTCCATACTGTTTGGGGGGTGATGGCTACCCCTTGTGGGGCTAAGTATCAGTGTGCTGCTGTTGGGAGTAGCTTCTTGGGAACTGCAGCCATGTTTCACTGTTTTTCTCACTCATCTTGACAGTCGTCCGTTCTTGAAACTCTTCCCTGGTTCAGGGAAATGACACAACCTCCTGCTGCTCTGCCTGCCTTTCTGGCCGTTCCTCCACAGGTTGGTCTTTCACACTAGCCTTTGAATATTTGTAGTCTTGAATGTAGTAGTGTCTAGGACCCCCTTTTCACTCTGCCTTTTCTGCCTGGACAACCTCATGGACTTCACTAATTTGATGGTATGTGATGCTGACTCCTGATTGTGGCCGGCCGTGTTCCCTCCTGGCCACCTTCCTTGAATGTCCCATTGGCCCCTCAGATTTTGTGTGTCCACGATGGAGTCTTTGATCTCTCTCTCCTCCCTCTCCTAAGCCCCTTGTTCTTCTGTTGCTGAAACCAGAAACCTCAGAGCTTTTCAGGACTTCCCGCCTGTGTACCCCATGTTCAGGGAGCCTCTTGGGTCTGCTTCTGAAACATCTCCTGAATCATCCCCTCCTTGTCAACCCATGTGTGTGTGCCTTCATCATCTTCAACCTGGGCTACTGTAGTATACTCATCTCCTCTCCCTGCCTTTCATCTTGCTTATTACCCCCCAAAATTTTTACACACTTGCCAGAATGTGATCATGTTGCTCCTGAATGTAAAGTCCTTTACCTCCCCTTTACAGGGGACACCACTTCTGTGCCCTATGAGGCCCTGGAGGATTAGGCTCCTGCCATCTCAAAGACTCTCTTCCAGTAGCCATATCAGGCTACTGCATGTGTTACGTAGTTTCACATCTCTATCTTATTACTCTTCCTTCTGACTAGAATATCTCCTCCCTACCCCACCCCTATTCCTGGCCTGCATAGGCCTATTCTCCCTTAAGACCCTTAGTCACCACCTCCTGTGTCTGTGACCCTCTTCCCAACCTCACCTCCCAGTGAGATGAGGCATTTCTTCTGGGTCGCACGCCAGGATTCAGGCTTTAGAGCCCCTGCCCAGGCTTGTATCATGGCTTCTTGTTCCCTGGCCATATGACATTAGGCAGATGACTTGACTCTGCTCTGCTGTTTCCTCACTTCTGAATGGAGAGAATTTGTTTTAGAGATTACTGATACAAATATTGAAAAGAGTCAATAAGTGTTACTTTTAATATCATTATCATCATCACTATCACCTTGCATTTCATTTACATGGTTGTCTGTCATTCTCCCCCTGGATTGTAATGCCTTTGAGAGTATGGAACACATCTTACTCGTCTCTGTAGTCCCAGCACCTAGCATTGAATCTGACACATAGTTCTCAGCCAGAAAACACTTGGGTAGGCAGGTGGGTGAATGTGTGACTCATTAATGAATGAGTCTCCAGTGCAGATTACATGCTCTGTTGGCTATTGAAGTTGAGTATCTTTTCATGTGCTTATTCCCCATTTGTATACATGGGGTTTTGTGGTTTTGTTTTGTTTTGTTTTGGAAGGGGGGGGGGCAGAGGGAGAGGAAGAAAGAGAATCTTAAGCAGCCTCCATACCTAGCATAGAGCCTGCCATGAGGCTCAGTCTCACAACCCTCAGATGGAGACCTGAGCTGAAATCAAGAGTTGGAGGCTTGACCAACTAAGCCACTCAGGTGCCCCTGTATATATGTTTTTGAAGAAATTCCTTTTTAAATCCTTTGTCCATTTTCAAATTGGAATATTTGTCTTTTCCTTGTTTAGTTCTTAGAGTTCTTTATATATTCTAAGTACTAGTCCCTTACCAGATATATTATTTGCAATATGTTCTCCCATTCTCTGGGTTTTTCACCTGATTGTGCCCATTTTAAGCTAAAAACAGAAGTTTTTAGTTTTGAAGTCTAGTTTATCTGTTTTGTTGCCTGTGCTTTTGGTGTCATGTTCAAGAAATCATTGCCTAATTCAAGGTTATGAAGGTTTACCCTTATGTTCTAAGAGGGTAGAATTTTAGCTCTTACACTTAGGTCTTTGATCCACGTTTGAGATAATTTTTGCATACAGTGTGAGGTAAGGGTTCAACGAAATTCTTTTTTTTTTTTTTTAACTTCATTCTTTTTGCATGTCCCTGCACCATTTGTTGGAAAGACTATTCTTTCCCACTACTAAGTTGTCTTAACACACTTGTTGAAAATCACTTGGTCATTGAAAATTGTTTGGCCATAAATATTATAAGGGTGTATTTCTGGACTCTCAGTTCCATTGATCAGTATGTCCTTATGCCAGTACCACATGGTCTTGTTTATTGTAGCTTTGTTGTAAGCTTTGAGATCAGAAAGTACTAAGCCTCCAACTTGTTCTTCATTTTCAAGATCTTTGTGGCCTTTTCCAGGTCTCTGTCATTTCCACATGAATATCAGGATTGGCTTGTTGATTTCTACAGAAAACCAGCTGGGACTTTGATAGAGATTGCATTGAATTTATCGGTCAGTTTGGGGAGTATTGCCATCCTGACAATATTTTTTTTTTTCAGTCCATGAACATGGGATGTCTTTTCATTGATTTAGGTTACTGCAAGTAATTTTAATCCTAGTGTTTTAGAGATGAAGGATCAAAGAGGTTCTGGCCATGAATATTCAGGAGAAGAGTATCTGATGTATAGGAAGCACTCCATAAATATTTGTGGAATGAATGAAAGAACTGCAGTCATAGTGTTCTCTTAAAGGAAGATGCTTAGGAGTAGCTGGTGGAGAAGAGATACTGGAATACTATGGTTTCGGGGTGGGGGGGAGCGCATGTGGACTGTAGATTTCCTGAACAGGTGGAGCTGGGCTGATCTAATCAACAAGTAGCCTTGGGATTGAAAAGGCTGGTTTGTAAGTGAAAGTCAGTGGATGTCATCATTCCCTTTTGCTGAGAAGAATAGTTCGTGCTGAAATTAACAAAGACTCATTCTGGGTTACTTGAACAAATAGAGGTGAAGATAGGATAGAGTGGAATTTAGAATTGGGTTTTGAGGGGATCCCTGGGTGGCTCAGCAGTTTGGGGCCTGCCTTCAGCTCGGGGCGTGATCCTGGACACCCAGGATCGAGTTCTGCGTCGGGCTCCCTGCATGGAGCCTGCTTCTCCCTCTGCCTATGTCTCTGCCTCTCTCTCTCTCTCTGTGTGACTATCATAAATAAATAAAAATTAAAAAAAAATAAAGATTTTTTATTTATTTATTCATGAGAGACACACACAGAGAGAGAGGCAGAGACACAGGCAGAGGGAAAAGCAGGCTCCATGCACCGGGAGCCCGACGTGGAATTCGATCCCAGGTCTCCAGGATCACGCCCCGGGCCAAAGGCAGGCGCTAAACCGCTGTGCCAAAAAAAAAAAAAAAAAAAAGAATTGGGTTTTGAACCTTTAGATATCATGCAGAAGAGATTAGGACAGAAGCTTCATGCCAGAATGATAGGGCTTTGGCTTGTTTACCTTAATAGAGACCCTCCAGTGTCTTTCTCACCTGTTGATTTTTCTGGGTGATCTGTCTTAGGATCCTGCATTTCCAGTGTTGCTCAGTTGACTTCTGACAAGCCTGCTGGCGCCCACTTCCCACAAAAGCTGGCCATGAGGCTGCAGGCAGCAGCGGCTTCTCTAGCTTGACTTGGCAGCCAGCTAGAGAGGGCCTGAATCAAGGTCTTCAGAAACAGGGCTTTCTCACACCTCTTCCAGGATGTTGTCTGTCATTTGCTCTGTCATATTCCAGGATGTCTAAGCTGCCATTGGGATCCAGGAGGGAAAAGTGCTTCTCTGGGTGGGAATATGCTTTAGAAAGCACTGGAAGGTAGGCTTGTTTCATAGTTGCACATGTGCTCTGTGACATTGCCTGGATCGCCCCAGTGTTTTACTTCAGAGAGACAGTGTCCTCGTGGCCAGTAACAACAGAGGTACCCAGTGGCTATTTATACCTGACGTTCCTGAGTGGGAGGAGAGTTGTGTTTGGACTCTAGGAATTTTTTGCTGTCCTTCACCAAAGCAGCTAGTCCTTAGACTCTCCTGCTCTGGGAGTGGGGGTGCGGGTCAGAGTTTGAGCCCCTCATCTGTGGCTTGTCCTTGGAGGCTGGACTGCACTGCCCTCTCTGTACCAGACTTGAGGCTTAGAATCCTCCAGGTCGTTGCCAGTTTGAGGGATTGGAGGAGTGAGTTGCTTCTAGGACCTGTGCTCTCTCTCTACAGGGGTAAAATTGGATTCGTGAGCTGTGAAAAGAGGGAAAAGCCTTCTTGGTTTCCATTTCGCTGAAAGTGAATGTGCTTCTCTGTGCCTTTTTCCGGCACCTGTCCTGCTATGGGCACGAACCGTGGACGCACTCCAGGGGTGTGTGCTCCCGTCCCGTGGACTCCCACCCTGCTGCGCTTGCTCATCTGCTCTGGGTTATGGTGTTCAAGGCACTTTTTGGGTGTATGCTCATCCTCTGCTGGCTCTGTTATCTAGGGCAAGTCACTTAACGTCCAGTCTCTTCATCTGAGAAATGATGGCTCTCACAGGGTTATTGTTGGGAAAATAAGGTCCTATCATATATAGAATGATCACAGTTGTAGGCAGTCAGTAAATATCCACCGTCGTTGTCAGCCTCCTCATCGGCTGCTTCCACCTGGCACATTTGCTGCACTTCGGTCAGCTGCTTAGTGTTCAGGCCCGTGGCCCCTACATACCATTCTCAACTCCAAAAGCTCTGAAAACTACTTTTTTTTTAAGCTACTCATCTGGCAGCAGTATCTGACATGAATGGATGCATGTAATTTATCCCACTTCCGATGTTAAGGACTGCTAAGCTCCTCCTATGTGTGACAAGAGGTGCCCCAGATCTCACTGGGGGGCAGCATAAGGACTGGTGGGAGGGGGCTGTGAGACCTTCACTGCTGGAAGAGAGTGGCTTGCGTGGGAGCTGTCCCTTTGCCGACGCAGCTGGTGGTGTACAGACCAACCTATGGGCCTCCTTGGGAACACGGCCACTGGCCAGGCCACCCTACAGCTGAGGATGGGCCTGAGTGTGGAGTGGCTCTGTGGGAGAAGTGGGATCGGGGTAGGGTCTTGAGGACTGACAGGCCACTGGAGCCAGGTCTCCTGTCTCCCTTTCCTCTGGAATTCAGAGCTAGTTGAATGGGATAAAGGTCCAGGGTAGCAGTGCTTCCTGAGGTGAGCACTTCAGATGCTTTGCAGTTCCTTTGAGTGTTGGCAGGCTGCTAGGAAGATAAATTGAGGGAAGGATCCACCTAGGTGTCAATACCAAAGGGGGGTGGTGGTATGGAGTGTGAGATTTTCAGCTCTCTGCAGGGACCACTGCACTGCAGAAAAAATGGTTAATGGCGAGGCTTTATTCACAGGTGGGCTGTGTTTCTTCCTGGTGTGGTTCTGTGATCTCGATAACCCCTGTGATGTTGGGGGGAGGGGTCTCTGGAGGGAGGACCCTTTGCACTGTTGTGATACATAGTCACCACATTTCTGGACCCTCGAGCTGAGAAGAGGAGGGGATTTTGTTAGGGATCCAAGTGTGGGAAGCAAGTAAAAGGCTGGGACTGGACTTGAGATTAATTGGCTGCAAAGGGTCTATAAGCATTAGATGCCAATTTGATCAGATAGTTTTGGGGTAAGGAGTGTGTCTCCCTCATCAATGAACCATTTTTCAGCAAACTCCTGTTACTTGGAAAGATGCTTCAGGCAGCACACTACCACCCTGGTCCCTCCCACTGCCGGTCCCTGTACACTGGAGACCTCAGCAGACAGTGTCCTCCAGCAACTGGCCTGGGAGCTCCCCCACAGATCCTGGTTTGCAAGGGGCTCTGAGGCTGCTGGCCCAGAGAGCAGGACCTGTGGGCTGGCTGGTTTGGTTTTGTGTTTTGCACTGCCCTTGCGTTCATCGTCCTTTTCTCTGCTTTCTTCAGAGTCACAGGGAGTGAAGCATTTGGAGCCCATGTAGAGAACTCAGAAGTCAAGGCTCCTTAGGGTGAATGTCTCATTCTGCCAGGGTTTGTTTGGTTTATTGAGCACATCCTATGTGCCAGGTCATCCTGTTAGAGGATAGCGGTGACAAGATAGTCTTGATACCTGCCTTCCTGAGCTCTCTGTCTCAAAGTGAAGGCTCCTGAGAAATACTGCCCGTGGGAGGTGCCCTGCCGAACACAGGCCAGGGAGGGCTGTCAGAAGACTGGGGCCTGCAAATTGAATAGGTCTTACCCAACTGGAGTAGGAAAGGAGTTTGTGTTCCTGGCAGAGGGGACAGAGTCTTCCATGTGGCTGTGTATGGCCTCTCCAGGGAAATAGAACCTGGCTGGAGGCAGGCAGGGGCCTGTGCTGAGACGTGGTGGCCGTGGAAGGGTCTTGAACCAGGACTTGCTCTCAGAAGCAGGGTGTCCTCTGTTCACTTGCTGGGGCTGCCATGATGAAGTACCCAAAACTGGGGCGCTTAAAACAACAGAAACTTATTCTCTCACAGTTCTGAAGGCCAGAAGTCTGAAATCAAGGTGCTGACAGGATTGTCCTCTCTCTGAAGACTCTAGGGGAGGATCATGCCTTGTCTCTTCCAGCCTCTGGTGGCTACCAGCTTCCTTGGCTTAAAGACACTCCAGTCACATGGCCATCTCCTTCCTGTACCTCCACACTTACTCTCTCTGTGCCTGTGTCCAAATTTCCCCTTTCGTGAGGACACCAGTCCTATTGGATTAGGGCCCACCCTAATAACTTTAATTGGATCACCTCTGTAAAAGCCCTGTTTTTAAATAAAGTCACCGTCTGAGGTCCTTGGGTTGGGACCTGAGCAGATCAGCTCTGGACACCCCACACTGGGGGTCTGGCCAGGCCCGTGGCCCATCTCACCCGTCCTGTGTGCTCTCCTGCAGAACCGGGCGGTAGGTCGGCCCAAGGGGAAGCTGGGCCCAGCCTCTGCCGTGAAGTTGGCCGCCAACCGGACAACGGCGGGAGCTCGCCGGCGCCGGACGCGATGCCGCAAGTGCGAGGCCTGCCTGCGGACCGAGTGTGGAGAGTGCCACTTCTGCAAGGACATGAAGAAGTTCGGGGGCCCCGGGCGGATGAAGCAGAGCTGCATCATGCGACAGTGCATCGCGGTGAGTGTGGTGGGCATGAACTCTCCAGAGATGCCCTGGGGGCAGAGTAGGGGTGGCCACACTGCCTTCCTCTGGTTGCACCCTGGCCCTCTCTGAAGCCAGACCCCACCTCCCTGGCTTGTCTTTCTGCTTGTTAGTCTGTCTGGTCTCTCCCTTAAAGAGAATGTTCCAGATGCAGAATCCTTTAAGTGATGCTCTCTTGTGGAGAGAAAAGGGACTGTGACCAGTGCTGTTTCAGATTTCACATTGCAGGATGTGGGGGCATACTTACTGCACCAGGCTCCTTTTTCTTCATAGGCTGTTGGGGTTAAAGACTCCTTCCCTCCCTGGATGACTGAGTACTTTGAAGTCTCTGCCATTAAAGATGTCAGCCTGTCCTGTCTGTGACCCCATTGCCAGCATTTACGGTCCAGTTCATGATGGTTCTAGGCCCTCCCTTCCTTCCTATCCTGCTTTCAAAGTCAGAGGTCCTGGTGGAAGGTCAGTGCCCCTCCTGAGGGGGCTGCCCCAGATGAAGAGGATTGATTTATGGTGCTTCGGAGCTAGGCTGCTAGAGAGCTCGGCCAGCCCCTTGGCTATCTCACTGCCCCAGCCCCACTCCAAGACAGGGCCAGTGCACACAGGCTCTGGCAACTGGGCACAGCCCCAGGTTCAGTCCGTGTGTCTGTCCAACACACACATTGCCTTTCCGCAGGGTGCTGCTCCCAGGCCCCGAGGTCCTCCCTGTGGGAACAGTGATCTCTGCTCCTGTGGGAAAGCAGGCTGGGCAGGAGGGACAGGATTCCTGGGTGAGCTCCTCCGAAGGCTCAGCCTGGCATGGGGCACATCCTTCTCTTTGGGTGCTTTTCCTCCTCTGAGCCCAGGGTCACTTTCCCCTTCTTCCTCTGCACGTACTATGTGAGTTTTTGTTTTAGTTTAGTGGTTTTTGGTTTTTGATTTTTTTATTATGGTCAAAAACACAACAGAATTTTAACCATTTTCAAATGTCCAGTGCAGAGTGCAGTCATATTACATATACCCCCATTGTTGTGCAAGCTGATCTCTGGAGCCTTTTCATCTTGCCAAATGGAAACCCTATCTCCATCGAACAACCCCATTTTCTCTCCCTCAGCCCCTGGCAACCACCTTTCTACTTTCTGAGGTGGCTGCTTTAGATACCTCATAGAAGTGGTGTTTCTCCTGCGACTGGCTTATTTCACTGAGCATAACCTTCTCAAGGTTCATCTGTATTGTAGCAGGGATCAGGATTTCCTTTTTTTTTTTTTTTTTTTTTTTTTTTAATTAGTAAACTCTGTGCCCAACGTGGGGCTTAAATTCATGATCCCAAGATAAGGAGTTGCATACTCTACCAACTGACCCAGCCAGGATTTCCTTCTTTTGAAGACTGATAAGGGGCACCTGGGTGGCTCAGTGGGTTAAGCGTCTGTTTTCAGCTCAGGTCATGATCTCAGGGTCTTGGGATGGAACCGTGCATTGGGGGCAGGCTCAGCAGGTGGCCTGTTTCTCCATCTGCCCTTCACCTTGCTCCAGTCTTTCTCAAATAAATAAAATCTTTTTTTTTTTTTTAAGATTTTATTTATTTATTCATGAGAGACACAGAGAGAGGCAGAGACACAGGCAGAGACAGAAGCAGGCTCCATGCAGGGAGCCCAATGTGGGACTTGATCCCAGGATCACAACCCTCACTAGCTGAAGGCAGATGCTCAACCATTGAGCCACCCAGGCATCCCTCAAATAAATAAAATCTTAAAAAAAAAATGAATGAATGATATTCCACCATTTGCATATGGTACATTTTCTTTACCTGTTCCTCTTTTGATGGACATTAGTTGCTTCCACCTCTTGGCTTTATGAATAATGATGCTGTGAACATGGGGCGGGGGGTGGTGGTGATGCCCAGCATCTCTTTGAGATCCTGTTTTGAATTATTTTGGATATATACCCAGAAGTAGAATTGCTGGATCATATGGTACCTCTACCTTTTAAAAGATTTTATTTATTTGTTTGAGAGGGATAGAGATCATATGTGTATATGCGCACATGAGTATGGGAAGAGGAGAGAATCTCAAGCAGGCTCTGTGGCAAACGTGGAACCCATCGTCTAGGGGCTTGACCTTATGACTCTGAGATCATGACCTGAGCTGAAATCAAGAGTCGGGTGCTTACCTAACCCTAACCCAACTGAGCCACCCTGGTGCCCCAGTAGCTCTATTTTTAATTGTTTTGGGGATCACCATACTGTTTTCCATAGAGGTTGCTCCACCTTAAATTCCCACCAGCAGTACACAAGGGTTCCATTTTCTCTACATCCTGCCAATACTTGTGATTTACTGTTTTTTTTTTTTTTTGATGCTGGTTACCCGAATGGATGTGAGGTGTTACTTTGATGTGGTTTTCATCTGCACTTGCCTGATGATTGCTGATGGTGAGCATCATTCAAATGTTTGCTGGCCATGGCTTCTTTGGAGCAATATCTGTTTAAGTCCTTTGTCCATTTTTAATTTGGGTTGTTTTTGTTTTTGTTGAGTTGGAGTTCTTCATGTGTTCCACATATTAGCCCCTCATCACATACACAGTTTCTAAATATTTGCTTCCATTCCATAGGTTGTCTTTTCACTCTGTGGATTGCTTCCTCTGCTGTACAGTTTTTGTTTCATTGCTTGTGTTTTTGTTACTTGTATCCAGGTCATTTCAGTGAGTTTCAGGAAATGTGGGAGTCCTCTTGAAATGTTGTCTCTAAACATGCCTATATATATATATATATCCCCTGCCCCCTGGAGTGAGGGTCCACGTGACCCACTGCATTCTGTCAGGATTTGAGAGGTTGTCTATAGGGACTGTTGGTCTTGAGAACAGTGTCACCTAAAAGCTGGCACAGGGCCGTGACCCAGCGCTGTCTCTTGCTCTTCAGCCTTGCTCTGCCCCTGCCCATGTTCTAGGCCCAGCTGTGGGACCCGTCTCTGCTGTCACCTGTGCTTTGCAGCTCTGGTGCCTAGTTCAATGTCTGCCACAGTGTGACTGTTGATTGAAGGAAACCTCACTTTTGCATGTCTTTCTCCAACCTGATGGGGCTTCTGGAACTTATAGTCAGTGTAGACTTGGCCTGACCCTCAGCATCCTTCTTAACTCTTCTAACCTTTCCACTTTGTTGTGGCTCTTCCTGCCATGGTTTACCCACCTCTGGCACATGCAAGCCACCTCTCTTCCCTTTCCAGGCCCTTCTGTCTTGATGTCCCACAATCGATCTCTCCCCATGATCAGCCTTCCCTTTGCTCCTCTTTGAAAAGCTTCATCCCTCACACTGTCTAGCTCTGTCTCCCTGCTGGCTTGGGCCTGGGTTCCCCTCCTGAGTCTACGCAGTGGCTTTGCCTGTGGTTCTGCCTGACGATTTCAGAGTCTGTCCCCTACCCTGGCCCACTCCATCATAGATCATCTTCTGGCCAGCAGGTGCTCCCCACCCAGTACCCCCAGCTCTGGGCTTCCTGTGCTCCTCTGCCCCAGGTGCTCCCCGTTGCTGAATTCCTCTGGCTCTTGCTTCTGTGTCCCTTTCCACTTGGGTTGGAGATCCTTTTTCCTATTCCTACTCCCTACTTCTCTCTGCCTATAGAAGCCCAAATACCCTCTCCTGGGAGTCCTCCAGAAATCAGCCACTTGCTGTTTCCCATTGCACTTGGCACATGACTTTCCCATGTCTTCCTAGGATGTCAGCATGTTCTGCCTCCGAAACAGCTCGAGGGAGCAGCTGCCTTCCTCGTTACGGTTGCCCCCCTTTGGTTGCTTGCTTCAGGCTTTAGCCGATGTTTATTAAGTATTTGTTGAACAAATGATGGCTCTTTTGCCTTGAGTATTCTATTTATTTGAATTCAAATATTTGAGCCACTTTATAGACTTTTCACTTATTAGTGGAGCATATATCTTATTTGAAGCTCTTCTAATTCAGTGTAAAAAAAAAAAAAAGTATGTTTCTCTGGATTCCAGGTACTGAGGTGTGCATAAGGGGAAGAGTGAGTGTCCACAAGGTGTTTATAGTCTAATTCATCAGTTCTCAAACGTGGTCCTGAGAACTCCTGAAAATTATGAGTACCTGGAAGAGCTTTGTTTATATGGGTTATTTATTTTTATTACTTGTATTCAAAATTAAAATGGGGAAGTTTAAAAAATACTTTGAATTCATTTGAAAAAATAAACCCACTACACGTTAACAAAAATAACATTTTTATGAGAAATAACTACATCTTCCAAAATAAAAATGATTAGGAAGAATGCATTGTTTTATATTTTTGTGAATCTCTTCTTTTATGTGGGTTCATTAGACAAGACCTGCGTTTTCATTTATGTGTGTGTCTGCATTCTGTCGCAATACCTTGTTTTGGAAGAACTATGTGAGGAAACTGGCTTCACACAGATCTGTAGTTGGAAAAGGGAGAGAGGATTTTCATAGTCTTTTCAGGTAGTGGTGGATATCTCTGATACTCTGCTGGTACTCAACAGGTGACAGTTTCTTAAAGGTTAGTTGCAATGTGGAATCTGAAACTGTATCAATGAACTTTTCATAGTGTTACATTAAAATTCATTAGTCTTTCTTGCCCCTGGAAAAGTTTATTTGCTCATGCATGATGTTACAACATCATGCATTGGTTATTTGAAAAATACTGGCTCACTGAGTTATACAGATTTTCCAAATATGGGCACACAGTGTTATACAATGTAAAAAAATAAGGGGGGGGGGAGTAATAACCACATTTGTTAACACTACTACCACCAGTCTCCTGAGAGCTAAGTCTTTAAGGAAGCTGTCCAGTTCATGGTGACTAATATAAGTTTTCCAAAATTCTAATTTCTATTTTAAATTTTGAATTTTATCATTTATAACAAATGCTTTACATTCGTTTTTCTGGAAGTGACTGGCTCATTTCATTTTGGTCTTTGAGAAATCTACCAATACTCTTTTTATTTTCTTTTTAATCAGTTATTCTGTCAAGTAGAATGATGTTCTATGGAGAAAATAACCAAGTCAGATCACAGCTTAGTCACGAGTGCCTTTCCTTTAGATAACCATCGTCCTTTGGTATGCAGCAATAGTGCTTTATGTGTACTTCCTATTTTGTCATACAGAACGTTCAAAGGATACGTACTAAAATAAAAAAAATTTTTAAATTAAAAGGTTATATACTCTTGGGCCAAAGTTTTAATAAAATTAGTTTTTTTCTGCTTTGCCAAAGACCTTTCTTGGTGCAACCTGGTGATCTTTGTCACAAATGTGTGGCAGTGACAAACTCTGTGCTGCCCTGACCAGTGCCAGCAGTTGTACTCACCAGAGCAAATGTCAACATAGTTGGAAAAGGCAGATAACATCTTAGTGTTCCTCTGACTGTGCTTTTGACCCCGCAGACCTCCCTGTAAAGGTGGTGGGGCCTGTGCTGTGATAGCGCTGGTGACGCGCAGCCTTGTTTCCCCACCCCCACCCCCACCCCATGGGTCTTTCCTCCTGTGTGATGCTGCCTGTGGCCTCCATGGTTCCAGGGCATTGCCAGGCATTGCTCACTCCTGGGCCTCCTGGCTGTATTTTTCTCCATATCCCCTGTCACAACATACACCGTTGTTCATTTGTCTGCCTCCTTCCACTAAACTGTAAGCTCAGGATGGCAGAGACTTTTTTTTTTTTTTTTAAGATTTTATTTATTCATGAGAAACACACACAGAGAAAGGCAGAGATACAGGCCGAGGGAGAAGCAGACTCCATGCAGGGAGCCTGACGTGGGACTTGATCCTAGGTCTCTAGGTCTCTAGGATCACACCCTGGGCTGAAGCCAGTGCTAAACCGCTGAGCTACCCGGGCTGCCTGACTTTTTTTTTTTTTTTTTTTTTTTTTTTTAGATTTTATTTATTCATGAGAGACACACAGAGAGAGAGGCAGAGACATAGGCAGAGGGAGAAGCAGGCTCCCTGTGGGGAGCTTCATGTAGGACTCGATCCCAGGACCCCAGGATCATGACCTGAGCTAAAGGCAGATGCTCAACCACTGAGCCACCCAGGTGCCCCAGAATGGTAGAGACTTCTTTGTCTCGTTCGGTGCTGTTCCCAGCACTTAGTATCTGGCATGGAGGTAGTAGCCAGATCAGTATTTGAATGAACGAGTAGATGAACGATGGGCGGGGCTTGGGCTGGCTGGCTGCTGACTCCTGGCCTGTGACCTGCTCCCCACGGGGCCTGCCTCCTGCTGACTTGGCTGTGCTCTGTCCGGCTCTTCAGCCAGTGCTGCCCCATACCGCCGTGTGCCTGGTGTGTGGCGAGGCAGGGAAGGAAGACACAGTGGAAGAGGAAGAAGGAAAGTTTAACCTCATGCTCATGGAGTGCTCCATCTGCAATGAAATCATCCACCCTGGATGCCTTAAGGTGAGCAGTCCCGGGGGGGCTCTGGCCATGTTGCTCAGCTCCCCCCTGAGGGCCTCTGGTGGTGCTGATGTCAGGGGGCTGTGAACTCCCTTCCCCAGAGGACCTCTGAGTCTGTAGGGTGCTGAGGACAAGAAGGGTCTGGAGCAGCTCAGCCCTCCACTACCCATGTCTTGAAGGGAAAGAACACGTACCCACCAACTTCCCAGCCCCTCAGCCACAGACTGGAGGGAGAGACCGGATGGTTGTGTTGCTTGCTGGCATCCTGGGTTGGGGCTTCTGGGAGAACAAGGCCTGGCCAGAGGAGGACAGGTCCTGTAACAACAGGTGGTTGCGTTAGTGTTGCCGGCTGCCAAGAACCTGCTCCCTTGGTGTGCCCAGGGCAGGGCTGGCTTCTTGTGTGGACTGCTGTGCTGTTCCTGCCTGTCTTAGGCAACAGGTTCTACCTCTGAAAGGAAGAGGCTGCTGTCCCCACCCCAGAGCCCAGAGAGTGTCCTCATACCTGGCACCTCCCCATCAGCGCAGGTGTCAGCCTGTGTGTATCTGTGTTTAAGCAAGATCAAAGTTGGCCTGCCCCAGATGTTACCTCCACCCTGAAATGACTCTATTCCTCGGTGGCAGTAGTGGGGGGTTTGTCCTGAGGCTCATCGTCCTGTACACACCTCCCACTCTGAAGGGAGCACTGTGATTTTTTTCCTCTGCCTTTGGAAGTCAAACCTTCATGTTTTAGTTGCCTGGTTATTTCGTCTCCTGGATCAGAAGCTTTGTGAGGGCAGGGACAGCCCCTCGGAATTGCTCCCACTTAGCACCCAGTATGGTGCTACTAATGATTGAACAAAGGATGGGGTCCTTTCTGCCCTGAGCCAGCTGCTTTACCCAGGTTATCTCACTGAATTGTTGCAGAATGATGGTGAGACAGGTATGTTGCACTTCACGATCTAGGGCACTGGCCCATGGAGATGGGGTGATTTGCCTGTGATCCCTGTGCAAAGGTGGATTTGGGACAAAGTTAGGATGTGACCCCTGGCCAGAATCCACAGCCCATCCATCTTGACCATCTCTGTTTCCTCTTGGTCAACAATGGGACAAATGACATTTGGGAGGGGGTGTTGATGTTTCTGGCAGATGTGGCATCCTCTGCCCCCTCCCCACTTGCTGACTGGCGTGTGTCCTTTGCAGATTAAGGAGTCAGAGGGCGTGGTCAACGATGAGCTTCCAAACTGCTGGGAGTGTCCGAAGTGTAACCACGCCGGCAAGACCGGGAAAGTGAGTGCCGGGCTCCAAGTCCCAGGGGTCAGCCTGGGAGGGGTGGACCTTGGCCTTGCCAGATGCAGCCTGTCCCTGCCCTGTTGAACGGTGGGGTGTTGCGGGTTCCCGGAGTGGGGCACGTTCAAAGATATACAGTTTGTTTGTTCCTTCTCTCTTTTTGGCCTACAAGCAAAAGCGTGGCCCTGGCTTTAAGTATGCCTCCAACCTGCCCGGCTCCCTGCTCAAGGAACAGAAGATGAACCGGGACAATAAGGAAGGACAGGAGCCCGCCAAGCGGCGGAGTGAGTGTGAGGAGGCGCCTCGGCGCAGGTCCGACGAGCACCCCAAGAAGGTGCCCCCGGATGGCATCCTGCGCCGAAAGTCGGACGATGTGCACTTGAGGAGGAAGCGGAAATACGAGAAGCCCCAAGAGCTGAGCGGGCGCAAGCGAGTACGGACTTGGGGGAGCGGGCAGTGTGGGTGGCCTTGGCTGGTCCTGGGGGCGGGAGCACGGGCAGAGGCGGGCACGGGCAGTGAGGACCACTCAGGGTCCTGGCCACTGGCTGCCCTGGGCAGGTCACATAAGTCCTGAGAGCCCAGCCCAAGAGAGCCCAGCGAGTCACTCCTCTTCCCACTCCTTTAGGCCTCGACGCTTCAAACGTCCCCCGGTTCCTCCTCTCACCTCTCGCCGAGGCCCCCTCTAGGCAGCAGCCTCAGTCCCTGGTGGAGATCCAGTCTCACTTACTTCCAGCAGCAGGTGCTCCCACGTTGCCCCGCCCTTCTGAGGCCCTGGGGACTCCCGAGTCCCGGGCTGCCCCCACCTTCCCACCCCTCCCCGGCCCTCCGGCCCGTTGCCGCAGCCATTCCAAGGCATCTGTGCGCTGCAGCTCCCCAGGCCCCAGGCCCAGATCACCGGCTCGTGGTTCTGGCGTGGAGCCTGGGAAGCTGAAGCTGCCACGGGGAAGGCCTGCGGATCTGGGAACCTCGGAGGATCCTGGCCGCTCCGCTCCGCCCACCGGCCCTTCCCGCTTCTGCCACGAGGTGGCGCCTGGTGGTCTCCGCTGGGAACCCGCAGGCCCTGCTTCCAGGACTGGCTCCCAGAGCCCAGTCGGACCCCAGTGGGCAAATTCTCATCTCAGGGTCTGCCCCAGGGTGGGAGGTCAGTTGGGTGGGAACAGTTCGACCACACTCTTTTCCTTCCAACTTCTCTCTTAAAAGCCGCAGTCAGAGCCCACCGTCTTCTAGTACAGGGGAGATGGGATTCATGGGAAAGGTGATCCTCCATCCCCTACTCTAGAGACTGTGGATTCGTGGTGGGGTTGAGGATAGAGGGGACCAAATCCTGTGAACCCTGGGAACAAGCTCTGCATGCTTTTTTTCCTGTGACAGCTAAAACCTGGCAAAGAAGATAAGCTTTTCAGGAAAAAGGTACCGTCTTCCATTCTCCTGTCTGCCCCTCCCCCCATGCCTGTTCCTGGGTTCCAGGGTGGAGGGGCATGGGTGGGTGCAGCCCTGAGCCTAGGGGCTTAGCTGCCCTCACTCCCCCTCCTCCCTCAGCGGCGGTCCTGGAAGAACGCCGAGGACCGGATGGCTCTGGCCAATAAGCCTCTCCGGCGCTTCAAGCAGGAGCCGGAGGATGACCTGCCCGAGGCACCCCCCAAGGCCCGGGAGAGCGACCACTCACGCTCCAGCTCCCCCACAGCTGGACCCAGCACAGAGGGGGCAGAGGGCCCTGAGGAGAAGAAAAAGGTAAAGATACGTAGGAAAAGGCGGCTTCCCACCAAGGAGCTGAGCAAGGAGCTGAGCAAGGAGCTGAACCAAGAGATCCAGAAGACGGAGAACAGCCTGGCCAACGAGAACCACCAGCCCATCAAGTCAGAGCCCGAGAGTGAGAGCGAAGAGCCCAAGCGGCCCCTGGGCCTCTGCGAGCGCCCCCACCGCTTCAGCAAGGGGCTCACTGGCACCCCCCGGGAGCTGCGACACCAGCTGGGGCCCGGCTTGCGCAGCCCACCCCGTGTCATCTCCCGGCCCCCTCCCTCCGTGTCCCCACCCAAGTGCATCCAGATGGAGCGACACGTGATTCGGCCACCCCCCATCAGCCCCCCGCCTGACTCGCTGCCCCTGGATGATGGGGCGGCCCACGTCATGCACAGGGAGGTGTGGATGGCCGTCTTCAGCTACCTCAGCCACCAAGACTTGTGTGTCTGCATGCGGGTCTGCAGGACCTGGAACCGCTGGTGAGGGGCACTGGCTCAGCTTGGATGGGGGAGGCAGCGAGGGACTGGCCTGGTGTCGGGCTCCAGGCTAAGGCTTAGATTAGACCAGGAATGGCACGTGTGTGGTATGTGTCCCCACTTCAGTCACTCATGATGACCTTTCTTTCCTTTGAAGCTCAGTCCCGCTTAACACTTCTTCTCATAGAGTTCCAGGTGGCTACAGCAATCTGGTCACACTGGTCTTGTCAGAAGAAATGAACCCTGTTTGATGGCCTGATTCGGCCCTTGGAAGATGAGCTCTAAGGACCAGGTGGATTCCTTGTCCTTACAGAGGTGGCCAGGTTTTAAAAGCAAGGGTTCTGGTTACTGAGCTTACCTTCAGCTGTGATATTTCCTAGCTTTCTGGCTTCTGCCAGGTTATTGCATCTATAAAAGGGCAAGACATGATGTCTGCCTGGGACGTCGTTGTGAGAAGTGGCGTGTAGGGGGTGTAGTAAAGCCCCCGTAAATACTTAATGGAGAGCAGGTACTGGAATCTTCCGTGGGCGCCTGCAGCAGAGCAAAGGTGCCCAGGTGTGGGCAGGATAAGAGTTGAGCGGAGAAGGATCAAGGGTGGAGTCGGGGAGGAGTTGCCACAGCCATGCAGGGGGCTCCCTGCATGAGCCCGTCTGACGACGCCCCTTGTGTTGGGCCTGGCCCGCAGGTGCTGCGATAAGCGGTTATGGACCTGCATCGATCTGAACCACTGCAAGTCCATCACACCCTTGATGCTGAGCGGCATCATCCGGCGGCAGCCAGTCTCCCTGGACCTCAGCTGGACCAATATCTCCAAGAAACAGCTGAGCTGGCTCATCAACCGGTTGCCTGGTGAGCACTAGGCCAGGGACCCCGGAGGTGCAGTGGTGGGAGCCAGGAAGCATCTCCTGACCTGTCACCCTCCCCCGTCCCCCAGGGCTTCGAGACTTGGTGCTGTCGGGCTGCTCGTGGATTGCGGTCTCAGCTCTCTGTAGCTCTAGCTGTCCGTTACTCCGGACCCTGGATGTCCAGTGGGTAGAAGGACTAAAGGACGCCCAGATGCGGGATCTCCTGTCCCCACCCACAGATAACAGGCCAGGTGAGTGGCCAGGCCCAGGGCGTGCCCCAGGGGGGTCAACATGGAGCTGTGTGACCGGGCCATGCCATTGGACCTGGTTTTCACCACAGGGCCTATCTGGTGCATGTGTTCGCGAGCCTTCTCTGGTCTTAGCCCTTTTCCAGAGGATGTGGAGACTATCTCAGGTGATGTGTTCTTGGTCACCTTCAGGCTTAGAAGGGATGCATGAAAGCAGAGGCTTCTTTGCATACCCAGCAGTCTTCTGTGGGGTCTTTGCATGTGCCTGATGCTTCTCTGTTCATTTGTCCTTCATTGGCTTCAAGCCTCCATAAACATGGAGAGCAGGCAGTTGTAGCTGGGCATGGGCTCACAAGAGGGAGCCTTCCTGGGCAGCCCTGGTGGCGCAGCGGTTTAGTGCCACCTGCAGCCCAGGGTGTGATCCTGGAGACCTGGGATCGAGTCCCACATCAGGCTCCTTGCATGGAGCCTGCTTCTCCCTCTGCCTGTGTCTCTCTCTCTCTCTCTCTCTCTCTCTGTGTGTGTGTTTCTCATGAATAAATAAATAAATCTTTAAAAAAAAAAAAAAGAGGGAGCCTTCCTTCCGATGGTTGTGGGGGTCCTTGCTCACTGCCTGTAGCTTACATGGTGATCCAGAGGTGCTGTGCTGTCTCTCTGTTCCAACTGGCTGAGTACTGCTGGATAGAATGTTGGCTGTGTTTCTAAATGTTCAGATTTTTCCAGACAGAAGTGTGAGATTTGATGTGAAATCTTTGGATGTTTAAATGTATGAACTAATTGGGGGGAAACACTCAGTGGTCAAATGAAACTCATGTGTGATATGTGTAGCTGGTGAGTGTGACCAGATCTCTCCGGTCAGGCCAACATGCCACCTCTCTTCTTCCTGTCCCCTTAGGTCAGATGGACAATCGGAGCAAGCTCCGGAACATTGTGGAGCTTCGTCTAGCAGGCCTGGACATCACGGACGCCTCCCTGCGGCTCATCATACGCCACATGCCCCTGCTCTCCAAGCTCCACCTTAGTTACTGTAATCATGTTACTGACCAGTCCATCAACCTGCTCACCGCTGTGGGCACCACCACCCGAGACTCCTTAACCGAAATCAACCTATCAGGTCAGTCAGGGGCACCCACCCGGGGTGTACCCAGCAGAGTCTGCCAGGACCTCAGGGGACATTTGTGGGAAAATGATCTGTGTGCCTGCTATTGGGGCAGGTGTGCACCCATAAACAAGACAGACACCTGGCCTAGGCTAAAGGAGAAACAGTAAACACAGCAGTTGCTGGATCGGTAAGAATAGCTGTCCCCAAATGGTGTTGGTAGCAGCAAGAGCACAGAGCCATGGTTCCTGACCCAAAACCCAGGCTTGAGGAACTTCTCCCAGGTGGTGCAGACATGCTGGCTGGTACAGAGGAGAGGGGAGCAGGGTAGCGGGCAGTGAGGCCAGGCAGGCTGGCACTGATGAGATAGCTTGGTTTCTTCTGCTGGTGTGCACCCTGATATCGGGGTCTGGTGGAGGAGAGAAAAGCCTCCAGCTGGTGCCACTGAGGGTCTGCGCCTGCAGGATCCTCACTCTGCTTGCTGATGGTGCTGGAGTTGGTTTGCAGGGCCCCAGGGTGTGACTTGTGGTGAGGTGGGTAGAGAGCGCGGCCCGGCTCAGCCAGTCCTGGTCTCACTGCTTAGGACATCAGATGGGGTCCATTAGGTTTACATGGGACCTGAAAATAACCACTTTTTTCCTCTAGAAATTAGCAAGTAATAAAGGACCCCTTCACGTCACGCTTGGTAGATAAACACCTTCCAGTCAGCTGTGCCACATTTGGGGAGGAATGGGGGGTTTGGGGGGTTGAGAGAATTCTCTACCCATTCTCTGCTCAAGCCATTCCTCTTTCTGGGGGAGTTTTGGTGGCAGGGGTCATCCCACCAGGGGAGGCAGAGGAAAGCGAGCCATCCTGGGCCAAGGGTCCCAGCTCAAGCCTCCCCTTGTCGGCTTGTCTGACGCTGGAGTTGCCCTGTGAGGGGCCCAGATGGGCCTGAGTGTTGTGGTGACTGTTCCCTGCAAGCAACCCTGTATGTGCTGCAGCAGTCCTGGCACATCCTCCTCCTGCAGTGCCGTCCACGACATGCTTCCCCGGGTGGAAACTGCTTTTGCCTCTGCTTTTCCATGGTCATCCTTTCGTCTTCGTACGTAGAGACCTCTGCCGTACAGGAAGGCAAACCTCTATAACCCAGTCTCTTTTATTCATCTCTTTTTTAAAAGTTTTCCCTTGCCATCAGTATAAGTAGTTAATGTAAAAATAAGTCTATGGCACAAAATAGGCAACAGTTGACATGCTTCAGAATCCATGAACTTGAAGGATCTGGTCTAGTGACAAAATGAAGTCACAATTGTCTAGCTCTTGTTATTCAGGCTGAATTTTACCATAGAACATTTATTTGGTGCTCAAGGCACCCTTCTCTTCCCCCAATTCTCACCAACACCCCCCACACAACCAACCACCTTAAAATCTTCTGGTGTTGCCTCTGTACTTCCACACAGCAAGCCTCTGTTGCTATTTCTTGATTTTTCTTTTTCCACTTAGGCATTCTGTATTTATTAGCTTGCTGTGGACTAGAGGATTACTACTTTTACATCTTCTCCCCCCAGTTGTTTTTTTGTTTTTAAGATTTTACTTACTTGACAGCACAAGTAGGGGCTGTGGCAGGCAGAGGGAGAAGCTGAGCAGGGAGCCCAATGCAGAGCTCAATCCCAGGACCCTGAAATCATGACCCAAAGGCAGACAACCAACGGACACCCCAGGCACCCCTCCCCCCTTATCTTTTCAATTCATAGTTAAGTCTACTGTCCACTGTTGAGCTAAATAGTGTATTATATTTCCCTTATTGCACACCTTTTTTTTTCCTGGAATTAATAATTGCCTCTTTTTTGTTTAGTCTCTAAGGAGATTCTGCAACAGACTTGAATACTGTTCTATCCCCACACAAACCCCTCTGGCCCAACAAGTTTTTGTAGGAGCCCTCCATTCTGGCCAGCCTTCCTCCCAGACAGCAGTTTCCACTACCATCCGAGAAATCTTCTTGGTGTGTGTCTTGTGTAGGGTCCCCACTGTCCTTGATCTCACATTCTTTTCTTGCCTCTCTGATTTCAGAGGACATTTAGACTTTGTATGTCCAAAAACTTTTCTTTTCCCTTGCATTTAATTGAGAGCTTAACTGGCTCTGGGAACCATGTTGTTTCAGAAAGTGGGAGGTGTTGCTCCTTTTTCTTTGCCTTCTAGTCCAATCGGAACCATTTGATTCTTCATCTTTCAGTGAATATTTTCTCTAATCGGAAGTTTGTTAGGACATTTTCTTTGTTTCTAGTTTTCTCTAATTTTTGATGAGCCTTGGTTTGAATCTTTTCTTTTCCACCCACATTCATATGAGAAACAAATGTCCTGGGGGATCCTTGGGTGGCTCAGCAGTTTGGCACCTGCCTTCGGCCTGGGGTGTGGTTCTGGGGTCCCAGGATTGAGTCCCGCATTGGCTCCCTGCGTGGGGCCTGCTTCTCCCTCTGTCTGTGTTTCTGCCTCTTGCTCTGAGTCTCTCAGGGATAAATAAAATAAAAATAAAATCTTAAAAAAGAAAAAGAAACAAATGTCCTTTAGCTCTGGGAAATTTCCTTGAATTATTTAATTTCCTTTTTTTCTGTTTTGTATTTACTAGTGCTCCTGTTTTCTCTTTTTTCCTCCTGTTTTCCACCTTTGTGTCATCTTTTGTCTCACTTTTCTGGGAGTTTTCTTCCACCTTACCACACAATTCATACAGTGGTTTTGTTTTGTTTTGTTTAGATTTATCTAGAGCAAGCAGAGGGAGAGGGACAAGCAGACTCCTCCCCACTGAGCATTTAAATTAAATCCTGGAATGTTCAAAGATTTTTGACAAGGTGCCACAACCACGTAGTGGGTAAAAGATATTAACTCAAAATTATTTAGACCTAAACATCGGAGCTAAAACTATAAAACTCTTAGAAGGAAATGGGAAAGTCTTTATGACTTTGAATTTGTGTTTTTTTTTTTTTTTCAATTTTTAAGATTTTATTTATTAGACACAGAGAAGCGAGAGAACACAGGCAGGGGAAGCAGAAGGCAGAGGGAAAGGTAGACTCCTGTGCAGGAGCCTGATGTGGGGCTTGATCCAGGACCCTGGGACCATGAACCTGAGCCAAAGATAGATGCTCACCCAACTCAGAAGCACCCCCTCCCCTTTTTAAAAAAGATTTTATTTATTCATGAGAGAGAGAGAGAGGCGAGACACAGGCAGAGGGAGAAGCAGGCTCCATTCAGGGAGCCCAACATCGGGCTCGATCCCAGGATCCTGGGATCATAACTGGAACTGAAGGCAGATACTTAACTGAGCGACATAAGGCGGTCCTGAATTTGTCAATGGTTTCTTAAATACAACACCAAAAGAAAACAACAAAAAGACTGAACTAAATCAAAGTTAAAAAGATTTGGCCAGGACACTTGGGTGGCTCAGTGGTTGAGTGTCTTCCTTCAGCTCAGGGTGTGATCCTGGGGTCCCATGATCAGGATCAGGATGGAGTCCCACACTGGGCTCCCCACAGGAACCCTGCTTCTTCTCCTGCCTATGTCTCTGTCTCTCTTGAATAAGTAAAATCTTAAAAGAAACAAAAAACACATTTGTGCCAAAGACATTAATCAAGGGAGTAAAAACACAAAACACATTTGCTATCAATTGTAGTCTCTTGGTCTATATCACCTTAATGCCAGTAATACATGCTGTGGCTTTGTAGTGAGGTTTGAAGTCCTAAGTGTGAGTCCTCCAATTTTGTTTTCTAGACCTAGCTTTGGCAATTCAGGATCTCTTACATTTCTACATGAATCTTAGGATGGATATTTCTATTTCTGCAAAAAAAAAAAAAAAAAACTATTGGTATTTTATAGCAACCATGTTGAATCTGTAGGTTGCTTTTTGAGTAGTCAATGACATTTTAACACTATTAAGTCTTCCCTGAATGTGGGATAGCTCTCCATTCCGTATCTTTAAATTCTCGCAGCACTTTTTTTTAGTTTTCAGTGTACAAGGTCATGTCACTTTGTTGATTAAACTTATTCCTATTTTATTATTATTATTAGTATTTTATTATTTCTGATGCTACTGCAGGTGGAATTAATTTTCTGATTGTTCTTTGCCAGTATATAAAAATGCAACTGATTTTTGTGTGTTTGTTTTCTATTCTGACCTTATTTACTTCTTTATGCCACCTCCAAACCTGGGACTAGGATAAAACAGGCCTAGTGTCAACCTCATGAGTCTTACAGTTTGCCTGCACTGTTTTCATTCCCACTCGCCTGAGTGGGGAAAAAAAAAAAAAAAAAAAAAGTGCAGATACTAGTGATGACAAACAGAGGCCTCAGGCTGAATGCCACTGAGATGAGAGAATTTGGCCTAGAGGAGGGAACGCTGAGCCTCAGTTGGATGCTAACTGGCCTTGAAGCCAGTCGACTATGGATTTAGTTCCAAAACCGGGTATGGCAAAGTACATGTTGGGTATGTGGTAGAAGAGGACATCTGTAAGTGAGAGCATGATGGATTCTGAATTCTGGCTTCACTTGCTGTAGCCAGAATCTTGCCAGCCTCTTGTAGCACCTTGGTCTTCTGCGTGGATTTCCAGCAAACATTTAATAAGGGGATGCACAGGCATGCTGTGCCTCGCTTGAAAGCACTGGTGCCCACATGAGGGAAAAGGATCCCAAGATGACCATACAGATGTTCTCACCCTCACCATTTGCTTCCCACTGATCTGAAGAGAGTAAGCAGATAAGTGCACAATAAGTTGATCAGGAGGTATTTATCAACAATAAATTAGGTGGGAAAAGCAAGCTATTTAATATATTGTGTGATCCTATCTTTGTTAACATAGACAGGAGACCTATTTATGTAAGAATATAAACATATAAAGAGGCAAGGGTAAGCTTCTAAGTGATTTCACTTGGAAGTCTGAAGGCTTTTCAGGCATACATTAACCTTTATAACTGGTAGATGGAAGCATTCCCAATTTAAAGAGAGCCTTCCAGCAGGTACGGTTTTTCCTAGGGCACCAGGGGCTGGAATATGCCCCAGGGGCCTGGCGTGTTCTTCCTTGCTCTGAGCTGGGGTTTTGGGGGAGGGGGGCTTTCAGCCTCTACAGTTCCTGCACCTCACATGGTCTCCTCCTCCCTGCAGACTGCAATAAGGTTACTGACCAGTGCCTGTCCTTCTTCAAACGCTGTGGAAATATCTGTCATATTGATCTGAGGTACTGCAAGCAAGTTACCAAGGAAGGCTGTGAGCAGTTCATAGCTGAAATGTCTGTGAGCGTCCAGTTTGGGCAAGTGGAAGAAAAACTCCTGCAGAAGCTGAGTTAGTCCAAGGACAAGTATGTAAATAAGGGGTGGGTGGGGGAGGGGGCGTGGCTGGGGAGGGGAAACAACTTTACAAAAATTAGGGCTTTTATTTTCAAATTGGAACTTGAAGCGACAGACCACACGATTCCATTTTTCAAGACTTGCAGAGGGAGAAACCATTCTCCCACATGTTCGGGGGATGAGTGAACCGGACACTTCCCCTTTGGTCTCTGAATTAGAACTGCACTGCTTTCTGGACCATTTCTAAGGCGGCCTTTACCAAGAAGACATTCCTGCTGGAGAGAAAGATGGACTTTGAAGAAATTCTCTTACTGAAGCATGAGCTTAGAAGTTTTTGTTGGTGGTGGTGTTTTTGTTTTGGACACCTCATTCCTTGCAACTCCAGGGGTTGGTGTCAACATACAGTGGACCACACACCACATCTGCTGCCGTCGTGATATTTTTTGTTTGTTTGGTTTTGTTACATCTTACATTATGCAGAAATATTTTTGTACAAATTGTTTAAAAGTTATTTATGCAAGGTTTGAATGCATACCTGTGTTTTTATTGTTTTGAGATTGCCAACTTCCCTGGTTTCCTTAAGGTAGGAGAGAACTTAACCTGTATTTCATCGACACAAATAATCCATCTACACATGTGCCCAGATATGGCAAAGCAGGTGAAGACCTTCCGATTAAAAGCATGTTTAACTGGAAGCTGAGAGCCTGCTTTGTCCATCAAGAATTACATAAGCATGTGGATATGTTATAGTCGAAGTAAGACACTCTGCCAAGTTTCTTCTGTATAGAATTTACCCATTTCTCAAAATTTAAAAATTCAGACTTCAGCCTTTGCACTCAGGAGGGTTTTGCGCCAGCATGAGCTCTTGTACTCTACACAGATCTAATTTATACAGTGGGTCAAGAAGTAGAATAAATGATCCAACATAGCCTTTCTTTTCCTTTTTTCTCTCCTTTGAAGTGAGTTGAGTTCTCGTTCAAGGTTTATAACATGGCTATTTCCTAGTTGTAAAGTTATGCCTTCATAAGTGCCATTGTTGTAAGGTGGTGTTTTCCTAGACTTTCCCTGACGCGGTTTTACCTTTGTTGAATTTGTATAAACAATTGTACAAAAAAAAAAGCACTCTTGGCCTTGGAGAGTTTTTGTTCTAGGAGTGGATTAGAAATTTGAGAAGTCCAGGGATCCCTGGGTGGCACAGCGGTTTAGCGCCTGCCTTTGGCCCAGGGCGCAATCCTGGAGACCCGGGATCGAATCCCATGTCAGGCTCCCGGTGCATGGAGCCTGCCTCTCTCTCTCTGTGTGACTATCATAAATAAAAAAATAATAATAATAAAAAAATAGAAATAAAAAAAGAAATTTGAGAAGTCCAGAAGCCGTAGTCCCAACATTGGTATAAAGAACTTCTCTTACTCATCAGAGCAATGCAGCAGCCCCATGGTACACGGTGTCCCGTCTTCACAGAGCACACTTACTTAAGGCAGAAGTAGTTAGTGGGAGAGAGTGGCGCCACCCCTCTGGCCATGAGTGGGGATTTGGTACAAACTGCCTCAAGGGGCGAGGTAGCTTACCTGAGTGGGTGCCTCTGACCACAGCTGTATGAAATACCTTCCGTGGTCACTTGGTGTTGCCACTGCCACAGGGGAGTGGGCAGGGGGTGTCTGTTTCCTCAACCTCTCCCTGGAGGCGGCTCCTGGAGGCTGCATGCTGCACACGGGAGTCTTGGGCCGGGGCAGCTGGAGGCAGTTGGTTATGAGGTGATGTCTCCAGCTGGTAGACACAGAAACTGGGGAGAAGTCATTTTAGATCACAGAATTTTTTAACAATAGGGTACTGCAACCTTATACTCCCATATAGAAAGGACTGCTTTAGTGAAGCTGAAAATGGGAGAAGATAATCCACCTTCCTTTTTTTTTTTTTTTTTTGCCATGAAATGGTTTTAGATCCTGCCCAGCCAGTCTCATGCATCCTATTAGTTTAAACCCAGAGATCCTTTGACTCAAATTGGAGACATATGCAGCTGTTGTACCCCAGAATTTAACTCAGGAGATACACTTTACAAAGGTAAGATTAGTTTAAAAAAGAACCCATAAAGATTTTATTAGAGAGCAAGAAGATGAGCCAGAAGGGGGGGGATCGCAGAGAGGGAGAAGCAGACCCTTTCATTGAGCAGGAAGCCTGTTGCAGGGCTCGATCCCAAGACCCCGAGATCACAACCTGAGCCGAAGGCAGATACTTAACTGAATGAGCCATCCAGGGGCCCCAACAACTATGGTTTATTTATACAAATGTGGCTTACCTTTGTAAGCCTGTTCATCGTGGAGCGCCCCCACAGACATCAGCCTGAGCTCTAAAGGCCTCCTCTTCTTTAGGAATTGCTTTAAGGATAACAATGCTCCAGGTGAACTTCTGGAGTCAGAGGGCCTTGTTACTCCTGTAGCGTTTCCAGGAGTACACAGGTCTGCCAAGAGGAGGCGGAGAGGGCTTCGAGGACCAGGGAGCCAAAGCTACTATAGGGACATGCCTCATATGCAATCCTATGCGACCACTGCAGGACAGTGGCCTGCCTCAAACCTGGAGTGTGGTTGCATAGGAGTTCCCCCGCGTGTACTGAACAAACCAGTCAAGGTTATACACCAGTACAGTTTATACACAGACCTGTCATTTTTAAGCTTGCAGGTAGTTGCTCGGAGTCCATAGACCATAACTGATGAAGCAAAAAAAGGACCATAAACCAGAGGCTGTGCTTTTTCGATTATCACAGCTTCCTAACCCAGAAAAGCTCCATCCCGGCTTCCTCTAGGGAACTGAGGCTTCCAAAGGATAAACACCATGGCACATCCAAAGCATCAGATGCCATCCTTCCATATTGTGAGGATATGAGGACAGGGGTGAGGAACAGCATTGTATTCCACTGTACACCTTCAGACTCTTACCCATATATTACCTATTCAAAAAATCAAAAGCAGCAGAGCATGCCACTAGAAAATGCACATTGCAGGGGAAATATCTGCCCTCTTCCAAACCAGTTAGTACCTTTGGTTATTTGGTTATTTTAGTCATCAAGCCTCTCAGGCTAAAAATTTCTTTTGGCTACTCACTAAACCTGGATTAATTCAAAACACTATCTTAAAAAAAAAAAAATACACTTTTGAGTTTTTGTTCTCTTGCTAAAAACAAGTATCTGAGACCACTTCTTTAAATCCAAGAAGAAACACAAAACAAGCTGATTGAAGCTGAGACAATGTACAAATAAATCTCAATTTTCTAACTTAAGACAAACCAGCACCTGCTACTCAGCTTCTATTTCAGTGTGTTCACTATCACTTGCTGGCCTGGATTTGAAGACTTCTTGCCACCAAATTAGCAATTTGTGGGCAAGATTGCAGTTTTGGAGTTTACGGTCTCACAAGAGGTACAGACAGGGTAAGTGCTCCTAAAGCTTCAGCAGGGATTCGGTTTTATTGCTCCTGCAGCAACGATCTGCTCAGGCTGCTTACTGTGAACTGTGGCCAACACCCGTCCAGGGCGCTGTAGGCAAACAGGAGAGGTTACTTGAAATATCCACGAGGTTTTGACCCTTAAAACCAGAAGAGGTGGGAAGGCATGCTTTTCTCCACAAGGCAAACTTTCCTAGTCCAGGGGTGGACTATCTGCCTCCCTTGCTATAATCATCAGATGTGTGACCAACTTATGGATTCTGAGCACTTAAAAGGCATGTGTGCTACCCACTGTAGAATCAAAAAATAAACTGAACAGGCCTCAGTTCAGAAGTTAGGCATTTCTTAAAAACATACCTACACAGCCTACCGGTGGGAATGAGTCCACAGTTGGGTTTCAACCAAACACCACCCTGGTTGGAGTTAGTTAGATGTGAAAGAAAAGCAATTTCAGATCATTCATGTCCCAGGAACCATTCTGCATGAGCCCATGTCAGGTTTCTCATTTGCTGGGTGGTAGCAGAAGAGTTAAGAAAACATCAGCGTCAGAGCCAGGTTCACATTCTGATGTTTGCCACTAACTTTTTAAAGTATCAGGTATTTTATTATCACTTTTTTTGGTAACAGCTGTATTAAGAGATAGTCACATATGAAATAATCCACCCACTTTGTAAGTAATCTCTACCCCCCAACTTGGGCTCGAACTCAACAACCCTGAGATCAGAATAATATGCTCTTCTGACTGAGCCAGCCAAGGGTCTCAGCCACTTTCTAAGACTTCAGACAAGTTCTTTAATTTCCCAGAGGTTCCCCATCTGTGAAGCAAGGCAACAGCAATTTCAGAATGCTGGAGAACTAGAAAGCCCCCAGCATAATACTTGGTCACAATAAACAGCAAATCAATAGTTAAGCTAGTGGTACATCAGCAGCCAGGAAAGGTGCTGGATCAGATGCAGATACCCATTCATGCTGTACCCAAATAAATTAGGAACTAAGTAGGACAATGTAAGCAAAAGCATTTTTTAAAATCTAATTTTATTCCTAAAGTTAAATTAGCTAGCGGTAGCACTGAAAATACACTTTCACTATACAAAACAGTGTAAACTGGTTCAACATTAAGAATTTAACACACACACTTCTCTAATGAAAGCAGCTAGATGCAGCCCTTGCTCTAAAAAGCTGTACCTGAACAGAAATGGACATGTTAAGTCTAAGGCCCTGGCAGTTGACTACAGAATGTCAGTTGTTCCCAATTATGTTTAAACGCAGAAATAGCAACAATGTGGAAACTTACATTCATCAAATAGTAGCATTTAAAATATACATGACTAATAAAGTGAACATTCAGAGGGGCCACTGCTCAGTGTGTACCATGTTGGCCACTTGTGGACAGTGATCTCATCCAAGAGAACAGAAGTTTCAAACATCTGAGTAGTTTAAGTTAAAAATAGGATGAAGGAGAAATAGAGAACAGGATAAATGTTCTCCGGAGAGAGTAGCTGATGCTGTGAGCAGTCTGCCTTCATCAACAATCAGTGATCACAGATGTGGGATGAAGCCCCGCAGAACCTGGGAAATGGCGTGTCCCCAAGCTGGCAGGCACATGGCACATACCAACATTGCCACAACTTAGGATGAATCTTTCTGTCCCCAGTTAGTAGTGAAAATAATTTTTAAAAATAGTTTCAGGGGATCCCTGGGTGGCTCAGCGGTTTAGCGCCTGCCTTTGGACCAGGGTGCGATCCTGGAGTCCTGGGATCGAGTCCCACGTCGGGCTCCTGACATGGAGCCTGCTTCTCCCTCCTCCTGTGTCTCTGCCTATCATAAATAAATGAATAAATAAATCTTTAAAAAAAAAAAAGTTTCAGCCTTTGTACAGGAAGTTTCCAGGCACTCCTGTATATTGAAATGTCTGGGATCGAGCTTGGGGGCGAGTGTCCTGTCGGGAAGAACCCAGGCTTCAGGACTTGAACACGTGCACGGCGCGCACCACATACTGCCGGCAGATGGGACACTCACTCATGCGCTTGCCACACTTGGTGCAGGTGACCATGTGCCCGCACTCAAGCAGGACACAGTCAATGACGGCATCCATGCAGATACGGCACAAGCGATCATCTTCCTCATCCTGCAGCTGCAGTCGCTCGCCATCTGAAAGGCAACAGAGAGCTGGGGCTGTGGACACAGTGCTGCCTGATTGGCGGGGGGGGGGGGGTGCCCTCACCAGTCATCTGGAGAGACCACGGCGGGCCCCAGATAAACCCGGTGTCGTGAAAAAATAATCCAGCTTCTCTGCACTTCCATTCCCTCCACTAGCAATGGCAGTAGTAATAATGCCTATACCTTGTAGAGTTTTGTGAATACATGAGAAATGCTTAGCTTAGGGCCAGGTATGAAGTGCCCACAAATATTAGCTACTTAGTTCTATTTTATAGCTGTAATTCAAAGTTCTTGTGAGAAGAACAGATTACTTCTGTAAGTGAAAATAAAGAGACCTAAGGTTGTCTCTATACACGGGCCTCAGAGAACATGACTGGAATTTCCCACCCAACTGTGTGGCCTTGGGAAAAGTCAGTCTCCAGAGCTTCATCTCAGTAGGAAGAACTTTATTTCCACACTGATAGAAAAGTTCTGAAGAGTCATACGTCAAGTAGCCTGTACTTGGGGGAAAACCAGTTGGAGTCTAACTGCAAACAGACCGGCTATCCTGGCTCTGAGGCCCACCCAGATTTAGGTTCTGAGAAAATCTAAGCTCTGAATAAGAAAGGTGGTGAATGAGTTTAAAAGTTCACCTCAGCCCAAGATTTGGCCCCAGAGCTCAGGATACAGAGGCTTCCTTTTCTTTAGGGAGATCTACAGAGGATCGATGGGAATATATCACAATTATAGTTAGAAAGAACAGGAATTCACTATTGAAGGGCCAGTAGTCTCTGGATTTAAGAGAATAATGCCATTTCAAAAGATTCTTGTAAACCAGGGAAAAAAAGGATTCATGGGATAAGACAATTGATGAGCCAGTGGAGAAGACCCTAGAGGGCTCTTGAGTAAATCAGAGTCTAGGCTTTGGTCCCCTCCCCTGCATGGAAGTTTCCTTCCAAGAGTCACAAGTTCTGAGCATAAAGCAGAGGAGCCAGGGTTTATCAAGGCTATTAGGTAAGGCTATAGAGGTGAATATCTCAATCTAAGTGACTGAAGACAATTAAAGTAGGGAAGATTCCAACTGTACTCATTTTGAGTATTCCACAAGTCTGGAGGTTGAACCAGGGAGAGAGTAAGCAGTGAGGTAACTGAAAAAGGCACTTTGGCAAATGTGTATGTCATGGCCTCCTCTACCATAAACTCCCGGAGGGTGGGAATGAATGGCTATGCATGACCAGAGCGTACTGTACACGCTTGGCATTTACACTTATTAAATAAACGGATTTCTCCCCTCACTACCAGAATGCCATTTCCCAGCCACAGTCTGGGACCTCTGAAGGCTCTGAGGCTTAAGATTCTTGTATCTACCCTTGTGGCCTCATCTTAGGAAATAGGTATGCCAAAATACTTCCCGCATATTCAGGCATAAAGCTGTTTACCAATAATTGCTGCATTATAACCAGATTGAAGGGAAAAAAAAAAAAACCCTCACGATGATAAAAGTTAGTGGGAGGATTGTTTAGATAGGAACATATTTGTCAGTCTAAACACCATTGAAATATTCTTTCTTGCCTATAAATGCTCTATGGCTTGGCCCTGTTACCGACTAAGGATTTCTGTTCCATGCCTCATCAATAAATAGTTTTGGAATTCTTAACTTCAGCTTTTCCCAACTTCTAGAGAAACCTAATACTCGATGCTAAGAACTACTTAACATCTTGGCTCTAGGTAATATTTTTTTTTTTTTTTTTTTTTGCAGTTAGGATTTAAAAGCTACAGTTGAGATAACCAAAGTATTGGCCTGCCAGGTTAGTGAGAAAACATGCATTTTCATAGAGACAAGGGAGTGCATTAGAGTTCTAACAAATTATGGCAAAGAAAACCAGACTCAACAAATGACCTAACTCACTTGCAATGGTGGTTTCAGAGCCAACATCACATAATAAACTTACTAATTAACAAGTTCATACCTCTAATTCACTCAATAAAAGGATACATAGTTTTGTGAAAAATTTTGACCTCATTGTGATAGAAACAACCCAATTTTTAAAAGACTAAAGAAGGATAGTATGGGGGAAGAAAGAAAAAGGAAACCTACATGACTTTTGGTTTTCTTCATTCTCTTTGTATAACCGGTTTACTTTCTCTACCAGCTCCCATTTTTCACAACAGCCAGAATAGTTGACAAAATTCCGAGCCAGGATTTCCTTCAGCTGGCGCACGCTCATTCCTTCCACATCTTCTAGGCTTGATAGGTCAGATAGTGAAGCTCTTACTCGCTTCTCAGAGAGGCCAGGAGTCTGCAATCACAGAGGGCTTCCATTAGCTCTGTTCGTGCAAACGCAGACCTCTCAGAGCAAGGGAAACTGCATGTTCTCCTCGTCCTCTAGTCACTATGAGCCTTGGATATTCTTCCCAGACTTCTAATCATTTTTTTTTTAAGATTTTATTTATTTATTCATGGAGAGACACAGAGAGAAAGGCAGAGACACAGGCAGAGGGAGAAGCAGGCTCCCCAAGGGGAGCCTGATGCAGGACTTGATCCCAGAAACCTGGGATCACGCCCTGAGCTAAAGGCAGGCACTCAGCCACTGAGCCGCCCAGGCATCTTTCATCAGTTCTTGAAGTGTTTTCTATATTATGCTACATTCAAACCAGGAGAAACATCCAGCACTAATCTAGTGAAAGAGTCCACATAGGCACTCTCCCTGCCTGCCAGGTTGACATGTTAAGGGAATTTTATAGGAGCACTCACCCGCTCCTCCAAGTTTTCTTCATCGTCATCATCCTCATCATCTTCGTCATCATCTTCATCATCCTCCTCTTCTGTGTTTGCTGAAGCTATTTCACTTTGTACCTACACACATAATTGATCTGATTAGGTCAGGAATCATATTTTCCTAACAGTATCAACTCTGTCAATATTGAACCCTGGAGAAAACCCTTCCACAGATCTTCCCCAAGAATGTCCCTAGTACCTGGCATACTCCACAATGACCTTGGATCTGGAGTGCTGCCGCCCCTCTCAAAGAGCTGGGCCCCCCACGATTTCATAAACCTACCTTTCCTAAAGTTATCTCAAAAGCCAAATTCCTATGTGTGGGTGAATTTATAACATCTAACCAGAGTATTAACTCCCTGAGAAGGTCCCATCATGAAATGTCAAAGCCACAGCTGTCAATGCATGCAACTACCCCGCCTCATCATCAAAGGACCTGTGTAAGGCTGGTCTAACTGGAGCCTCTAAGATACAGATAGAAGCTAAAAGCTCTAAGTTCAGCCCAAGCGTCACAGGCAATTGATTTGAAAGACACCAATCCTACTACATCATACTTAGACATTCTGATTCTCAAGAATGCTTTCTAGACTTCTTCATTGACAGCTAATGCTAGCTCTAGTTTTTAGAAACTCAACAATCAGAGTTACTCTTTAGGAAGAACAGAAAGACCTTCGAAGATCTTGACTTGGGTTATGTACCTTCTTTCATGTCTTTCTCTTCAGACTCTACTTTGACCATAGCTCTTTAATAGTCTAGGTCAGTTCCCAATTTCAAATATTCCACCCCACTGGTTCACAAGCAACACACTGCAGTATCCAAAGACCCACATGTTCCAAGAGGGGTCATATACCCAAAAGCGGCACAAAAGGCAGATGTATCTTGTGTTTGCATCATTGTTATATCAGCTTTCATTTGGGAAAACAGTAACTCCTAGGTTGGACTTCTTTAATTTATGACTAGAAGGCAACTAGACCAGATTTCCCTCTGCTTTTAACTGCTTCAGTGAAGAGAATTAAATGTGGAGAGAACTCCTCAAAACAATCTATTCAGCATTTCAGAATCATTCACCTATACAAACTGATTTATTACAAGCTTTTGAATGTTATTCAATCAGGATGCCCAAGGACCTCACTGAGACAATATTGTGCCCCGGCATTTCTTTGAAATTAGTAATCATATTCTTTGATTAATTCAGATGGCTTTTTCCCATTATCTAAATCAGAATTAGAACAATTTTACTGTAGCAAGGCAATTGGACATTAGGGTAACTTACACTATTGTGTCCATGGTCACTGACAAATAATCTTGCAAATATTTACACACTACTTTTCACAGTCATTAATAGTATTTACCTTAAAGGAAACTGAAGTAACTAGTCAAGAGACTAATGGGCTCAGACAGTTGACTTTGTGGCTACCCTGCACCCAGGCTCAGAGACTCACAGCAAGAGAGCCTACATGCACAGAATTCAGCAGCGTTTGGAACCTCTACTCCCACTGGGGGTCATGAAGCCCTAAAGGCCCCATGATATATGGCCAACTAGAGGTGCCAGGCCCTTGGTGTAATTATACCCTCATACCTGTGCCAGAACTCCAGATCCCAAGATCTGGTCTCCACCCATAAAGTCTCCCTGAAATGAAGACACGGTAGCAGAAGGGGCTGTATGGTTTGAAAAAAATGAATGTGCAAAAAAGCCAGAACTCTGGGATCGTGAGGAATTCAGGCTGCTTGTGTCCAGGTCATCCTCAGAGCCCAGCCCATGGTGGCAGAGTACTAAATCTACCAAGTCTTCTTTCTCTCGACAGGTATCAATTGGGATATTTCGAAGAATGAGATATTGCCGGAGATCCTTGACTTTTAGTCGCATTAACTGAGGGCGCTGAAAGGCCGTCTCTTGTAATAAGTGACATGTGGAACATCTACGGAGATTTTCTTGTAAGACTGAACAAACGGAGCAAAAATCCTTCTTGCAGTCGCAACATACATGCTAAAGAAACAGCAAGAAAAGCAGCAGTTAATGATAGCCAGATATAAGCATGCGTTTTCTTTCTGCCTGGTATTAAAATTCAATTTTAGTTCTTATGAAGTCTCCCATGGCACCCAACTACCCTCACGGCCATGCTTGTGTTCCAAAAGCCATGAAAATCAAAACACTCACTACTGAGGCAGTTTGGATTCACAGAAGTTCAATATAGCCCTTTAAGAAAAACATACACTCTTGTGTTAATGAATTAAAACCTTTCCACCCCTTGATACAAACATGTAATTAGAACAGAGATGACTTGAAGCACATGGAGCAGAAAGCACAACCATAAACTCTTCCTACTCTTTCCCTACGTGAACAATTTCCCCATTTAAAGAGAATTTGGGGGGAGTGGGCTGGGGAGAACACAGAGAAAGAGGCAATTCACCTCTCAAGGTCATTCAAATTGAATAGAAGATCTCTCTCTTGTGGTAATCTGTACCTTACCGAGCCTTAATCACACTCAAAGCCACTGCAATAGCAAAGCTTAAAGTAGACATGAAGATGTGGTCCTTTCTGCTTGCTGTATTGTTCCCACAAGCTAACACCTTGCTCCTGACATATTTCAGATGACTAAACTGATGATGATCAAAGACTGTGAGATGGCCTTACAATATGATGGTACTCAGAAAAAATGACTTTGTCTTCGAGAAAATAACAGCCCAAATGTTTTATGCTGAATCTCTACACAGTTATTTTATACTAATTTCTTCAATTGAGTTAAGAATGTGGGTAGGGATACATTTTTTGAAACTTGAGATCAGTTATAGTAAATTATCTCTGATCAAAACTGTAGACTAATTAAATCTCTTACCTCTACAACATAAGCATAATGAGGTAGAATCAAAGTATACAGAGCTCAAAAGATAAGATCCCTGAGCAACATGAGAACAACTTGTCAGAAAACTTGAGCAGTAATACGGTCCCTTCAACTGAGTACTTTTCTAAATGGGAAATGGTTAATAAGAAATGTGGGTAATTTTAATAAAAAATGATTCATTAGCATTAACATATAATCAAGAAACGTGTCCTTTGTATATAACATTTCATCCAACTCACCTTCTTTCTAAAGACTGAAAAGGAAAGTCCACAGGCTTTGCAAACTATATTAGGCCCTTCCATAGGTACTGATGGGTAAGTGGAAAAATCAGAATTTGGTGCAAATCTGAATGGACCGGTACCTCCTGCAAATCCTGACTGCTGGCCCCTGACAGCTCCAGTTCCCATGACTTCATTCAGCAGCCCACAGCATGAAGCCCACATAGATGTGGCACCCGCCTGGAAAGAACACAGGTAAAGACCATAGTTTAAAGCTGAGTGGAGGGGATCCCTGAGTGGCTCAGCAGGTTTAGTGCCTGTCTTCGGCCTGGGGCACGGTCCTGGAGTCCCAGGATCGAGTCCCACGTCGGGCTCCCTGCATGGAGTCTGCTTCTCCCTCTGCCTGTGTCTCTGCCTCTCTCGCTCTCTGTGTCTCTCACGATTAAATAAATAAAATCTTTAATAAATAGAAAAATAACTAACTAACTAAATAAATAAATAAATAAAATAAAGCCTGTGCTCTCCGGGAATCTCAAGGAACACCATTCTGTAGATATACATTTGCCCTAAATAACTTTGAGATTATTCCTTTAACTGAGGTACAATCAATGTAGAATGAATTTTAGGTGTACAATTCAAAATATTATATTCAATATACTCAATATATACTACCAAGATATCACAAGTCTAGCTACCATCCTTCATTCAACTGAGCCCCTCCACCCATTTCACCTACCCTCTTAGTAACCAGCAAGTTGTTCTAAGAGTTTATTCACTTTTAAATTCCACATATAAGTAACATCATATAGTATTATCCGTCTTTCTTTGCCTGATTTCTTTCACTTAGCATAATTCTCTCACGATCCATCTGTGCTGTTACAAATGGCAAATTTTCCTTCTTTTTGATGGCTGGGTAGTAGTCCATTGTATGGACCTAGCACCTCTTTATCCATTCATCTACTAATGGACACTTAGATTATTTTCAGATCTACATTATTATGAATAATGCTGCAGTGAACAGGGGAGGGAAGCATAGAACTTTTTGTTTTTTGTGGGCTTTTTTTTTTTTTGGCATAGAACTTTTTGAATTAGTGTTTTCATATTCTTCAAATACCTAGAAGTGGAATAGCTGAATTATGGTAGTTCTATTTTTTATTTTTCAAGAACTCTCCATATTGTTTTCCACAGTAGCTGCACTAATTGACATTCCCACCAATGGTTCTCTTTGCTCCATATCCTTGCTAACACGTATTGTCTTTTTTATGATAGCCATTCTAATAGATATGGGAGGATATCTCACTGTGGTTTTGAGAGATTATTCTTTGAAGCATCAAAATTTTAAGCTCTGGAAAGATAAATTTTTGGTATTTTCAAAGAATATTTGGCAATGGGGAAGCCATGACATCGTTAAACAAAAGTAAACGATACAGTTATGAACCCAATTTTGTTTAAAAAAAAAAAAAAATCCACAAGGCAGTCCGGGTGGCTCAGTGATTTAGCACCACCTTCGGCCCAGGTTGTGATCCAGGAGACCCGGGACTGAGTCCCATGTTGGGCTGCCCAAGCTATAGGCTTTTAACGTATTTTATATAAATTGAGCTTTTCTCTACTTTCCAAGCTCTTCAGAAACAAATACATTACTGTGACATTAAAAAAATATATTTTTAAAAGGCAGTGATTGTGATCCTGTCTTTTCAAACTGAAAATACTAAACAGGGGCACCTGGGTGGCTTAGTGGTTGAGCATAAGCCTTTGGCTCAGGTTGTGATCCCGGGGTCCCAGGATCAAGTCCCACACATCAAGCTCCCCGTAGGGAGCCTGCTTCTCCCTCTGCCTAGGTCTCTGCCTCTCTCTCTGTGTCTCTCATGAATAAATAAAATCTTAAGACAAAAAGCACTTAAAAAAATACTAAACTATTTCTGATGACTGGATAACCACCACAATCTTCGAGGGCATAAGGGCTATTTGTCACTCCACTAAATGGCCTGAAATTAATGTACTGCCTTTTGTTTTTTTTTCCTCTGGTCTCTTCCCTGTGAGGCATCACTGCTCACATTATACTCACCTCCAACAACCTGTCTCTTTCTTACTGCAGACACAGAAACCTGATAACCACGCTTGTCAGACTTGTATGTGAAAATACATTTTTAATGAGGACTCGGTACTTTCCCATGCAAAAGTATAAAAGCTATAGCATTTGGAATCAATGAACTTTTACCCCTTGTCCTAATTCTTAAGCACATTCTAGACTCCAGATAATGTAATAGGTAATAAGAGTCCAGGTAGGTGAGATGTGATTAGTTAAAATGGCAACATAGTTCCATATTTTATTATCTAACTCTAGCAAACACTATTTGTCCAACAAGCTCTTTAAAAAAAGTTTTTTTAAAACAACTTTAAAAGGCTATTTAGAATACTATAGAAGAATCATGCTATTCTTGCTACTTCCCACATATAATATGCTATTTAAATATAGGGAAAGGAGAAGGTAAAAGCAATAAGAAACCACAATACACAGTTCAAACAGTCTCAAGTATCCGGATCATTGACTTGAGTATTAAATAGCTGCATACCCTATAATTCTAGAGAAACAGTGATGCCTTTAAAAGTCAAGTTAAATTGTAATTAATAGTTCATATCTTTAAATAAATATATACCTCAGAACTCTGGAGCCATGATATGTTTAAACATAAAAGCATGAAAATCTAGATGAGGGGATCCCTGGGTGGCTCAGCGGTTTGGCGCCTGCCTTCGGCCTAGGGCGTGATCCTGGCGTCCCAGGATCGAGTCCCATGTCGGGCTCCCTGCGTGGAGCCTGCTTCTCCACCCCTCTCTCTCTCTCTGTCTCTGTCTCTCATGAATAAATAAATAAAACCTTTAAGAAAAAAAAAACCTTCATGAAGATAATGAATATTTATAAAAGAAAAAGTAAAATCTATTTCTTCAGTCACATCCTGGGATCCAATGTATAAATTCAATATTGCATGTATTGTGCATAACTCTTCTAAAGGATCTTATTTTGTGTACTATATATGTCGGAATATAGTGTACATTGCCATATAATGTAAAAAGACAATGCAACCAACTGTCATACCAACTAAAATACCAAATAAATTTTGAACAGTGGAAAAAAAAAAAAGAAAATCTAGATGAAGTTCATTTAAAGTGAGTGTTCTTTTTTGTGGTGAGCACAGCATAATATATAGATGTGTCAAGTCATTATGTTGTACACCTGAAGCTAAGGTAACATTGTATGTTAACTACAATAAAAATTTTTTAAATAAATTTTTAAAAAAGGATTCTTTTAGCAAAAGATTTATCCTCAGTGCTTTAAACAATGACCTATTGGGGGGGCCAGACTCAGTCAGTGGAACACGTGACTCTGGATCTCAGGGTCATAAATTCGAGCCCATTAGGCTAGAGATTACTTTAAAACAAAGAGACACCTGAGTGGCTCAGTGGTTGAGTATCTGCCTTTGGCTCAGGGCGTGATCCTGGAGTCTTGGGATCGAGTCTGAAGCATCAGAATATTTTTTAAGATTTTATATTTTTTTAAAGTAATCTCTATCCCTAACAAGGGGCTCGAACTCATGACCCAGAGTCCAAGAGTTACATGCTCCACCAACTGAGCCAGGCAGGTGCCCCCAGAATTTTTTTAAAGTTCCTCCACGTGGGGATCCCTGGGTGGCTCTGCGGTTTGGTGCCTGCCTTTGGCCCACGGCGTAATCCTGGAGTCCCGGGATCCAGTCCCACATCGGGCTCCCCACATGGAGCCTGCTTCTTCCTCTGCCTGTGTCTCTGCCTCTCTCTCAAATAAATAAAATATTAAAAAAAAAAAGTTCCCCCACGTGATTTGAATTACAGTGGAGGATAAAAGGTTAACAATTCCTCAGTTTAGGTGCTCTCTTCTTCCTGCCTACATGGTTTTAGCTGGAAAACCACTCTCAGCAGAGCGCTGATGAGAAGAGGCTGTGGTTACTTCTAAAGCTTGTGCCTCTTGAGTTCCAGGACCAAGACTTCAGCCAAACACTCCTTACAACCTGTCGACAATTTTTCCCCACAGGAGTAGGACATGTATCTAGTGTTTCCTCTCCCTCTGTGGTCTGCCCTAATCCCTCCAGAAAGGCTCAGCTGAGTTTTTTTTAACAATCTCGTCTGAATCTTAAATTAGTTCCTTTCCACATACCGGCCTGGAACTTTTGCTGAAATTGGTACCTGCCTTCATTTTTACTTTGTTCCCTCATTTTATTTACTCTTTGCTTTCTGGCCCCAACTTTTTGTTTAAGTTATTCCTCTGTATGTCTTGTGTGAAATCTCCAATACTAGGAGGAAGACAGTGATTTCTGGGTTAAAGACAGTCATTGTTCAAACTATTTTTGTCTTTCTTCACCTCCAAGTTGAAGAATCCACTCAGAAGATGAATCTCAGGATGCCTGGGTGGCTCAGCAATTGAGCATTTGCCTTTGGCTCAGGGCATGATCCCGAAGTTCCAGGATCGAGTCCCACATCAGGCTCCCTGCATGGAGCCTGCTTCTCCCTCTGCCTATGTTTCTGCTTCTGTCTCTCATGAATAAGTAAATAAATAAATCTTTAAAAAAAAAAAAAAAGGATAATTCTCCCAGGCCTGATTAGACTCCCATTTCCTTGCCTCCCCTTTTGTATGTTTCATCTTCCAGCACTTTCCCATTAAGTCCACATTTCCTAAATTTTTTTCTGCATGACCCCTCAGGGCACAGGCATCCCTACCTCAAGCCATCACCTTTACATTCACCTAATAATGCCTGAAGTGTCCTATACCAATCTTTCCCCTCTCAACTGTCCACATTTTGTTGCTACTTGATATAACAGTCCCAATTTTCAAGTGGTAGAATCTATAAAAGCAATTAGGGAACTGTGTCAGAAAGCACTGTCCCAACAGTTTACTGAATGTGGGCTGTTGAAGGGGAGAGTCCCTTGGAGAGCAAGCATGCCAACCAATCCTCTGAGCTTTTGACTCTGCCTCTATTTCCTTGAAGTCTAGTTACCGTATCTCATAAAGTAATAGCCAAAAAGCCTTTCCCCTTTGCATTCTTTCCTTTAAAAGCTTTAAATTTAGGGATCCCTGGGTGGCTTGGCAGTTAAGCGCCTGCCTTCGGCCCGGGGCATGATCCTGGAGACCTGGGATCGAGTCCCCACGTCGCGATCCCTGCATGGAGCCTGCTTCTCCCTCTGCCTGTGTCTCTGCCCCTCTTCTCTCTGTGTCTCTCATGAATAAATAAATAAAATCTTTAAAAAGAAAAAGCTATAAATTTAGAGACTCAGGTTCATGTTCTTTCTGTCCTCCCCACCCTTTAAGATCTTCCACTAGTTTAAGCAGCCTGCATTCCCTTATCTTTTATTCACTCACTGTTCGTTCACCTTTTGGTAGTAAGACTGAAGCATATTTTCCAAACTACTTCATTGCCTCCTAGATTTTCTGAGCAAACTTAACTCCTAGACAGTACACGAGGTACAGCCCTTTGGCTTTTAAATTTGTAGTAAATGGAGTTGTTGCTCTGTCCCGATATCATAAAGGTGTGCTCTTTATGCAAGGGTCACCATCTTGTGTTAAAAAAACAAAAACAAAAAACTATCCTTCCATGAAGGAGGCCAAAGTCTGAATCTTTAAAAACTATAGCTATGATCTGGGTTTACGTGACTAACAATTCTAAAGGCTACTTGGGATCATGACTGAGAGCAGGACTCTACAGGCTAAACCACATGAATCCAAGAGGTTGGAAGGAACAATCTGTAAAGGTGGCTACATTTCCTAACTTGACCATAAATGTAGTTAAATAATGGAGAGTAACTAAATAAGGCAACTATCTACCCATGCCTGGCACAAAACTAACTTAGGGAATTCAGGTGTGATTGCAGTTTATTTTCTACCCACCAATGACTAGTGAAAATAAATGATTTTCATAATGATCTAATCTCTTTCCTACGTGCCTCCTGAGGCCAAAATTGCTCCTGAATAGTCATGTGACATCACCTGCCCGGCTTATACTAGCTAAGGTATCACATTAAAAACATACATGGCCTGTGGTAAAAAATAAAATTCTAAAGCCTCCTGTCTGGACTGGCTCAGACATCTAGATCTCCTTATGTTATTCTGGTATCCAATGCCAGTTCTTAGGTTTTTTCCAAAGCCAGTGCACCAAGACTTTAGGGGAACAGTAACTATCTTTTTTTCCACTCCCAGTTTGGAACTAATTAAGAAATAATACAAACAGTAAATGTTTGCTTGTTTACTTATACCAATCCGAAAGCATGCCTTTAGCTCCATAGCCCATTGGTCTTAATAACAGACCATTAGCAAAGACGACCTATAGCGGCTTACCATCTAGTTGACCAAAATGCTATCACCCATAGGAAGACAGATCTGGGAAGGTCCCAGAAAGTACTGTTTTGGCTCCTGTGCTAAAACTCACCAACATAAAAGCTCTTCTTTCTATGGTAGCATGAAGACTGAAAGTATCTGTCCTATATTGTTCCCTCCTAGAGGATGATTTAGAAAGTCTCTCCCCTCTGTAGGAATATAAAGGAGGGAAGGGGAGTGTATTCACAAACCTGAACAATTTGCATGTGAGTGGGACTGAGTTTCCACTGCTGTGACATTTATTTCCATGATACACCAGCAATTTTACAAGCACTCTCTCAGATTCCTCAGTCAGATTCATAAAATAGAAGTCCATTCTGAATCACCGTTTCAGTCAACAAAAGCAAGAAAAAATATGTTGTTTCTTTGCGAGCAATAGCAGTGTTCATTCTGGCACAGAGCCAGGGTTATTTTCCTTTTTTAAAGATTTTATTATTTTTTTATTCATGAGAGACAGAGAGAGAAAGGCAGAGACATAGTGACATAGGCAGAGGGAGAAGCCAGGACTGAACCCCGGATCCAGGGTTGGGGGGGGGGGGATTTAACATTCTTTTAGATTCCCTGGGGAGCAAACAATTCCAAAGTGCTCAATTAAAAAGTTTGCTACAAACTTTGAATCCTATTCTAAACCACATCAAGATGTGATCACTTTTAATGATCCCACAAAATATTATAGTAACCAGGCAAACTAGAATGAGTAATAAGAAAAGCCATGCTGGTTTCCACAAAAATTAAATGACAATGAGAAAGTTGATGGATTCACAAACAGCAGGGAATAACCATATTCTAAATCATTTGTTTTGTTTGTTTTTAAGTAAGTTCCACACCCAACGTGGGGTCTGAACTCAAGACTCTGAGGTAAGAGTTGCATGCTCTACCAACTGAGTCAGGTAGGTGCCCCTATACAATTTCCTTTGATTAAAATAGGTAAAGAGCAATAATAAATAATGCCACCTTATAAGAGTTGCTTGCCATAACTCTAAATTAAATATAATACTTTAAATTTGGATAAACCCCTGAATTTCAAATTCAAGAATATTAATTTTCTTGGATGTTGTATGAAGCTAAGACCAGGCAGGAATTGAGTTCTTTCACTAATGAAAGTTTCCTTGGAGTATTCACTCACCACAGGTGTTATTTTAAACTCCAAACAACTTTGTTTGCTAAAACTCAATGTCCTTGTGTTAAACAACATGAAAAGGTGTTTCAAAACTTAGCACCACTGATAAAAGAATGAGTTTATAGTTTATTTATTTTTTTATAGTTTATTTTTTTTAAGTTTTTATTTATTTATTCATTCATAGAGATGCAGAGAGAGAGAGTAGCAGAGACACAGGCAGAGGGAGAAGCAGGCTCCATGCAGAGAGCCCGACTTGGGACTCGATCCAGGGTCCCCAGGATCACGCCCTGGGCTGCAGGCGGCGCTAAACTGCTGCGCCACCGGGGCTGCCCGAGTTTATAGTTTAAATTTCAATTAGGTTAAAACTTTCCTACAAAATTTAAGACTAGCACAAGAAACAAAGCAAAACAGAAGAAACAGTTAAGATGATTATCAAAAATCTTTAACCTATTTAAAGCCACTTGAGAAGCATGTGCTCCTTAAAATGTGAAAGCATTTCTTATTCAAACTGCTGCTTCAACTGAAATAAAATTTCCGAGAAACTCTACCTTTAAAATGACCAAATAATCAGACTGTATACCACAAAGGAGGAAATTCTACATCCTAAATTCTTTCTCTCATACTATTTGGACACTAAGCAGACTGCAAAAACAGATGATCTTAAAAATATTTATTTTTAGGCAAGAAATTTCACCAAATTGATAGATATTTACAGTAAGGTGTTCTGGAGATCATAGATATTACCTTCCTCATATTTGGATTTTGTTTTTTCTTTTTTTCTTTTTTTTAATAGTATACTTGATCCTTAGCATCACTCCTCCATTCTTCAGAGAAGGGAAACAACAAAAAGGAGGGGTGCCTGGGTGGCTCAGCAGATTAAGCAGATAAGGGTTAAGCAACTGCCTTCCAGCTCAGGTCAGGATCCCAAGGTCCTGGAATAGAGAGCCCTGCAAAGGGGCTTCCTGATCAGTGGGGAGCCTGCTTCTCCCTTTCCCTCTGCCATTCCTCCTGCTTGTACTCTGATGAGCGCTCTCTGGCAAATAAAAAAATAAAATCTTAAAAAAATGAAAAGGAAATCATATCCAACAGATTACTTTCTCCTTAATTTCTCATTTTGAGCTTGAAAAAATGAGCATCATTTGTACAACCAGGGGTGAGATCAACATAAAATGGAAAAACAGTAAGGAGGATTAAATAAAATTAATACAGGACACCAAATTGGATTTTTAAACCCCTTAGAGGGAATTATTTAGGTGCTACTCTAAGGTTAAACAGTTACTTGAATCTTTGAGAGGTAACACTTCAAAACATTCAGCTTCTAAACAAACAAGTTAAAGGAAGAAAGTAAATACCCGGGACGCCTGGGTGGCTCAGCGGTTGAGCTCCTGCCTTTGGCTCAGGGCGTGATCCTGGAGCTCCAGGATCAGAGTCCCCACATCAGGCTCCCTGCATGGGACCTGCTTCTCCCTCTGCCTATGTCTCTCATGAATAAATTTTAAAAATTTTTTAAAAAGAAAGTAAATACCCATTCCCTACATACTAAAATCAGCTACTCCTGGGTTTGAGCAAAGATGTAATTTTCCGATTGTTAACTCTCAAAAGTTATTTTAATCCCACGGAAGGAAGTACTTGGTTCAATGAATATTCACATTAGAATTCCATGGCATCAAGAATCACTGACTTTGGGCAGCATGGATGGCTCAGCGATTGAGCGTCTGCCTTTGGCTCAGGGCGTGATCCTGGAGTTCCAAGACCAGAGTCCCACGTCAGGCTCCCTGCATGGAGCCTGATTCTCCCTCTGCCTGTGTCTGCCTCTCTCTGTATCTCATAAATAAATATAATCTTAAAACAAAAAAATCACTGACCCTGCCCAGAAATCTACAGGTGAGTATAATCCAAAATTAATTTCAATTTTAAATAAAGTTAAATAATAAATAGCCAAATCCTGTATTTCATGAATCTACTTTCCACAAAAACATAAATGAAAAGCAGCTAACAAAAAAAAAAAAAAAAAAAAAAGAAAGAAAGAAAAGAAAGAAAAGCAGCTATCTTCCTAACACAGTCCTCTTGTACAGACTGATGTCTATTTAGGTCCATCTGTTTGCTTCATAAAATATGTATCTTTTCTACATCTTCAACTACCACTAAACTGTTTCTAAAATGTCTACTCAGGGCCCCTGGGTGGCTCAGCTGGTTAAGCGCTGCCTTTGGCTCAGGTCAAGATCCCATGGTCCTGAGATGGAGCCATGAGCTCTTGTTGGGCTCCCTGCTCAGAGAAGCCTGCTTCGCCATCTGCCCCTCCCTCTCCCACTTGTGCTCTCTCTCAAATAACTACTTAAAAAAGAAAGTCAACTCAGAAAGCAGTTTCTTCCACTTAAGTTGATTTTAAAGAACTTAAAAATTTCAATCCTGGACCCATCCCTACTTCTCTCCTACATCTAGTTCACTGATGGGTCACAAATTTAATACTACTCAAGATTCCGACTTTCTTTGAGGCCATATATATGTATATATACATACATATATATACGTATGTCTGCGTGTGTATATGTGTATATACATATATATGTATACATATGCTTTATTTCTGAATCTTAACATAGCAAGATGATGTTTTCAGGAAAGCTAGTTTTAGATATTTTAATATTTAATATCTTCATACTTTAACATACAGTTCAAAAAGTTACCTACTTCCAAAACTCTTGTTTCCGGCGGCCAGAAATACCCTTCCTTGCTCCTGAGCGATTTGTTTCTGATACCTTACATTACATTCTGCTTTGTAATGTGGTTACCTGAGAATATTTTTTCTTTTGATTGGTAAACTCCTTAAAGGTAGAATTGCAATTTCAATTACTCCAACTCAGCAAGTCTCCCTCTTTACTAACCCATAGGAAACGTTCAAGAAAATACCTGCGGAGTTTCTCTAGCCACTTGACACTATCAATTTTCCACAGCAAATTTTTGGGAGCTTTGTGAAGGTATAGATTTAAGCTAGCACTTCACTTTTACTTCCCTTATCCACAACAAGCACGCTTCTCCATAGGGATTGATGAAATTGTCTAGGTCTGAAAGAGTAACAATCACCTTATGACTCACCCCACTTGGTTTGAATTCAGCATATGAATCAACACTTGAATTGATTGTTGTACACAGAGCTCTTTAGAACTCTCAGACATCAAGTTGAGAAAACCAGCCCCCAAAAGTAGGCCAGAATCAACCCTCCCCCCTTTTCTTAAACTTCTCAGTCACTGATGCTCCCACGCTCTCGCACCCACCTTGAAGAATTCAAGCTGTCAAATTACTTGCTGCGTACCTAGTGGCGACGGAGACACATCCAGTTTGCTAGCGCTCTAGGTCACGGCCCCAATGATAAGCTTAGGAAGAAATCCTTCAGAAGGGTGGGATCCCCGCCCCGAGGCATTTCCTAACCTGTTAGCCTAGCCCCAGCCTCACGACTTCCCGCACTACTCCTTTTCCCTCCGTTCTGCAGTCTCTGTCCTGCGACAGTCCCGGAGCGTTCCCGACATCTGGGTTAGTTCAAGGACTCGGGGCGGGAGGGGTCACGCTGTGGGCAAAAGGCACCGAGGGCTGAAGCGGGAACTAGGGGGTCCGCCTCAGGCCCCCGAGGAAGCGGACAGGGCTAGGAGCAAAGACGGGCCCACCACGCTTAAGGGCGGTGTGGGGGGGGGGGGGGGGCGGCGCCCGGCTTCCCCCCGCCTTCCCCCAGGCTCGCTGAAGGGAGGGCTGTGCGAGATGGAGAGGTCCCGGATCCCAGGGTCTCCGCTCTGGGCCGGTTAGGGCCCGGACGCCGGCCCGGGACGTCCCTCAGCGGAGCTTTCCGAGGTGCCGGCGGGGTGAACCGCTGAGGCTAAAGGAAGGCACTTCAGGCGCCCCGGCCAGTCAGGAGAGGCGAAGAGGAACTGCCCGGCCCCACTGGCCCCTCACCTTCATGGCCGCGACCGCCGCGTCTCGGTCGGCTCTGCCGGGGAACTAAGCACCATACCAGCCCTTCGCACAGCCGCCCTCCTGCCTTCTAGGCGGCGACTACGGCGCCTCTTGTGGCGACCGAGCGTCCCGACGTAAGAGGCGTAGTCACGCCCGCCTCGCGCCCCCAGGAAGAGCGCCGAGCGGCGGCCGAGTCGGCCAATCCGGAGCCAACGCTCTGGGGGTTGGTCACCAGAGCCAATGAGGAGGCGGGGGTGGGGCGGGGCCTCTGGCCTGCCGGGTAGGCGGAGGAAGACTCCGTTCCGGCCCGCGCGGAGATGGGCGGGTCTGGGCGTGGCGGGAGGGGCCGCTGGTGCTGATTTCTTGGTGGTTCGTTGAAATAGGAGTCCGCGTTTTCTGAGGAACCTGTGCGGTAGATTTAGCTTTGTAGCTATATGGTCGAGTATCCGGGGCAGGAAAGGCAGGAAGAGACGTGGTAAATTTGAAAACGCCGGTTGGTTTGAAGTTCCCCCCCCCTTTTATTTTTTTAGTAATAGCCGTCAGAGCAGGGCCTCGAATTTCCTCCCGAGGTGTTCAAGCCTCTCACACTCGGTGGTGACCTTAGTCTCCTCTCTGGAGGGTCGGCGAGCTGAGGCAAGCTGCTCACTCAGACACCTGACTTTCATAACAAGGTGTTATTGCGAACAGTTAAACCAACGGTTCTCAAATCCCAGCTGCTCTTTCCGAGCGACGTTCAAAATAACCAAATCTTAATCCTAACACAATGAGGGAATTCGGATGAAAAATTGAGTTCGAAAAATAAAGTATGGATTTCTTCAACCCGGCTGAATGTCCCAGGGTTGGTTTACCTATACTTTCTTTCCCCTGTAACTCCACCAGTGTTTAAAGAAGGAGACATTTAGATGTCAATTCACTCACCTCTCATAGGATCTGTTTTTCTTTTAAGATTTTATTTATTCATGAGAGACACAGAGAGGTAGAGACACCGGCAGAGAGAGAAGCAGGCTGCCCGCCCAGAGCCGGATGCAGACTCCATCCATCCCAGGACCCCAGGATCACCACCTGAGCCAAAGGCAAATGCTCAACCACTGAGCCACCCAGGTGCTCCTGTTCTATTTCTCTTAAGTAGACTTGTTTATATGCACTACATCAGATTAAATAAAACACAAAGGCACACCACTTCCTTATGCTGCAAGAATACTTATTTTTTAAAGTTATATTTTACCGTGCTTAATGCCGTTTAACTTCTTACCCTATATAGTCCTGAATTTTCTTCTTTGGCAATAAAAATACAAAGAAAGCCTTTCACCATGTTGGGGCAAGCAGCTGAGCTTCACTGGAAAAGAAAGTATTAATTTATTCTTCTAATTAAGCACAAAGAAACTCAATAAAAACTTGCTGGTAGTACAAAGCCATAATTCTCCCTCCTAAGAAAGGAAGCTGGCAGGCCTACCTCAAAGTTAACGAATAAACACATCAAAAGATACTCAACATCATTAGCCATTAGGGAAATGCAAATCAAAACCACAAAAAGATACCACTTCACACCCACTGGGATGGCTAAAATCAAAGAGATATTAGTGTTGTGAGGATGTGGAAAAATTGGAACCTTAGTATATTGCTGGTGGAACTGCAAAATGGTGCAGCTGCTTAGGAAAACAATCTGGCAGTACCTCAAAATGTTAAACATAGAGTTACCATATGACCCAGCAATTCCAGTCCTATGTATAAACCCAGGAAAGATAAAACATATGTCCACCAAAAAAAAAAAAAAAAAAAAACCCACAAAAAACAAACCCACAACCTCATACATGAATGTTCATAGCAGCATTAATCATAATAGCCCAAAAGTGAAAAAATCTAAATGTCCATTATTTGATGAATGGATTAAAAATGTGGTTTTTCCAGAGGCACCCAGGTGGCTCAGTCAGTTAAACATCTGAATTCCTGGGGATCCCTGAGTGGCTCAGCAGTTAAGTGCCTGCCTTGGGCCCAGGGTGTGATCCTGGAATCCTGGGATGGAGTCCCACGTCGGGCTCCCTGCATGGAGCCTGCTTCTCCCTCTGCCTGTGTCTCTGCCCCTCTCTCTGTGTGTCTCTCATGAATAAATAAATAGAACCTTTAAAAAAAAATCTGAATTCCTTCGGCTCAGGAATATTTAGCCAAAATAGGAATGAAGTACTGACACATGCTACAACATTGGATGTATCTTGAAAATGTTGATGCTAAGTGAAAGAAGTCAGTCACAAAAGGTCACATATTGTATGATTCCACTTGTAAGAAATGTCCAGAATAGGCAAATACATAGAGACAGCAGGAAGTAGAGTAGTATTTGCCAGAGGTTGAGGGAAGGGGTTAGGGAGAAATGAAGTGCCTGCTAGTGGGCAGTTTCTTTTTGGGGTGATGAAAATTTTTTTAAAGTAACTGTAGTGGGGGCACCTGACTGGCTCACTCAGTGGATCATGCAACTCTTGATCTCCGGGTTGTGAGTTCAAGCCTCACATTGGACATAGAGTTTATGTTACAAAAACAAAACAAAACACCCCAAAACAAACTAACAAAAACTTAATAAAACTAGCCATGAGGTGATATTTGCACAGCTCTGTAAATATACTAAAAACTATTAAATTGTACTATTTAAAAGAAATTTTTATGTTCCACTCCCAGTATGAGCTTGAACTCACAACCCTGGTATCAAGAGTCGCATTCTCTACCGACTCAGCCAGCAGGCACCTCTAAATTGTGTTATTTAAATGAGTAAATTGTATGATACATGAATTAAATCTCAATACAGCTTTAACGATAATAGAGATATTGAGAAAAAAACATACCTAAACAAAGAGTTAAAGCAACTGGAGAGTAGAGGAAGGCAATTAAAACAACCAAGGGTACACCTGAAACTAACACTATTTGTTAATTATACTGGAATTAAAATAATAAATAAATGAAACAACAGCAACAACCAAGGATAGAGAGAGATTTAAGTATTAGAGACCATTTAAAAACTGCAATTCTTAAGAAATTCTTGAGGAAGACTTATTTATGCTGTAAGATGGAGCCCCTAGTTGGGCTCCATGCTCAGAGCAGAGTCAGCCTGGGATTCTCTCTCCCCTCTTTTCTGAGCCCCTCCCCCACTCATGCTCACCTTCTCTCTCTAAAAATAAATAAATAGAGGGCACCTGGTTGGCTCAGTGGTTGAGTGTCTGCCTTCGGCTCAGGTGGTGATCCAGAGGTCCTGGGATCGAGTCCTGCATCAGGCCCTATGTCTCTGCCTCTCTGTGTGTCTAAAATGAATGAATGAATGAATGAATGAATGAATGAATGAATAAATAAATAAAATCTTTATATAAATACATACATAAAATCTCTTAAAAAATCATAAGGGAGTAAATAAGGCACACATGAGTTCACAGTCTCTGAATAAGTTGGCACCTCCTAAATCTTGAGAGGCATTTTGTGCTTAAGCATCATACTTTTTTAATAAAGGAGATACATTATATGATCAAAATTTTTCCTTTGTTTCAAGTTTTATCTGACACCTTTCTTTCAATTGTGTATTAATTGTACCAATTGTGATTCAGGAAAATGTAGTCTGTTTGCTAATCTAATCATAACAGCCTAGTACTTTGTATTTCAGAGTCAAAAAACTATTACCAAGATACATGGGATAATTTATTGCAGCTCAACTACTTGTTTAGGAGGTAATTAGACTGTTACTTCCAGTTGGGTGTTTTTAATCCCTCAAAAAAACTTTATTGTATTCACAATGTGTATAAGTCAATTAAATAATTTCAAAACCTCTCTCAAATTCAAAACAAAGCAAACATTATCTACAGTTTTTGAAGCTACTGAATAATCTTTCTTTCAACATCATGTGTATTCATAAAATAATAGGGTATAAAGCTAGCTATTTTTATTCTAGCAATCGATTTTCTCAGAGATAAAAGGTCATGGGGCACCTGGGTGTGCAGTTGGTTAAGCACGCAACTCTTGATTTCGGCTCAGGTCATGATCTCAGGGTCATGGGATTTGGCTCTGCGCTCAGCACCAAGTCTGCTTAAGTTTCTCCCTCTCCATCTGCTGCCCTCCCTGCTCTTACTCTATCAAATAAGTAAATAAATCCTTAAAAATATATATATTTAAAATGAAAAGTCATGGAACAGACATGTGAGTCTTTTTGCAAAGTTGTTTAGCAACCTGCTACACCAAGCTATTTCTTATTTTGGAAGATTTCAAACATATATGAAGTAAATAGAACAGTGTGATGAACTCTCATGTATATATCATCCAGTTTTCACAATTCGTTACCTTCTGCCTTCATCTCATATCCAGCACTTGCGCCTCTCCACCCACGCACCCCCCGCCTTCAGAGGTAAGTCACCTCATTAGATTAGTGTAAGACTCTGGTTGCCTAGATGTGAGCCAAATAAAAGTAGTAGAGACTTGGATCTGGTTTGTTTGTTCTGTTTATCCTTGTCACCTTCACAAATGTAACTATTTTATCCAGTCAATGTAATCCATTTTCTTTGTGGCCATTGCTTAAATTTCATGACTTACAAGACCGAGGGGATTTTCTAACCATCCTTGATTAACTTGCCTTTGCAAATACGAAGACGTAGATAGGGCAAAAAATCTACTGGCCAGTAGAATGAAAAAGCATCTCTTCAGTGAAATGCCTAAGCCAGGTCTTATCTGAATCCCAGCTGTCTGATTGACTTCTGCTACAGTAAAAATAGTTTCAACAATACTTACTGTCATTTTAGGGAACTGTCTGTGCAGCTGGAGAACAGATGGTTCCACAGGATCATTTTGTTTTGGACTCAGGCTCTTTCTGGAATTCTGCTGGTGAATTACTTTGCCAACTTGAACATATAACCCTCTTCTACCATCATCTGTAAAATGAAGATAATGGTTATTAACTAGCAGTTTATGTCTTACACTTTGCTGAATGGTAGAAGAATCCTGGAAAGTGCAACAGAAAGAGAACTTTAAGGTGTTTTCTAGAGAGTAAAACAAATAATGTGAGTCCTTTTTATATTTCTCTAAAGTAAGTGGGAGCACTTTACAAGCTTTCCTCCACCCCCTTGGCCCCCATGGGAGAAAGGGGACAGGGTTTTCTTTTCAAGGCTTGGGAAATTGAGCCACAGAAGTGAGCCCTGCTGCCTGAGGCTTTTGAGGCAGTGATGAAAATGAGAAGAGCTGCCAAATTTTCTCTCCAGCCTAGTATTATGCTCACTTTTTTTTTTTTTTTATGCTGGCTTGTATTACTACTCTTCTAACAGAGACACAGACCTTGTAAAACTAGTTAATTCTTGTACATTAGATCCGCATTCACATACAGCCTCCATGAATATTGTAAACAGTATTGGGGAAATAATTCATCTACCACTGAAATGTGGAGTTGGTACCATTTCCCCCTGGTACTGATGTTTCCTAACATTTGATTATATTAAGCACCCACTATGTAGTACCAAGCACCAAAAAGAAAGACACACCCCCTCTCCCCGTGGAGCTTAAATAGTCATAATAAAATGAAATGTCAGAAGTGGTTTGTTGGTGGGGTGCCTGAGTGGCTCAGGTAGTTAAGGGTCTGACTCTAGATTTCCACTCAGGTCACGATCTCAAGATTGTAAGGTCAAGCCCCGTGTAGAGAGCCCTGCTTCTTCTGCTTTTTTTTTTTTTTTTTTTAAGATTTTATTTATTTTTGCACGAAAGACACACAGAGAGAGGCAGAGATACAGGCAGAGGGAGAAGCAGGCTCCCTGCAGGAAGCCCTGTGTGGGACTCCATCCCAGGACCCCGAGATCACGCCCTGAACCAAACGCAGATAGTCAACTGCTGAGCTACCCAGGCATCCCAAGAGCCCTGCTTCTGACTCTATCCTAGGCATGGAGCCTGCTTAAGACTCCCTCTCTGCTCCTCCTCCCCATCCATGTCCCCCCCCCACACACACACACACTCTCTCTCTCTCTTAAAAAAAAAGAAAAGAAAATACATAATTAAAGAAGAGGAGGAGGAGGAGAGGGAGGAAGAAGAAGAGGAAGAAGGAGAAGAAGTGGAGCAGCCCGGGTGGCTCAGTGATTTAGCGCTGCCTTCACCCTAGGGCATGATCCTGGAGACCCAGGATCGAGTCCCACGTCGGGCTCCCTGCATGGAGCCTGCTTCTCCCTCTGCCTGTGTCTCTGTCTCTCTCTCTCTCTCTGTCTCTCATGAATAAATAAATAAAATCTTTTTTAAAAAAGTGACAAACAGGGATCCCTGGGTGGCGCAGCGGTTTAGCGCCTGCCCTTGGCCCAGGGCGCGATCCTGGAGACCCGGGATCGAATCCCACGTCGGGCTCCCGGTGCATGGAGCCTGCTTCTCCCTCTGCCTGTGTCTCTGCTTCTCTCTCTCTCTCACTGTGTGCCTATCATAAAAAAAAAAAAAAAAAAAAAAGTGACAAACAGGGGCACCTGGGTGGCTGTGTCAGTCAAGCATCTGCCTTTGGCTGGGGTTGTGGTCTTGGGGTCTTGGGATTCGAGCCCTGTGTCTGGGTCCCTGCTCAACGGGGAGTCTGCTTCTCCCTTTGCCCCTCCCCATTGCTCGTGATCTCTCTCTTTCTCTCAAATAAATAAATAAATAAAATATTTAAAAAACAAAAAAGAAAAAGAGGGATGCCTGGGTGGCTCAGTGGTTGGGTGCCTGCCTATGGCCCAGGGCATGATTCTGGAATCCCCAGATTCAGTCCCACATCGGGCTCCCTGCATGGAGCCGGCTTCTCTCTCTGCCTGTGTCTCTGCCAATCTCTCTTTATGTGTCCCTCATGAATAAATAAATAAAATCTAAAAGAAAGAAAGAAAGTGACAAACATAGTGGTTGTATGGTGCAGACTGGCTGTTAAATATTAGTTGTTGACTCTCATAGTGTGCTGACACTGAACAACATCAAAAGAGGATCCCAGGGACTGTGGGTAGGTCACTAGCCAGGGACAAGATCCAAATCCAAAAGTCAAAGTATGTATCTATTTATATTATCACTTTGCATCATCCTAAAGTTGAAAAATTCTAAGTCAAACCCTTGTAAGTCAGGACCATCCATACTTAAAATCTAATGTGTTTTCAATTAATTACTAGTAAGATTTTGGGACACTTGGCTGGCTCAGTAGGTAGAGCAAAGGACTCTTCACCTTGGGGTTGTAAAATTATTGTTAAGATCTTGCTTCTTTTGGCTATTATTTCCTCCTATATTAAGATCCTTTAGTTACAAGTAATCCACCCAAATAAGCATGAGTCATTAAAACAGAGGATGGACATACGAACTCAACTGAACAGGCCAATCCAGCAAAACTGAGCCAAACTTAATCTATGCTCTCACACTGGCACCAGGGCACAATTTATTTCTCCCCATTTCTCAGCTCCATACTGGTTCCATTTTCCAGCTGGTTTTCCAACTGAAGCAGACATAGTGGGGAACAGCCTCAAGCTCCAAAGCTGCATGGTTTACCAAGCCTGGTTAGCAGGAAACAGTTTTTGTTTTTTGGTTGTTGGTTTTGTTTTGTTTTTAGATTTTATTTATTTGTTTATGAGAAACACAGAGAGAGTGGCAGAGACATAGGCAGAGGGAGACGCAGGCTCCCCGCTGAGCAGGGAGCCTGATGGGTGACTTGATCTCAGGACCCCAGGATCACAACCTGAAGCAAAGGCAGATGCTCAACCACTGAGCCACTAAGATACCCTAGTGCGAAACAGTTTAAACAAATATCCAAGATCAAGTGTGATTGGTCTGACCTGGGTCTTGTGCCCAAGGCTGAACCAATCACTGTGGTGGGAGAATAGGAGCAGTCCATTGGCTAAAAATGGGACTGACTCCCCCCAACCACACGGCCGAAAATTTCCCACTACATCTGAAGATTGTTAAATACCTGTATCCTTCCCTGACACCTTCCTTACTTCTTTTTCTTTTTAAAAGATTTTATTTATTCATGAGAGACAGAGAGGGAGAGAGAAAGAGAGAGAGGCAGAGGGAGAAGCAGGTTCCACGCCAGGAGCCCGATGCGGGACTTGATCCCAGGACTCCAGGATCAAGCCCTGGGCCAAAGGCAGGCGCTAAACTGCTGAGCGATTCAGGGATCCCCCCCTTAGTTTACTTTTCAAGTACATATATTGTAGTGACACCCAAAGAACACAGTTTTTGTAATTTGCTCTTGATACTTCAATCTGTGGGTATGAATTTTTTTTTTTTAAGATTTTATTTATTTATTCATGAGAGACAGAGAGAGAGAGCGAGAGAGGCAGAGACATAGGCAGAGGGAGAAGCAATCTCCCCATGGGGAGTCTGATGTGGGATTATGGATCCCAGGACCCCGGGATCATGCCCTGAGCCAAAGGCAGATGCTCAACCACTGAGCCACTTAGGTGCCCCTGTGGGTGTGAATTTAAAGTCCCAAGTTGGAAGCTCCAAAACTTAGATTTGAGAAAAAAACAAAAACAAAAACAAAACACACACACACACACACACAGACACACACACACACATTTCAAAGCATCCTAAACATGATCTTCGAGATGGTTTAAATGTCTGGCTGAGTGAGTAACCTATTGTTAATGAGTTAGGCAAAGCAGTGCTATCAAAAATATTATTAGCAAGAGGGCTTCTGGGTGGCTCAGTCCTTGAGTCTGCCTTCAGCTCAGGTCCTGTTTCCAGGGTTCTGAGATAGAGCCTGCTTAGCAGGGAGTCTGCTTCCCCCTCTCCCTCTGCCCCTCCACTCATTCTCTCTCACTCTCTCTCTCAAATAAATAAATAAAAATTTTAATTAAAAAAATATTAGCACGTAGGGGTGCCTAGCTGGCTCAGTCAGTAGAGCCATGCTACTCTTGATCTTGGGATTGTAAATTCCAGTCCCAGGTTGGGTGTAGAGATTACTTAAAAATAAAATCTTAAAATGTTAATAGGTAAATGATATAAGCCAAGGTTTTTTTTTTTATTTGTTTATGTAAATGAGTGATCCATCACTGAGTTTTTAAGTTTGTGGTACTTAATAAAAAAAAAAAAAAAGAAAGAAAGAAAAGAAAAGAAAAAAAAAGAAAAGAAAAGAGAGTCCAGATATATTGTAACCCCTGGCTTTTCACAATTCTTGCCCAATCTCTAAAGAACTACTCTCTAAATCTTATTTCATTTCTAAGAATAGAAATATCCTGGAGGGGGAAAAAAAAAAGAAATATCCTGAAGAATTAACCCAATTAGGGTACCTTTGGTAAATACCAAAATCTATCTTCACTTTGGCAGGGAAATGAGAATTATCTTGAGCAGAATTATCTTGCTTGGAGAGAGTGAATTTTTTTTAATGTTTTCTTTTTCCTGCTTACAAAACAGAAACATATTAATTGTGGAAAATATGGAGAAACATACAAAAGAAAATTAAGATCACTCACAATTCCACTACTTCAAAATTACTACAAGCATTTTATGTATATCCTCTGACAACTATAATAGCAATAATTAACATTTACTTAACCCTTTAGAATGCTAGGTGCCATGCATTAGATCATGGATGCTCTCATTAATTATATCCTTATAGGGACACCTGGGTGGCTCAGTGGTTGAGCAACTGCCTTCGGCTCAGGACGTGATCCTGCAGTCCTGGGATGAGGTCCCGGCACTGAGCTCCCTGTAGGGAGCCTGCTTCTCCCTCTGCCTATGTCTCTGTCTCTCTCTGTCTCTCATGAATAAATAAATAAAATCTTAAAAAAAAAGGATTTCATCCTTATAACCATTCCATGAAGGGCATGCTATTATTAGATGTTTTTTTTTAAAAAGATTTATTTATGAGATAGAGTGTGAGCACCTGTGTAGACACTGAGATCATGAAAAGGTTACCTATCATGTGACTCCATTTATATGAAATGTCTAGAACAAGTATATCTGTAGACACAGAATGCAGATTGGTGGTTTTCAGGGTCTGAGGGGAGTGAGGAATGGGGAGAAATTGCTTAACATGTATGAGGTCTCTTTTGAGGTGATGAGGATGTTTTGGAACTAGGTAGATAGGGTGATGACACAACATTGTGAATGTACTAAGTGCCATTGAATTGGTCACTTTAAAATGTTTGATATCACCTCAATTTTTTTTAAGTAGGCACCACACCCAACATGGGACTTGAACTCACCACCCAAAGATCAGGAGTCACATGCTGTAACTGACTGAGCCGGCCAGCCACCCCTTCATCTCAACTTTTTATTTTTCATTTTTAAAAAAGATGTTAAAAATGAAATGAAAATGTTATTTGAGAGAGAGAGAAAGAGCGAGAGCATAAGCTGGCAGAGGGGCAGAGGGAGAGGGAGAAACAGACCATCTGCTGAACAGGGAACCTGATGTGGGGATTGATCCCAGGACCCTGGGATCATGACCTGAGCCGAAGGCAGCCATTGGATTGAGCCACTCAGGTACTCTCAACCTTTTAAAGAACAAAATAAGTAAATAAAAAGCCTTTGTTTTCTTTCCAGCCCTGTCAAAAGTTTGATAAATTCTTCATAGAATTATTGTACTATGGTATCGTACACATCCAAACTATTTTCTTTTCCCTATCATTATTTCTACTCTCAATACTTATTTACATGTAGAAAACTATTGTCATGATGCTTCACAACTTAATTTCCTCCTTAATGCTTTCTCTGGAAAAAAAATAAGTAAATTATAATTTATGTTTTAGGATAATTTGTATTTGGAAAGGAAGAATCATATTCAAAAGTTTACCATTTTTCTCCCTATTGCCCTAGAATGGCTGTAGTGAAGATTATTGAAAATTTACATTCCAATCCAAAATGGATTCGTTATCAACAGGGAACAAAATGAAATGTTCAGTCATCTCCCTAAGACTTGTGCTTGGCACCTTTTTTTTTTTTTTTTTCTGTTTTAATATTTATACCAAGATTTTTGGAGGAGGCTGGAAAGGCAGGGATGTTTATCATTTGAGCAAAAGATATTAAGGTTCAGGTATATAGTTTTGAAGGTAACCCTAAATCCACGGAGGGAAAGCCCCTAGGGTTGGTATTGGTTTCTACTCTTTCCTCCTCTGCATATTCTCCTCACACCCTGCCTGGTCTTCAAATCTGGTCTACTTCCTTCCCACCCTGAATGATCCTGAATAAAGGGCATTCAGGAAATATGTTGGAGAATGAATAAATGAATGCAGATGTGCCAAATGAGAGTTGAAGACTGTTGTTCCATCAATTCTGGGGAGAAGGAAATCATTCCAGCTGGGGTGATCAGGTAAGGCTTCAACTTCAGTATGTCTAGGCCTCTGATCCTGATATAACCTGACCCATCTGCTTGTCTTTATGGTTGTCCTCATGACTTCTGCAGACTCTTTAGAATGAATTACACTTCAGGTAAATCTAGAGGAATGCATCGCCTTATCCTTCAAACTGGCAGACTTCCTAACAGAGTATATCACAGCCAATGAAAGTGCTCCTGGAACCTTAGGCTTAAGTTTGGGGGTAGTTTAACATTCTTCTTGCTCATCACTAACCTGTTGTCAGATCTTCCTTCAAAATATCTTCAGGAGGTCTCCCTTTTTTTCTATTTGTCTTTTTTTTTAAAGATTTTATTTATTTATTCATGAGACACACACACACACACACAGGCAGAGACATAGACAGAAACAGGCTCCCTGCAGGACTCAATCCCAGAATTCTGGGACCATGCCCTGAGCCAAAGGCAGATGCTCAGCCACTGAGCCACCCAGGTGTCCTCCGCTTTTTTATTTTATTTTTTTAAAGGTTTTCATTTATTTATTCATGAGAAACACAGAGAGAAAGGCAGAGACACAGGCAGAGAGAGAAGCAGACTCCCTGCAGGGAATCCAATGCAGGACTCAGTCCCAGGAACCCAGGATCATGACCTGAGCTGAAGGCAGAGGCTCAACCGCTGAGCCACCCAGGTGCCCCCCTTTTTTATTTTAGAGAGTCAGAGAGAGACAGCATGTGCATGAGTGGTGGTGGGTGGGGGAGCAAAGAGAGAAGGAGACAGAGAATCCCAAGCAGGCTCCATGCTCAGTGCAGAGCCCAACTTGGACCAGTCTCATGACCCTGAAATCACAACCTGAGCTGAAGTCAATAGTCCAATGCCTAACTGACTGAGTCCAATGCCTCTTCATTTCTGTCTTTTAAAGACAAATGATACAAATGATCTGCTGTTTGTAGAAACCTGGAAAATGCAAATAATAATAATAATAATAATAATAATTTTAAAAAATATATATGTGCTATGGACTGATGTAGTCCCCTCCATTCATATGTTGAAGTCCTAAACCCTCAATGTGACTGTATTTGGGATAAGGCTTTTAGAAAGTAATTAAGGTTAAACGAAGTCTTTAGGTTGAGGCTCTAATCCAACATGATTGATGGCCTTAGAAGAAGAAGAAGAGAGATACCCCAATCCCCATCACTGGCCATGTGAGGACAGCAACAAGGCAGCCATCTGCAAGTCAGGAATAGTGCTTTCACCAGAGACTGAATCAGCTGGTATCTTGATCATGGACTTGCCAGTGTCCAGAACTCTGAGGAAAAAATTTTCTATTGTTTAAGCCACTGAGTTTATGGTGTTTTGTTATGGCAGCTAGAGCTAGAACAACATATAAGAAGGAGTCTGGTATTACCAGAATCTTTTAACCCAGAAGATAATTGGTAACACCACTTCTTTCCAGATTTTCTTTTTCTTTCTCATCCAAAAACTATCTTTGTCGTCTTATATACTTGCTGTCTCATGCTTTCCCCTTCTTCCCAAATTACAGCTCTCTTATTGGACTTACGATGTTCTCCTTGGTCAAATTCATCCAATTCTGCCTATACTTGGGGGCTTGCTTGTCTGGATTCCTTTAGCATGAGGTCAGAAATCTTCTTGTTCAAATCCTGCAAGAGGATAAATCCATACTAGAATGCACTGCTTTAAAATAAAATTGCGGGCAGCCCTGGTGGCTCAGCAGTCTAGTGCCACCTTCAGCCCAGGGCCTGATCCTGGAGACCCGGAATCGAGTCCCGCATCAGGCTACCTGCATGGAGCCTGCTTCTCCCTCTGTCTGTATCTCTGCCTCTGTCTCTCTCTGTGCCTCTCGTGAATAAATAAATAAAATAAAATTGCAACCATTTTTGTTGATTAGGAAAATGCCTGTCTGAGTTGGTGAAAAATCTGAACTATGACATTTATTTTAATTAATCAATTAATTTTTAGAGAGAGAGAGAGAGAGAGCATGAGTTGGGGAGGGAGCAGTGAGGGGCAGAGGGAAAGGGTGAATCTCAAGCAGACTCCCTGCTGAGCATGGAGCCCAATGCGGGGTTGAAGGGGCGCTGAGCCCACGACCCTGACTGAGATCATGACCCTAAGATCATGAGGTGAGCTGAAATCAAGAGTTGGACGCTAAACCAACTGAGCCACCCAGGCACTCCCTGAATTATAATGATTGGAAAGAGATGTGATTTTAGCATGTTCAAATCTATGCAATAACTCTGAATAATACAAACAAAATTCAGGAAAATTGAAATTCTTGGAAATTTGCTTTTATGAACAGATATATATGATTTCTCTGGTATTCAATAACAAGTTTATGTTTGTATAGTGCTTTATTGTTTCCAAAATGCTTTGCCATTATTTATTTATTTACTTACTTATTTATTCATGAGAGACACACAGAGAGAGGCAGACAAAGGCAGAGGGAGAAGGAGGCTCCCTGAGTGGAGCCCGATGCGGGACTTGATCCCAGGACCACAGGATCACGCCCTGAGCTGAAGGCAGAGGCTCAACCGCTGAGCCACCCAGATGTCCCTGCTTTGCCTTCATTATTTATTTTGATCCTCAGTCTCAGAAGTAGGGGAGACAGGTATTCTGTTTTCCATTGAAGAGGTAGTAAAAAAGCTAGTGACTACTTGGAAAGTCAAAAGTCACCCAGCTTATCAGTTTTTATTTTTATTTTTATTTTTTTCATTTTATTTATTTATTTTTTTGCTTATCAGTTTTTTTAAAGCTTTTCTTTTTTTTTTTCTTAAGATTTTATTTATTTATTCATGAGAGACACACACAGAGAGAGAGAGGCAGAGACCCAGGCAGAGGGAGGAGCAGGGAGCCTGATGTGGGACTCAATCCTGGGTCTCCAGGATCACACCCTGGGCTGCAGGCGGCACTAAACCGCTGAGCCACCAGGGCTGCCCTGCTTATCAGTTTTTAAATGCAATATAATAACAACTAATATTTATTATGGTTTGCTAAGTCCTAGGTACTATTCTAAGCACCGTACATGTATCTCCTTATTTAATGCTTATAATAATCCCTGAGGTTTGTACTGTTTGCATTCCCATTTTATAAACAAGAAAACTGAGGCACAGAGAATTAAGTAATTTGCCCAAAGTCCCGTGATAGTAAGTGGTGGGACCAGGTTCAAACCCAAGCCAGCTGCTTACAGGGCCCACACATCTAACCAGGTTCTGAAAAGTGGTAGATTCACAACAGACATTTCAGAAGGACGGAGATGTTGTATTTCAAACAGGTTAAGAGGAATCTACTATGGCCTGGTTTGCATGGTTCATATACCTAGAATTGGTTCCTATGCAGTGAGAGAAGAATCCTCAGGATTGATTGTCCAAAGAAATGCAGGATTCACAGACTCTTTGTTAATGATATTTAACTGCACTCCATTTGTAATATTCTGCATTTCTGATAACACACTTGCACTCAAGTGACAATTCTGTTTCCTCAGACTGTAAGCATCAAGGTGCAGATCTTAATGTCTGGTTTCTTGCCACCCAATATAGTGCTGTGTTTAAAATTGTTTTTTACCTTGTTGGCCAAGAGGAAACAAGGTAGGAAAAAGGACATAAAGAATCTGGGCTGTATTCTGCTACCAAATAGCTGAGTGACCTCCAGGTCTGGTTTTCCTCAACCTCTAGGCCTTGAGTTAATTATGAAAAGATTACCAGCAAGTAGCTTTTGTTAGAAAATGCAGAGTCATATACTTTGTTTATTGGGGTAAAATTCACATAACATAAAATTCATGATTTTTACTATTTTTATTTATTTTTAAAAGATTTCATTTATTTATTCATGAGAAACACAGAGGCGGGGACATAGGCAGAGGGAGAAGCAGGCTTCCTGTGGGGAGCCTGATGTGGGACTCAATCTCAGGACCCCAGGATCATGACCTGAGCTAAAGGCAGACACTCTACCAGTGGGGGCACCCAAGTGCCCCAATTTTTTTACCATTTTAAAGTGTACAATTCAGCAGCATTTAGAATATTCACAATGTTGGGCAACCATCAACACTGTCTGGTTCCAGAACATTTTCATCTGGATATGGAATACCCAGAGCAGCTAAATCCATAGAAATAGAAAGTGGATTAGCAGGGGCTGGGGGGAGGGAAACGAGGAGTAACTGTCTAATAGGCACAGTGTTTCCTTTTGGGGTGATGAAAATGTCACTGAACTATTCACTTAAAATGGTTAATTTCGTGTAATACTAATTTCACCTCAATTTTTTTTAAAAAAGTGGGAGAAAGTAAATGTAGCTTTGTCTAGTCAGAGGCAAAGCACTTCAAATATAGACAGAGATGATACGGATTGGTTAATGGGAAGAACTCCACGTGAGATCCAGCCCGAAGCCCCTGTTCCATCTACCATGCTGTACCCTGAGATTTTAAGAGTGGAGACCAGTTAGGCCATTCATCAGCTTTGTGTGATGGAACCTTCTCAAAGTATGACCAGAGGACTGGCAGGCTCAGCATCATCTGGGAGCTAGGTAGTCTTTCAGGATCCCCCACCGCCCCCAACTACCTGAATCAGAATCTGTATTTTGCCGAGCTTCTCAGGTCATTTGAATGCATCTTAAAATTTGAGAAGCACTCATTAGAATACTAAGGGGGTTCAGGCTATCCTGCTTTTGGCAACCCAATAAACATAACTGGACTTTTCTGCTGAAGATGCATTGTGGCATGATTGCTTGCTGAACTAGTTCCCAGCAGTCTTTTATTAGCATTCTCCCCTGAAGGCGCTGGAAAATTTATCCACCATCAAAAGACTTACCCATTCCTTTTGATGAACTCAGCTTCAGGGAAGAATAAGTCTGGACAATCCAAATCACCTACCAGGGGCTAGGAAAAAGTTGCAGTAGCTTCCAAATCAGCAAGGGAGAGACTGCCTTTGTATATGAGATGTGGCTGAGTATATTCAAGGAATTACATGTTTTAGAGTGCCACTTCTGAAGTGGATTCTAATTGGGTGGTTTTAAAGAGGCTGTTCCTTGGCCTGGAGTACCCTGCCTCTTTGTGATTTGAATCTGTCTGTAGCACTTGCTCAGTATTCCAAACTTGAAAATCAAAAGATAAAAGTCTACACAATGACACTATATTCTTCTAACTAATTTTATGGTAAAAGTTACTTGATTTAACTTTCTGTCAACAAAGAACCAATTGTTGGGGCACCTGGGTGGCTTCAGTGGTTGAGCATCTACCTTTGGCTCAGGGAGTGATCCCCGGGTCCTGGAATCAAGTCTCACATTGGGCTTCCTGCATGGAGCCTGCTTCTCCCTCTGCCTGTGTCTCTGCCTCTCTGTGTGTCTCTCATGAATAAATAAATAAAATCTTAAAAAAAAGAGAGAGAGATACCCAACCATTAACATATTTGACGAATATTTATCATATGACAATTATGTGCCAGATGCTGCTATACAGCAGTGGCCAAAACAAGGGAACTATAACAGGGTGACATAGAAGTTACCGCTGGGTTGTGATATGATAGTCAATTTTATTTTTTTCTGTTTTATCCTTCTTTCGTTTTTCAAGTTTTCTGCAATCATACATTATTTTGATAATTGGCAAAAATACAATGTTATGTAAACATTTTTTAGTAAGTCCAGGGTCAGGGATGCCTGGGTGGCTCAGTGTTTGAGCGTCTGCCTTTGACTCAGGGCATGACCTTGGAGTCCTGGGATCAAGTCCCACATCGGGCTCCCTGCGTGGAGCCTGCTTCTCCCTCTGCCTGTGTCTCTGCCTCTCTCTCTGTGTTTCTCATAAATAAATAAATAAATAAATAAATAAATAAATAAATAAATAACATTTAAAAAAAAAGTAAGTCCAATGTTGTATCAGTTTATTTATTTTATTTTTTATAGATTTTATTTATTTATACTTGAGAGACCAACTAAGCCACCCAGCCTCCCTTATTACAATTTTTCTACTGTTAAACCTACTTAAGTACTATATATCCTGATCAGGATAACAAGGTTAAGTATTAATATGCACCTGATAAAACAGTTGAACATGGAAATTGACCTTTCTGACTCTTCCTCGTGTATGCAAGAAGGAACCAGAGAGATTTTTCATGTGTGCCTTATGGAAGCCCACCCACATAGTTTGCAATAACACTACACATGTATAAATACACAGATATGCAGTCAAAATGATTGCAAAATGAAATAAGATACACTTCTGAAAAATTAAACTTGAGTCATTTAAAAAATCTTTTTATTTTTAAAAAAATATTTACTTATTCATGAGAGACACAGACTGAGAGAGAGAGAGGTAGAGACACAGGCAGAGAGAGAAGCAGACTCCCCACAAGGAGTCCAACGCAGGACTCTATCCTGGATCCCGGAATCACAACCTGAGCCAAAGGCAGGTGCTCAACTGCTGAGCCACCCAGGCAGCCCTAAAAAATCTTTTTAAAGTATAACTTTGTGGGGGTTACCTGGGTGGCTCAGTCTGTTAAGCGTCTGCCTTCAGCTCAGGTCATGATCCCTGGGTCCTGGGATCAAGTCCTGCATCATGCTCCCTGCTCAGCAGGGAGTCTGCTTCTCCCTCTACCCTTCACCCCCCTTATGATCTCTCTTTCACTCTCTCACTCTTTCAAATAAATAAATCTTTAAAAAAGTATAACTTGGAGTTAAATGTATAATCTAAGAGTGTATATTAATTATATACACTTTATAATTAATACACTTTGTATTAAATGTATAATCTAAAAGTGTATATTGTTTTAAATCGAGGTAAAATACACATAAGAAAATTCACCATTTTAAAATGTGCAATTAAATGGCATTTAGACATTTACTGTGCTGTGTGACCACCACCTCTGTCCAGTTCCAAAATATTTTCATCCCTCCCCCCAAAAAGAGGCCTTGCACCCATTAAGCAGTCACTCCCCTTTCTCTCTACCTCCAGCCCCTGGAAACAACCACTCTGCTTTCATCTCTATGGATTTGCCTATTCTGGATGTTTCATATAAATGGAATCATTTGTGTTCACCTCTGTTACCTTGTGTCATGTTTTCAAGGCTCATCCATGTCCTAACATGTATGTATCAGTTCTTCATTCCTTTTTGTGGATGACTAATATTCCATCACATGGACAGACCACATTGTGTTCATCCATCCACCAGGTGTTGGACATTTGGACTGTAACCGTCTTTTGGCTATTGTGAATGGTGCTGCTGTGAATATTCTATTCGTGTACAAGTTTTACAGGAATGTGTGTTATAATTCTCTTGGCTGTTTACCTAGGAGTGAAACCACTACCCCATATGGTAACTCTATGTTTAGCATTTTGAGGAACTGCCAAACTTTTCCATTCCTGCCAGTCATGCATGAGTGTTCCAGTTTTTCTACATCCTTGCCAACATTTGTTATTGTCTGTCTTTGGTTCTATCCCTCCTAATGGGTGTGAAGTGGAGTCTCATTGTGGTTGCCCCTATTTATGGCTCATCTGAACTAGACTGTGGCTTCCAGGAAGGCCTGAGCTGGATTTGTTTTGCTCATCACTCTTTTACCAGTTTCTGGCTAAGCGCCAGCATGTGCTAGATGACAGCAGACTATGTGATGAATAAGAATCTATAGCCACCATTATTTATGTCCTAGTCCTTCTAGATGTCTCCTCTGGCATTTATAAGTTTTGCTAGGGCTGGTCAGAAACATTGGTAGACATAAAGCAGTTGAGGGAGGCCTGGGTGGCTCAGCGGTTGAGCGTCTGCCTTTGGCTCAGGGCATGATCCTGGGGTCCTAGGGTTGAGTCCTGCATCGGACTCCCCACAGGGAGCCTGCTTCTCCTCTGCCTATGTCTTTGCCTCTCTCTTTTAACTTTTTATATTATTATTATTTTTTAAAGATTTTATTTATTTATTCATGAGAGACACACACACAGAGAAGCAGAGACATAGGCAGAAGAGAAGCAGGCTTCATGCAGGGAGCCCAATGTGGGACTCGATCCTGGCACCCTGGGATCACACCCTGGGCTGAAGGCAGACATTCAACCACTGAGCCACCCAGTGTCACCAAATCTTTTTTTAAAAAAAGAACATAAAGCAGTTGATAAAAGGAATGGTGTTAGAAGTGTTGAAGTTCCTAAATCTAGTTTTCAGTTCATAAATTCATTGCAATAATATTGATATCGGTTTTGGGAGAATTCTAAACTTTCGTTTGCTAATAAAGACATCAGTAATACTCTTGTCTATGAGATATTGACTGGGTTGAACAACAGATTTCCTGAATGCCTGTCCCAAGGGCTACCGTCCTCAAGGGCTGGAGGGTGGGTGTCTAGGTTGTAAGCACATCACATGGATTAGTTCACCTTTAAGACACTCTTAGAACAGATTCATCATTTCTCTGGGACAATGGCTTTCTTCTCTGAAACCTTTCTCTCTCCTTAAAGATGCTCATTCTTTTGCTCATTCATTGACAAAATGAAAATACAGAAGATGTGTTTCCTTCCTGTCTTTCCTTACACACACTGCAAATAAAATACCTGTTCAAAGAACTTAAGATAAACAGGATATTAGAAACTTTCTCTGGCAACTTAATTGCTTTTGTGGTTCAAGGCCATTAAGAGCTTGAATGTAGAGTGGAAGAATCATGCAGTTTTTAAGATTGAGTAATGCTCCGAAGTTCCAGAAACTTATGGGAATGATGACCTCCAGTGCTTTGGCTGGGAAGCATAAAACCACTTTGAATTTTCCAATACACCCGGCTTGACAAGGATCAGTTAATCACTCCCTTAAGCTTTATTTTTTAAAGATTTTATTTATTTATTTATTAATGAGAGAGAGAGAGAGAGGCAGAGACACAGGCAGAGGGAGAAGCAGGCTCCATGCAGGGAGCCTGACCCGGGACTCGATCCCAGGACTCCAGGATCATGCCCTGGGCTGAAGGCAGGTGCTAAACCACTGAGCCACCCGGGGATCTCCTCCCTTAAGCTTTATTTATTTTTATTTATTTATTTATTTATTTATTTATTTATTTATTTATTTATTTATTTATTTTTCCCTTAAGCTTTAGATCAAGTACACACTATATCCTGAACTCTAGTAGAAATAGGCATGTTCTTAGACACTAAATATGACATGCTATGGATCTGTTTCCAATTCGTTCTGATCAATCTCTGAGATTCCAAAGTTAGGTTCTGACTTTGGTTTCTAACATTAGGAAGTTTTATTCACAGCTGGTCACAATATGAAGTGCGATATATTTGGAGGAAAGAAAAAGAATGAAATGCTAAATCTAAAATTATTCAATTTAGGTCATGCTGTGGACTAAATTATGTGTCCCCCAAATTCACCTGATGATGAGCATGTGAAAGTATTTGGAGGTAATTAAGGTATGATGATGTTATGAGGGTGGGGTCCTCACGACAGGATAAGATCCTTCCTTCTAAGAGGAAACACCAGAGAGTTCTCTCTATTTCTGCCATATGAGGACATACTGAGAAGGTGGCCATCTGCGAGCCAAGAAGAGAGCTCTCACCAAAAACTGAATCAGCTGGCATCTTGATCTTGGGCTTCCCAACCTCCAGAACTCAGAAAAAACCCTGTCTATGGCATTTTGTTATGGCAGCCTGAGCGAACTAGATAGCTCATACATCTATTTATATAATTGTTTGGTAAGATTAAAAACACAAAAATCAGATCTATTCCTCTTGGATCCAGTTTTCCCTTTGCCTAAATAACCAAGGTCTAAGTATGGACTCCAAGAGGATGAGAAGGGACTGCTTCTAGTAGATAGCACTTTAGTCCAAATTCTTTCCCTGTATCATCACTTGTCATCATGTGACTTTGTAGCTCCTCTTGCTTAAGAGGCAGAGCCTATTTCCTGACCTGCGCTAGCCTTGAGCCTTATGCTTCAGCTAATAGAATGTGGAGTGAGTACCGATGTGTCCTACCACTGGACTGAGGACTGTAGGGTGTACTTGTCTCTACTTTCTTGCATACATGAAAACATTCTTTGGGGTAGCCTGCTAGAGGAAGAGAGACACATAGAGCCACTCCAGGTGTCCTAGTCACAGCCACTCCAGAACATCCAGTCAGCCAGCCCTGAGATCTGTGATCTAGCTCCAGCAAGATTAACGGAGCTCCTAGCCTACCACCTCAGATGTGTGAGCAAACATGTTTCTTATTCTACGTTGGAAGTTTTATAATTGTTACACAGCATTATTATTGCAGCAGGGAACTATACACTACCACTATTTGGCACTGGATATTCATCAAACATCAGTGATCCAGAAACTCTTGCAAACTAAAACACATGCAATTTTTACAAACCAAGGATTTAACAACCTGCAAAGAAGGAAAAGCAATGAACAAATACAGTTTCTGCTTCTATTACAGAAAGCAGCTATTTCTACTGGAAACTGCCATTTAGTCAAGTATTGAGAGTAAGTCAGGGTATCTTCAAAGAAATGAAAATTATGAGTGTAAAATGTACTCATATACTAATGAAAATTACATAATGTATTTTACCTTTCAATTATTAGCACTAAGAGATATTTGAATTGGGTTCAAGCAAGCAAATGATGATAGTTGAGAGGAGAAGCATAAACTCACCCCCCCCCCCAGCTAATTCATTTGTTTATTGATTCTTCGAATTGCAGATGGTGATGTTTCCTTTGGATGAAACAAGAGGTCCAGAGACAACTAGAGTTTCTTTCCCCAGAGAATGAGGTCAATTCAGGTCATGAGCTTTGAGAAACTGGAATGTTACCTTGGGTCTAGAAATACTTAGTGATGCTTGCCAGGCTAGTGATCAAGTTTCCTCAGCAGCTCAGTTAATGACTCAGAACTTTCTGTATTAATTGAGCCCTGAGACTCTACATGACTCTCTCAAAGTCGGGGCTCATTTTATTTAATAGGAGATATTTTCTTCTCTCACAGCTGGATTTTCTTGGATTATCAACAGAGATTGTTTACACATGTACACAGGAGACCTGGTTCACACAGTACATTTTCCTTGCTCAGGGCGATCAGAGCAATTATCTACTTCCTCTAACAAGATGTCTTAGAATTGCACAACCACCACAGTTAGGGTTTGTCATTTTCAGAAGTTTTGGAACTGATCAGCAGGTAGAGCATGTGTTCTGTGACACTGCTGGCTTTCCATCTGCTGTGTGAGCTGCAGATGATGTGCTGACACTTAGCTGCTGGAGAGCTACTGCCTAATGAGCAATGGGGAAAATTGGTTCTATTTGGCACACTTCTACTTGGGGTGTACAGTGTTCAGAGATACAGAAAATCATGAGTACAGTCACCCATTACTCAAAATAACTTAAAACATCTTCCATAATTACTCAGTTCTTTCATAGTCATGACATTGCTAATCATGACTCCTGATTAAATAACAAGCTGAGTTCCTGATGCTCATTAAGATGCAGAGGCCACCCTCGTTCATTGCTGGTAGGAATGTGAAGTGGTGGGGCCACTGTGGAAGAGTCTGGCAGTTCCTAAAAAAGTTAAACATAGAGTTACCATATGACCCAGAAATTCCACTACTAGGTATATACCCAAAAGAATTGAAGACATCTGTTCACACAAAAACATGTACGTGAATGCTCACAGCACCATAATTCACAATAGCTAAGTAGTAGAAACAACTTAAATGTCCATTGACAGGTACAGAAAATTAAATGTAGTCTATCTTTACAATGGATTAGTATTCAGCCATGAAAAGGAATGAAGTATTGACATATGCTACAACATGGATGAACCTCAGAAACATTAGGCTAAAATGAAAGAAGCCAACACAAATGGCCACAGATTGTATAGTTTCATTTATATGAAGTGTCCAGAATACACAAATTTATACAGAGAGAAAGAAGTTTAGTGGTTGCCAGGTGTTAGGGTGAGGGGGGACAGTGAGTGCTAATGGGTCTGGGGTTTCATTCTGGGGCCATTAAAATGTTCTGGAATTAGATGTTCTAGAATTAGATGCTTGCTGATTCTTTTCCCATCCAATCCAAACCTTTGATTGTAAATGTGACTATCCCAGATTCTAGGGAAGACTAAGTGGCTGCCTGAACCACAGAACTAGTTAGTTTTCAAAGCCAAGACTAGATCCTGGGGGGGTGGGGGGGGTTCTGATTCTCAGGTCAACTTTCCTCTTGTTTCATCAATTGAACACATTTGAATCATATTTTCTCTGATTGGCAGGAGAGTATTTGGTGACTGGGGAAGCAAGGGGGACAGTCACTGAATACCACATAAAATGAGAAAGGCTCAAATACCCACCATTTGCTTCAAAGTGGATGGAACTGGAAGGTATTATGCTGAGTGAAGTAAGTCAATCGGAGAAGGACAAACATTGTATGTTCTCATTCATTTGGGGAATATAAATAATAGTGAAAGGGAATATAAGGGAAGGGAGAAGAAATGTGTGGGAAATATCAGAAAGGGAGACAGAATATAAAGACTCCTAACTCTGGGAGACGAACTAGGGGTGATGGAAGGGGAGGAGGGCGGGGGGTGGGGGTGACTGGGTGATGGGCACTGAGGTGGGCACTTGACGGGATGAGCACTGGGTGTTATTCTGTATGTTGGTAAATTGAACACCAATAAAAAGAAATTTATTATTTTAAAAAAAAGATGAGAAAGGCTCATATAGGAACAAATCAAGGAGCCTGAAGCTTTTTCTGAGGGCTAAACAGGTCTGGCAGGATAAATTGCTTTTAGAATTTTCAATTATAGGGGATCCCTGGGTGGCGCAGTGGTTTGGCGCCTGCCTTTGGCTCAGGGCGTGATCCTGGAGACCCGGGATCGAATCCCACATCAGGCTCCCGGTGCATGGAGCCTGCTTCTCTCTCTGCCTGTGTCTCTGCCTCTCTCTCTCTCTCTCTCTCTCTCAATCTGTGTGTGACTATAGTAAATAAATAAAAAATTTTAAAAAAAAAGAATTTTCAATTATATATTAATAAAGATGATCTTGGTTGCAAGAGCCAAAAACCTTCCTCAATCAAGCTAAAGCAAACAAACTTTTGTTGCCCCAAACGAAACAAATATTTGCTCATTTTTGTGGTTGGGTGATTATCTGCTAGGAAAGCTGATACAGTAGAAGGATGAGCTGCAAGAACTATGATCTCAAGGTAGAAACAGAAGTCAATGGACCATAGCTGTCTATTTCTTTCTCCCCTCTCATCTACCTCAATTCTGCTTGTTTCTCTTTGCAAATCAGCCTTGTTCTCTCTTCCTACAGGTAGACTTTTTTTCCCCTGGCACCAGGGAATATGGCATCAAAAGCCCTGTTGGCAAACCCAAGACAAAGAGGGAACTTTTTTCTCCACCGTCCATACAGCAAACCTTGGAAAAGGATCTGATTGGCTGTGCCAGAGCCTTATACCTATCTCTATATTCAGAAGGGCATGCTCTGTAATAATTTGCTCAGATCAAAGGCAACACATTTTGGGGGATGATAGTAGAGAATGCTCAACAGACAAAATAAATAAACCTAACTCCACTACCAGTTATAAATCCTTACTTCTTTTATTGACTTGGAGGGCTGCTTTGAAATGTGAAAGGTGAAAAAGATCTGCATTCAGTTTTCATAAAGTGAGGGAGGTCAACCACACATCTATAACAGCATGTTCTTCCTGGTCTCCTGGAGATAGACACTGACTTGTCTCATCAGGGATTTTTTTTTAAGATTTATTTATTTATTGGGATCCCTGGGTGGCGCAGCGGTTTGGCGCCTGCCTTTGGCCCAGGGCGTGATCCTGGAGACCCGGGATCAAATCCCACATCGGGCTCCCGGTGCATGGAGCCTGCTTCTCCCTCTGCCTGTGTCTCTGCCTCTCTCTCTCTCTCTCTGTATCTGTCATAAATAAATAAAATATTAAAAAAAAAAGATTTATTTATTTATTTATTTATGAGAGAGAGAGAGAGAGAGAGAGAGAGAGAGAGAGGCAGAGACACAGGCGGAGGGAGAAGCAGGCTCCATGCCAGGAGCCCGATGCGGGACTTGATCCCGGGACTCCAGGATCGTGCCCTGGGCCAGAGGCAGGCGCTAAACCGCTGAACCACCCAGGGATCCCCTCATCAGGGATTTTTGACTTGTGACCTATGCCACTTTTTTTTCTCTATGAGGTCAAGTAACTGTTTTATATATTCACTGCTGTATCCCTAAGCACTTAGCACAATGTCTGGCACATAATAGATATTCAAAATTATTTGTGGAGTGAATTTTAAGGATTTGAAGCACACCTGACTCAAAAAAATCTTGGCAATAATGAGCACATACCAGATGCCAGGTGCCTATGTCAGAAATTGAGACTGCAGAGATTGAAAACACAAATCTGACGCCCACCTTTGAGGCACTCACAGTCCATCAGAGGAGCAAACAGAACATACATGTAATAAATGGGGCTTGCACAAAGTGCTATGAAACTGTCACATAACCTTAGAGAAGATGATGGTATAATACATCCCTAAGAGTTAAAGTGTTTTCAGAATTTTAATAGGATTTAAGCATGTTCTTAAAATCAAATATATACAGATGGAAACAGAAGTTGGAACTTCTGTTTCCAACCCAAATGCTGGCAGGTGAAGCTGCGTCAGTGGGTAAAGTAGGGTAAATGGGTGACACAAACTGCCTTTTTAAAAAAGATTTTATTTATTTATTTGAGATATATATATATATATATGTATGTATATACATATATATAGAGAGAGTGTGTGCGCACAAGCTGGGGAGGGCCAGGGGAAGAACCTGCGATCATGACCTGAGCTAAAGGCAGGTGAATCAACTGAGCCATGCAGGCGCCCCTCAGTATGCCTTTACATTAAAAAAGGGGGAGGGGTGCTTACAAAAATAAACTGAGGCAAAGAAGTTATTTGCATAAGACATTTCCTGTGAAAAGTCAGTTTCCCCTTTTACAAATAAGTAACAGTTACTGAGATACTGTATGTGATAAAATGTACAGAGTTGTATGTCAAATATATATGTAATTGTGTGTCTCAGGTACACAGAGCTGTGAAGATATAGAATTAAGGGTTTTTATTCCAAGCTACCAATACTTCTTTTCCAGCACAGTAATTTAGTCTGCCTCCTTTCCTGTTTTTGTGAACTAAGGCCATATATTCATTCATTAGTCCTTAAACAAATAGTGATCGAGACACAAAGGCAAGGCACTGGGCACAGTGACTGTGTGTGAGTGTGTAGCCAAAGTTGAATAGTCATGGTTTTTCTTCCAGGGGTCACAGAGACAACTACAGAAGGCAAGTCAATATTCATAATAATCGGGCTACAGATAAGTGTCTTGGGAGAGATACAAATGGATGGAAGGGGAATTGTAAAAAATCAGTTTGAAAATATTGTCTAGGGATTGATTTTGCAGGGCTACGAATGTCAGACTAAAACATCTTGTAGTTTATGGGGCAGGAAACGAAAGTGGTATCACCTCCTATTTCCAGTAAAGATGCAAGGCCACTTGCAACCTGACTTGTCTATCTCCAAATGGCATTTGTGAAATAGAGAAAAAAATGCTTCCTTGGGTATTTTTTTTAAAGATTTATTTTATTTTAAAGATTTTATTTATTTATTCATAAGAGACACACACACACACACACACAGAGGTAGAGATACAGGCAGAGGGAGAAGCAGGCTCCATGCAGGTAGCCCAATGTGGGACCCAATCCCAGATTCCCAGGATCAGGCCCTGGGCTGAAGGCGGCGCTAAACTGCTGAGCCACCCAGGCTGCCCTAAAAATTTATTTATTCATGAAAGACACAGAGAGAGGCAGAGACATAGGCAGAGGGAGAAGCAGGCTCCCTGCGGGGAGCCTGATGTGGAACTCGATCCCAGGACCCCGGGATCACCACCTGGGCCAAAGGCAGACGCTCAACAGCTCAGCCGCTTAGCCATGCAGGTGCTCTCAAATATGAATTTTATTTTTTTAGTATTTTTAGTATTTTTGTATATTTTTTATTGGAGTTCGACTTGCCAACATATAGCATAACACCCAGTGCTCATCCCGTCAAGTGCCCTCCTCAGTGCCCGTCACCCAGTCACTCCCCCAACCCCCCCACCTCCCTCCCCTTCCACCACCCCTTGTTCGTTTCCCAGAGTTAGGAGTCTCTCATGTCCTGTCACCCTCTCTGATTTTTCCCACTCATTTTCTCTCCTTTCCCCTATAATCCCTTTCACTATTTTTATATTCCCCAAATGAATGAGACCATATAATGTTTGTCCTTCTCTGACTTACTTCACTCAGCATAATACCCTCCAGTTCCACCCACGTCGAAGCAAATGGTGGGTATTTGTCGTTTCTAATGGCTGAGGAATATTCCATTGTATACATAGACCACATCTTCTTTATCCATTCATCTTTCGATGGACACCGAGGCTCCTTCCACAGTTTGGCTATTGTGGACATTGCTGTTAGAAACATCGGGGTGCAGGTGTCCCGGCGTTTCATTGCATCTGTATCTTTGGGGTAAATCCCCATCAGTGCAACTGCTGGGTCGTAGGGCAGGTCTATTCTTAACTCTTTGAGGAACCTCCACACAGTTTTCCAGAGTGGCTGCACCAGCTCACATTCCCACCAACAGTGCAGGAGTGTTCCCCTTTCTCCACATCCTTCACAAAAGACTTGATCTTTGACCTCTTGGTGATTTTTCTTCTTGCCCATGGCAGCTGTCACTTTTCAGGGATAGCGGTCAATTCCGGCCACCAGAGCATGGCTGTAGGGACGGTCTGAGGTGCCCTCATCACTGTTCTTCAGGATGATCGCTTTTGTCGGAGTAGCTTCCGGCCAGGACCAGCACCACCTTCCGGGGTTTCATGAACTTGCCCATCTCGACCGCAGCCACTCGAGCTTACAGCAGAAAGGAAGCTCAAATACGAATTTTAAAGGTGTAAATTTTCTTCTTCGTGTAAATTTTCTTCTTCTTCTTCTTCTTTTCTTTTTCTCCTTCTTCTTCTTCTTTTTAAGATTTCATTTATTTATTCATTCATGAGAATCTCACAGCGAGAGAGAGAGAGGTGGAGACACAGGCAGAGGGAGAAGCAGGCTCCATGCAGGGAGCCTGACCTGGGACTCGATACCGGGACCCCAGGATCAGGCCCTGGACTCAAGGCGGCGCTAAACCGCTGAGCCACCTGGGCTGCCCCGAATTCTGCTGCTTTTAAACAGAATTGTTTCAAAATTCAATTTTAACTGTTTTTAATTAAACAGATGGGCAGGTCCTCCACCCACCCCAACCTGAGCCATTCAGCCCCAGGCCCCCGAGCATCCATCATCTATCTCCCTTCTACAGTCCGACCCCAAGTCTCCCGGGAACCTAGTTGTTCCGCTGGAGTTTCTGTAGGGGACTCCGTCTTTAAGTGCACCGTCTTTGCCCCGCCCTGCACAGCACCCCCGGACATTCTGATTGGCTGTAGCCTTCCCATGTGCTCTGGTCTGGCTTCTCTGATTGGCCGACGGCTCACCGCGAACAAGGATTACCCGTTTCCTGGGCTACAGCGAGGGTGAGCGGAGGCCTAGGAATCCCGGTAGCTGGCGGGCTTCTGACTTAGTCCGGGGGCGCCATGGCCAGCGTCCACGAGAGCCTCTACTTCAACCCCATGATGACCAATGGGGTCGTGCACGCCAACGTGTTCGGCATCAAGGACTGGGTGACGCCGTATAAGATCGCGGTGCTGGTGCTGCTGAACGAGATGGGCCGTACGGGCGAGGGCGCCGTCAGCCTCATGGAGCGGCGGAGGCTCAACCAGCTGCTCCTGCCGCTGTTGCAGGTGAGCGGCCCCCATCGGCTCCCGCTCATCCAGCATGCCTCTCCTGAGCACATGCTCCGTGCCGGCGGCACGAGTGTTTCTCGGATACTCTTTAAGCCCTGGAGGTCCTCAAAAAAAAAAAAAAAAAAAAGGAGTCAATACCACCTGCTCACAATGAGTACTTACCATCCGTCTGGCAGGTGATTTCCATGCATTTTTTGCAGGTTCCTGTTTGGCTCTAGCATTTATTTAGCTAAGTGATGGGGGGAGGAATTCTTTTCTAAGATCCACCCATCTTTTTTTTTTTAAAGCTTTTATTAAAAAAATAAAGCTTTTATTTATTTATTCATGATAGACACACACAGAGAGAGAAGCAGAGACACAGGCAGAGGGAGAAGCAGACTCCATGCAGGGAGCCTGATGCAGGATTTGATTCCGGGTCTCCAGGCATCACGCCCTAGGCTAAAGGCAGGCACTAAACCGCTGAGCCACCCAGGGATACCTATCTTTTTTTTTTTAAAGTATTAATTTACTTAACACACACACACACAGAGGCAGAAACGTAGGCAGAGGAAGAAGCAGGCTCCCCGCAGGAAGAAACAGTTAAAATGGGACTTGATCCCAGGACCTTGGGACCACGACCTGAGCCAAAGGCAGATGCTCAGCCACTGAGCCACCCAGGCAACTCCTTCACTCCTGTCTTCTGTAGAAAAGGGGCTACACCAGTCCTGAGCGTTGGAGTCAGGTGAATCGGGGAGGCTCCCAGAGGACCAGAATAAGTAATGGTAATGATCTAAAACTGACAGCCAACCTTGAACACTTACTGTTTGCTAAGCACGTAACGTGTCTCCTTTCATTTCGCAGACTCAGGTGATAGCTTCAGCAGTTACTAGCTGTGTGACTGGGGCAAGTTCCATAACCTACTTGGGTCTCTGTTTTCTCTCTGTAAAATGGGGACAGTAATAGAAACTGTGTTGTAGGATGGCTGTATTAAATTAGAAGACCAGGGCACCTGGGTGGCTCAGTGGTTGACATCTGCCTTCAGCTCAGATCGTGAGGTCCTGGGACCGAGTTCCGCATCAGGGTCCCCACAGGGAGCCTACTTCTCCCTCTGCCTACGTCTCTGCCTGTGTCTCTCATGAATAAATAAAAATCTTAAAAAAAAAAAAGAAGATCCATGGAAAGCATGTCACAGTTTGTGGCACATAGTAAAGTGCTCAGTGTTAGCTATTGTCATTTGAATGGGGTCTCATAGAGCATATATCTTCTTTTATATTTGTTGTGGTTTTTCTCGTTCATTTGTGTGATTTTATGACTCATGTCTCTCCTCTTCTAAGCTACTATGAGGGCAGTGTTTTATCCTACTTTTGTTCACTCTTGAATCCCCAAAGCTTAGTAGAGTGCCGTAAATAAAAGTGTGGAGTAAGTGATATGGGACATACCCTTTTGTGACAGATGCGTGTATTTAGGTGAATGGGGAGGACTCAGAGGAAGAGGAGAGTTAAGCTGGAACTTGCAGGATGAGCAGCGGTGGCAGAAACAAAGATCTAAGGTCCTGGGCCCCCACATTATCAATATGCTTGATAAACGGCTTTTTAAAAAATGATTTTATTATTTATTTGAGAGAGAGAAAGAGCAAAGGAGAGCGAGAGGAAGAAACCGGTTCCCCACTGAGCAGAGAGCCCCATGCAGGGCGCTATCCCAGGACCCAGGATCATGACCCAAGCCCAAGACAGATGCTGAACCTACTGAACCACCCAGATGGCCCAGGGACTTTTTTCTTTTCTTTCTTTCCTTCTTCTTCTTCTTTTTTTTTTTTTTTAAAGATTTATTTATTTGAGAGAGAGGGAGAGAGAGCATGTTGAGCAGGGGGAGGGGCAGAAGGAGATTAAGCTCAAGACCTTAAGATCATGACCTGAAACCAGGAGTCTGCTACTGACTGAGCCACCCAGGTGCACCTAAACAGCTTTTTAAAAATATATCACCCAGGGACGCCTGGGTGGCTCAGTGGTTGAGCGTCTGCCTTTGGCTCAGTGTGTGATCCTGGAGTCCCGGGATCGAGTCCCACATCGGGCTCCCTGCATGGAGCCTGCTTCTCTCTCTACCTCTCTCTCTGTGTGTCTCTCATGAATAAATAAATTTTAAAAAATCCCACAAAATATTTAAATATATATATACATATATATATATATATATCACCCATATTAATTGGGGGAGAGAAAGAATACTGAGAACACAGAGATTAAGTGGCTTGCCTGGTTGGTTGAATATAAGTAATGGGGTCTTTACTTGTAGCTCCCAGTCTTAGATGCATTACTATTATTATAAGTGTATTTTCCTAGTCCATTATTGAAATAAAAGTCATAATACTGAAAGATTTGGTACTAGAGAAAAGAAACAAAATAGTACTCGTGTTTAACTCACACATCTTTCTGTCTTTGCTCGTGTGTTTTTTTTTTTTTTTCTGTCTGAAATTCTCCTTTGTGGTTCTTTGGCTAAATACTATGTGATCTAGAAACATTCCCGTCAGACTTCCAATTCCTTTGTTTAAGGTTCGGCTTTACACATTAGTTAATTTTTAAAAAAACTAGTTAATTTTTAATTACTCAACTAATATACAAAGATCATTGTAAAAACTTCAGCTGATACTAAAATTGATGGAGTTATGGTTCTACATGTCATCCAACCCTTTTCCCCTCTCAGAGATTATCACTGTTATGTTTATTCATTCAACTATTTGTGGAGTCACAGGTCAGAACAGATCTTTCTAGACCTTTTGCGAAATCCATGTGTATATAAATAGGTAGATGCATATGAATGTAAGGATAGGTATGTATCCTTTTTATTTAATTTTGCTTAAATTTATTTTTTATTTTTATCTTTTTAAAAGTTTTATTTATTCATGAGAGACACAGAGAGAAGCAGAGACACAGGCAGAGGGAGAATCTGGCTCCCTCTGGGGAGCCTGATGTGGGACTCGATCCCAGGACCCTGGATTCACGACCTGAGCCAAAGGCAGATGCTCAACCACCTAGTCACAGGCGCCCCATAATTTTGCTTAAGTTAAAAAAAATTTTTTTAAGTAAATAAAATTCTATTCTACAGCTTGCTCCTTTCACTTAACCAGTCTTGGAGATCTTTCCACGTCAGCACATTTGAATAGAGCCACTTCATTCTTTTTTAACAGCTGCATTATATTCCACAATAAGAAAAGAAACAACTCATATTAAATATAAACAACTCCTAATATTAAGTAAATTTACAACATATTATAAGTTATAGATAACTATTGATGGGCTTCTAGATTCTTTTCAGTTTTTCATCATTTCAAACAATGCATGCCAAATATACCTTCCCCAGAATTGAATTGCTTTCCACATCTAAAATTGGCATATATAGTATCAACTTACTCTCTAAAAAAGATCCAGTGTTTAGTTTTAAACCTCAATTGGATTGTATAATCTTGACAGCCAAGGTTGCATACTCTGTCTTTGCTGGTACCTTTTACGGACTTGGGCATATAGTATATCTGCCTACTTTACAAGGTTTTGGGAAGGATCAAATGAGATTGTGAAAAAATAGGATTCCTGTGTTTGAATAATGCTTTCCAGTCTACAAAGCACGTTGCCTTTTCTTACTCTTTCTTTGTCATAAACAAGGGAGATGGTTATGATTGTCTACGTTTTATTGATAAAGGAAACTAGCTTTGCCATGATTACAAAATAATAAAAAGGAACTCCAGGTCCTCAGAATACAGTCTATGCTTTGTTTCCATTTTTAAACCTTTGCCCCAGCTAACCAAGAATGGTTTGCAGATTTGAAGTATTCCTTTAGCGTTTTATTTATTTATTTTTCCTTTCCTTTAGCGTTTTAGATAGTTGTTTTCCTGATTTGAGATTTCACATTTGGAATGATTGTTAAAGCAGAGGGGTTGATAAATGAATTCGTGTTTACAGTATATCATTCTCCAGCTCCTTAAAATTTATCTATGCCCTCCTTGTCTTCTTTACCCAGGGCCCAGATATTACACTGTCTAAACTGTACAAGTTAATTGAAGAATCTTGTCCCCAGCTGGCAAATTCAGTACAGATCAGGTAAGCTTCCTTTCCTTCTGGATATGTGAAAATATGTTTATGTAGATGAAAATTAGAAAAATGTACATGGTAATGAGTTCTCTAAAAATATATCTTTGTTACTCTCCCTTGTTTTTCTATGTACTGTACTTTTTTTTTGAAAAATGGTTAACATTAAACATTCTGTTTCAATTTTTTTTTTAAAGATTTTATTTATTTATTCATGAGAGACAGAGAGAGAGGCAGAGACACAGGCAGAGGGAGAAGCAGGCTCCATGCAGGGAGCCTGACCCGGACTCATCTCTGGTCTCCAGGATCAGGCCCTGGGCTAAAGGTGGCGCTAAACCACTGAGCCACCCAGGCTGCCCTGTTTCAAATTTTATTTTTCTATATGGATCTACCTTGTTCTTCTTAGTCGTTGCAAAGCATTTCATTTTTGCTGGTTGATGTGCTACTTTGACAAATTTTATGATCAAGGATACACGAGCAGTGACGCTTTTTAGAATAAAGAGAGTGACATTCTGGATTGTCAAGTTTGTTTTATGTGTCACCATTTTTATGAATTTCTGAATTGCTCTTAAAATAGATTTATTGGAGATAATTGTGGAATATGAAACATGAGAAGATGTTCAGAGGGACTTCCTAAAATACGCACCTCAATTTTCTCATTCAGAATCAAACTGATGGCTGAAGGCGAATTGAAGGATATGGAACAATTTTTTGATGACCTTTCAGATTCTTTTTCTGGAACTGAACCAGAGGTTCACAAAACGAGTGTAGTAGGTATGAAGCTCTTCTAAGGAGAGCAGAAAATGTTTTCATTGAAATGAGCAGCTTGCTTAATCACATGTATCATTACTCTGCCATATCTGAACAAACACAATGGGGTGTTGGACATGTTTTAATTTATATTTATTGCCTTGCCATTTTGTCCTATGTTTAAGTGACTGTCTTGTGGAAAATCATCTTCTGTTTTGTCTATAATAGTCCAATTATTAGCTCTGGTCCTGGGGGCATTTAGGGTTTCAGAGCTCTTTTTCACAGTTCTCTGGATTCCTTGTCTGCATTGTACGACAGTAAGTCAGGGTCGCCAACTAAACTTTTATGAAAAGAGGTAAGTAAGAATATATTATTGCTATAGCTTATAAAATGAGGGCATACATGAAATTTCTTGAGGCTTGTCTATTAGCTTTCTATCCATGCTCCATCCATTTGGCTTTTTTGCGTGGTAGTTTTTATGTTATTCAGCATCAGCTATTATATTGATCTCCTGTGTGCCAGGCTCTGGACTTAAAAGATAGACAGGGACCTTCTTATGGAGATCACATACTGGTAGGGTGGGGCCAGATGGTAAAAAGTAAACAAATAAATGAAATAATTTCAGATAGTTCCATCAGCCACGAAAAAAACATATTGGATGGGTAAAGATGATGGAGTGTAGGGGGTAGAGGGTGAGGTGAGGACTGAACCCTGAATAAGAAGAGGAAATTAGTTTTGTAAAAGATGGGGGAAGAACATTCTAGGTGGAGGGAATAGCAACTGCAAGTGTCTTCTTTTTGATTCTTTTGAAGGAAGAATTGCAAGAAATAGTTTCCACTTTGTGTAGCCTGGATTTCAGTTAATGCTTCACCTGTGTTTGTCTGTACTGTAGGTTTGTTTCTGCGCCACATGATCTTGGCCTACAGTAAGCTTTCTTTCAGTCAAGTGTTTAAGCTGTACACCGCACTTCAACAGTACTTCCAGAATGGTGAGAAAAAGACAGTGGAGGATGCTGATATGGAACTGACCAATAGAGAGGAGAGTGAAAGAAAAATGGAAAAAGAAGAACTTGATGTATCTATAAGGTAACTTGGGTTTTTCCAATAGGCATCCCTTTCCTGTGAAATAATATAATTATAGGCACAGTAAATCCTCATTCAGAATTCATGTGCTGCCTGCTATGATTTTGCCCCTTCAGATCTAAGAAGTTGACCCATATGGGCTGTATCACTGGGCTCCCTGCCTTCTGATTCCTGATGGGGAGGCACTAAGGGCTAAGAAGAGTGGGGTCAGGCTGTGATCTGCTGGCTCCCTTCCTTCAGGGTCATGGTGGACTGGCTGTTGGGTCACAGCTTCTGTGACCTGGTCCTCTCTGCATTCTTCTGGGGTCTGGGAACTAGGACAATGTCCCAGGCCTGGGGTGTAAGGTACCCCATGGTTACCAGTCCTGGGGACTGTATTGTTCCTTATGGCTTCTCTGTCTCCTGCCCCTAGTTTCACAAGCTCCTTCCAAATCCCACCATTTAAATACGCCATTTGTTTCCTGCTGGGACCCTGACCAGTAGTGTTCCTTATGTCACAGTTGATTCATTCAGTGAAAATGTATGGTGTGCCTATTAAAGTTTAAGCAGTGGGGGACATGGTGCCCCTGTTCACCTAGTTGTTCAAGCTCAAAACTTAGGAGTGTCCTTGGTTTCTCCCGGCAGCCTAGTTGTTCTTCCACAATAGTCTGGACTTAGTTCACTTGTCTGTATCACTACAGCTGCCCCTGCAGCCCCAGCATCAAATCTCTACTTCTATAGCCTCCTTGTTGGCCTCTTTGCCTTCACTCATGTTTCCCTGCAATCTGTTTTTCATGTAGCATCCAAGGGAAACCTCATGAGCGTAAATCATACCATGGCACCCTTCTGCCCCAAACCCTCAGTGACTACTGTTCTTGGAGTTTAGACCCAAATCCAAGCTTTTCATGGCCTCCATGCCTGTGTGATCTGGCCCCATCATCTTCTCTACCTCTTGCTCCTTGCTCTCTGCTTAACTCTCAGCAGTCCAGCTGCTCGGGCTTGGTTTCAGCTTCATGAGTACTCCACACTGCTGTGGGCTTCTGATTTCAGCTCTAGTGTCATCACACAGGCCTTCTGTGACCACATATCTGAAGTAACCACCGTTCCAAATACTTCTGGCTTCTTTAGTTCCTTCATGACTCTCCTCATTAAGTAACTTGTTATGTTTATTGCTTAGTCCTTTGTATCTATGTCTTCTGCCTTGGCACCCCTTTGGATCTAAGACCCTTCTCCATCTTGCTTCATTGCATTTTTACCAGGGCTTAGTTTAGTGCCTGCCTCCTAGAATGTCTGTGAATATGTGCTGGATGAATAAATGAATGCAGAGAATCAACATAGGCAGCCTGTCACCCATACTGGTGAGTGGTCCTGGACATAAAGCAGTTTTTATTGACTTCACTTAGCTATCTCAATTCCCCTCACCTTAACTGTTACCTGGGATCACTTCCCAAATAAACATTGCTACTCTGAGGGAAAAACACACACATGTGTGTACACATGGATAGTATATTCCATATTCCCTGACCTCAAGGGCCCACAGTGTGGCAAGGAAGACTGACATCACAGATCATTATGCTGCAGTGTGCTCAGAGTTTTATCAGCCTCACCTGCTAAGGAGGCTGGCTAAACCACCTCGGGGGTATGGATAGTTCCTGAGAGTGGCCTTTGGTTACAAGATTTGTTTGGCACATGCTGGGTGCATGAGATTATAGTATCATTAAATGCTTCCAAAACCTCACTTACTCAGAATTGCTTATAGATGCCTCTCATCTGGTGGAGAGGTGGCACAGTGTGGGTTTAAGTCTGGCTCTGGTGACAGACTCCTGGCTTTGGGTTCTGGCTCCTCTACTTACTCCCTGTGAGACTCTTGGCCAGTTACCCTCTCTGTGCTTCAGTGTCCTGATTTGCAAAATGAGGCATCATATCACTTCCTCAGGGGGTCATTGTGAGGATTAAACATGAGATCCACTAAAATGAACAGAGCTGTGCCTGGCATGTAGTAAATATCCAACAAATACTGGCTGTTCTTGTTCTCTACTTTCTCTATTGGCTCAGCCTTCTAAGGAGTGCTTCTGGGCTACAGGGTGGTCTTTGCTCTGGCTACTTGATATACTTCAAGTAGCAGAATATCACTTCTTGTGAAATGCTAAAATTCAGACTTATTTTGGTTTGACTTTCTCCTAAATTAATCTGATGTAATTAGGTCTAACTGCATCATTTTATTTTTATCCTGTTCTAAGAGCTCATCTGTGTGTGACCCAGTATATTTATCATGAAGGTATATAGTTTCAGGCCAAATGACTATGTTGTAATGTCACATTGTATGCACTATACTAAAACAAAACAAAACAAGAACAAAAGGGAAAAAAAGGTCTGCAGTGAATTTTGTGCATAAAACTTTTATAAAAAGTTGGGGTGGAGGGACATCTGGGTGGTTCAGTGGTTGAGCGTCTGCCTTTGGCTCAGGATCCTGAGGGTCCTGGGATCGAATCCTGCATCAGGCTCCTTGCATGGAGCTTTCTTCTCCTCCCTCTGCCTATGTGTCTCTGCCTCTCTCACTCTGTTGGTCTCATGAATAAATAAATAAAATCTTAAAAAAAAAAAAAGTAGAGGTGAAGAATTTGATACCATAAGAACTGAGAATCAAATCACATATATACATTACAATTTTATATCTTCAAAGATAAAACTGGAATGTTTTCCCACCTACAATGTATAGCAGCAGAATGCTCTGCAATGGTTAAAAAATGTATATCAATGTAATATTTCAAACTTTTCTTTTTTTTTAAGATTTTATTTATTTATTCATGAGAGGCACACACAGAGAGAGAGGCAGAGACACACGCAGAGGGAGAAGCAGGCTCCATCCAGGGAGCCCAACGCAGGACTCAATCCCAGGTCTCCAGGATCACACTCCAGGCTGAAGGAGGTGCTAAACTGCTGAGCCACTGGGGCTGCCCTCAATGTAATATTTCATTCATAATTTTCCAGTAAATGACATTTCTGGATAAAAAAAGGTGTATAGTTTTAGAAAATAGTGTACATACAGTAACTGAATTTTGTCATTGAAATTAAGGAGATATATTATTTGTTTTGAGATATACTATTTAAATATTTTTCTAATTAAGTATTACAATTTTTTGTCTACAAAGAAATAACCTTTCTTGTAATAAGATTTCTTTTTATTTTATAGAATATATTTCAATTAAAAATATATTTACATTTATTTCTTTGTTAAAGAGAAAAATTTCATTTTTTGGTGATCTTTTCTAATATTTTATTGCATTATGAAAAGTTTCACAATTTAGCCCTTTTATTCTTCCTTTCTTTATGTTTTTTCTTTTTTTTTTTTAAGTTCTTGGAATGTTTTCAGGTCTCTTTTCTTCATGAAAGTTATTTTTCTTGTCCTAGACATTTGTATTAAAATTAGAAAGGAGGGAGGCAGCCCTGGTGGCGCAGCGGCTTAGCGCCACCTGCAGCCCAGGGTGTGATCCAGGAGATCATTTCCCCTTGAATGTTAATTTAGAAGGGAGGGAAGAAATATTCAGGCAACAAATGTTTATCATTTTAAAAAAGTCCAATCACAGAAGAGAGGGCACACTGAAATTGAGCCTCTGCTTTGTTTGCTGGCAGTTGCCAAGTGCCTGCAGTCAGGAGCAGGCTGATAGGATTTGCCTATGTGAGTCTACAGTGGAAGCTACTGGTCTGCAAGCCGCCTGTAATTACAGCTTCCCTGTGCTTCTAAAAGGACCTAACAGGGATCCCTGGGTGGCGCAGCGGTTTGGCGCCTGCCTTTGGCCCAGGGCGCGATCTTGGAGACCCGGGATCGAATCCCATGTCGGGCTCCCTGGTGCATGGAGCCTGTTTCTCCCTCTGCCTGTGTCTCTGCCTCTCTCTCTCTCTCTCTCTCTCTGTGTGACTATCATAAATAAATAAAAGTTTAAAAAATAAAAAAATAAAAGGACCTAACAGAAGTAGAAATTCTCTGGTAATTCTTCACTTGCCAGTGATTTAATATAAATCTCCCAAATTCCTGAATTTATTCAACAAATACTTACCAAGTGCTTCCTGTGTACCCGGCACCATGTTTCAGTGCTGTGTTGTCAGCCAAGAGGAGGAGGCCCTGTCCTCCTGGAGTCTTGTGGGGAGGGTCAGATAAGAGAGAGGCCGTTGGTAAGTAATGTAGTTTCAGAGTAAGTCTGTGCCGTTGAAAGGAAATGGGACCCAGGGGTAGAGGGACTGAGGTTTTGGCTGGAGAGGGGCCAGGTGGAGAGGGAGCCAGGTGATGAAGGAGCCGGGAGGAAATGCCAGAACGCACGGCACACACACAGCTTCCACGACGGGACAAGCCGCCATGTTGGAGGCACAGACAAAACATTGTGGCTTCGGGAGAGGGGCTGCTTCACGCCCTCTGGTCACATCCTTCAGAAGGGTGGTGTCCTTGCTTCCTCCTCGGATGTCTGGTAACTGTTCCTGCCCCAGTCCCTCGTCTCCCCTACTTCTGTCAATACTCTGCTCAGAAACCTCCAAGGATTCCACAGTCTCCCCACTAGGTGTTCAAGACCTTCCATAGTTGACTCTTTCTCTTTCTTTCTTTCTTTTCTTTTTCTTTTTCTTTTTCTTTTTCTTTCTCTTTGTCTTTTTTCTTTCATTCTTTCTTGTCTTGTCTTTCTTCCTTTATTTCTTTCTTTCCTTCTTTCTTCCTTCCTTCCTTCCTTCCTTCCTTCCTTCCTTCCCCCTTCCTTCTATCCTTCCTTCCTTCTTCCTTCTCTTTCTTCTTTCTTTCTCTTTCTTTCTTTCTTTCTTTCTTTCTTTCTTTCTTTCTTTCTTTCTTTCTTTCTTTCTTTCAGAATTTTATTTGAGAGAAAGCATAAGCTGGGGGAGGGGCAGAGGGAGAGGGAGTAGCAGGCTCCCCACTGAGCAGGGAGCCCTACTAGGGGTTCATTCGCAGATCATGACCTGAGCTGAAGGCAGACACTTAACTGACTGAACCACCCAGGAGCCCCACCGCTGACCTCTCTGACCTTAGTTCAGTTTCTCAGCTTGGATCCCTTGCCTCAGGCCGTCTAGGGTCTCATCTTTTGTTTTCCTTTCCTGGAATGCCTTCTTCCTTATCATTTTTTCTGCTCCTTCCCAACTTGCAAGGGATTACCCCATTTCTCAGTGCAGAGTCATATTCACATTTGGCATTTATCACTTACTGTCATCTTCTCACCTGGGCTGGTCTTAGCCTTCCCCAGGACTTGTAAGCCTATTAACACATTGTATGTCCTCCAGGACCTAGACTGGAGTTTTATGCATTGCGAGTATTCAGAAACAACAACAATCCTCTGTTGGTTGATCTCATATTTTAAAATTTTCAATTACAGTGGTAGATTAAAGCCCCTTAGAGTAATCTCCAGACTTCTGAGAATCTGACAGATGCCATGTACTGGGTCCGTATTAGAAATGCACATCTTTGCCAACTTTTTTTTTTTTTTTTAACATTTTATTTGTTTATTTATGAGAGACATAGAAAGAGAGGCAAAGACACAGGCAGAGAGAGGAGAAGCAGGCTCCATGCAAGGAGCCGAATGTGGGACTCAATCCCAGGACTCCAGAATCACACCTTGGGCTGAAGGCAGGTGCTAAACCACTGAGCCACCCAGGGAACCCCAGTACATGGACTTCTTAAAGCCCATTCATGGACCCAGCTTAGATGTCGTTGATTTACAGCAGTAGTAAGTCTAAATTTCTGTCTCAGCAACTAGTAGGATTTATAAGCAAGGTAACCTTGAGCCCCTTTCCCAAATGAGTGGCCCTTTTCCTAAATTGAATACCTCTGTGGCTTCTCACAAGTTATTTTTTTCCTGCATGTATTTTGGGGCCCTGAGGAAGCAGGAGGAGTCCGTAAAGGATGGTTTGGGCCCTGGTGTTTTTATTTGCTCCTCCCAAGCTGGTTCATGTCAGCCACGATTGCCACCAGAGAGGCCACAGCCAAATTTGATCTTCATTTATGGGAACTGTATTTCCCTTCTTTTAGAATCATTTTGCATGATTCTGGTTTTCTCTACTAACCTTATTGGTCATGTGTTTTTCCTTATAAGCTACCCTCAATTTTCAGGGCATGGGGTTTAAGGAAATAAAGCATTTGGTAATAGCATTGTAGGCTTTAAGATTTTATTAAAAAAAAAATTTATTTTTAAGTAATCTCTACACCAAACATGGGGCTCGAACTTAAAACTGTGAGAGTAGGAGTCACAGGCTATACCGACTGAGCTGGCCAGGGTGCCCTGACCATTGTGGACTTTAAAGGCAGTAGGGTCAGTACTGTGTGTCCAGTTTCATTCAGATTCTTACCTATCTCCAGCCTTTTTATGTGCAGCCATACTTATTCCAAGCCTTGGGTTTACCTTGGTTATGGCGCATGTTAAGAGCAAAGGGCTCCTTACTGCCCAGATACTTAACTGTTTTTCATTTGAGAACTTGGCTGGTGAATTTGTTTTCCATTTCCCTCCCGGTCACTGTTGTGTCACCAATCTTTGTTAGACCTGGGTTGGGGCTGGTTCTTGACAGCTCTGATGATGGCAGAATCTGATACACTGCCCCAGGGATTATTAGGTAATAATTATCAGAAATGAAACCAAGAGAATATTAGAGCAGCATCTCCCAAAGTGTTTTCTGTGGAATACTAGTGCTTCTTGAAAGGTACGAGGAAAGGATTCTTCTTTGTTCAATGAGTTTGGTAAATGGTACATTCTCTTTTTTAAGATTTTATTTATTTATTTACTAGAGAACAGAGAATGAGAGAGGCAGAGACATAGGCAGAGGGAGGAGAAGCAGGCTCCATGCAGGGAGCCAGATGGGGGACTCGATCCTAGGCCCTGGGACCATGCCCTGAGCCGAAGGCAGATGCTCAACCACTGAGCAACCCAGGCATCCTGGTAAATGGTACATTAAACAAAGTAAATAAAGTTTCTTTCTGTTGGATTTCTCTCCCATACATCGTGAATCTCCAAGTAAGATAGAGTGTGTGTGACTTTCCCCACAATATGTAACCTCAGAAGAATTTTCCTTCAGAATATCCATTCACATATCGTTTACATAAAAGTTGGACAAGTACTGCATTAGATGCAGGGTGCTTATAAAAGCATTATTGATGAGTAAATATTGATTTTTATACTTACCATAATCCTATAGAGAAACCATTTCTTGGGCAGCCCGGGTGGCTCAGTGGTTTAGTGCCGCCTTCAGCAGCATAGGGTGCGATCCTAGAGACCCGAGATCAAGTCCCACGTTGGGCTCCCTGCGTGGAGCCTGCTTCTCCCTTTGTTTTGTATCTGTGCCTCTCTCTCTCTCTCTGTGTCTCTCATAAATAAATAAATAAAATTTTAAAAAACCCTATTTCTTCAGCGTCTTGTGGCAAAAGGGCATTACTCCTACTTTGCTCTCACAATAAGACTTTTCTGTTGTGCATGCATAGATTTCTCAAGCCTAGGTTTATATCCCTATATTCCTTGTTTGTTGATTCTGCATGATGTAAATTTCTAGGCAAATGATTATTTCTTGGGAGAAGCCACTTTTTCCTGCTCTTGAGTACACCACAACTTGTATCTGTAGCAAGGAGTTAGAAACTTCACTCATTCATTCATTTCCCAAACCCTGAGTACCTGTTTTGGTCCTAGGGATGGTGCTGGGTTTTGGCATCCAATTGCAAGTAAAAGCATACAGGTGTGGCAATGCATAGGTTCTGTTCTCAGCCTCTCTGGGAGACAATGGGAGCTACAGTGAGAGATATCAGGAGAGATTCTCAGAGGACATGACACTTGAGTCAGTCTTGAATGATGGATGGTGTACTGCAGTTCAGCTGGGTGGGACAATGGCCCTGTAGGCCAAGGAAGTAGTGGGGGCATCTTGGCTCAATAGGAGGTCTGTGAGGAGGTCTCAGGCCGGGGGCATGGATGAGCAAGAAAAGGCAAAGGTGAGAGGTAGTGAGCAGCTAGGGCCACTCATGGAGCATTGTGCCTGTCCTGCAAGCAGTGTGGACTTTATCCTGGAAGCTGAGGGGGTACCACTGCAGAGCTTTATATCAGGGGTACCATGAGATTTGTGCATGGTGGAAAGATCACACTATGTAGAACTTAGGTCTATAACTGTCCACAATGATATTGTGTGAACTTTGGCGGGTTGTTCAATATCAATTTTTATTTATGTTTTTTTCTATTCCTTTTTTTTTTTTAAGATTTTTATTTATTTATTCATGAGAGACACACACAGAGAGAGAGGCAGAGACACAGGCAGAGGGAGAAGCAGGCTCCATGCAGGGAGCCCAATGCAGGATTCAATCCCAGGTCTCCAGGATCATGTCCTGAGCTGAAGGCAGACTCACTCAACCACTAAGCCACCCAGGCATCCCATGTTTTTTCTATTCCTGAGAGGAGAGAATTAATTGTAAAGGTTTTGAGCTCTTTTTGATAAAGCTATTTGACTTACTATTCTTGCTGTTGTGTAATTCCTTTTTGTTTGCCATTTAAAATTTTTATTTTAGTTTCAGTTAGTTACTATACAGTGTCGTATCAGTTTCAGGTGTACAATATAGTGATTGAACACTTCATAAGACACTTGGTACTCCTCACAACAGGTGTGCTCCTTGGTCCCCCTCACCTAGTTCACCCATCCTTGTTATGTAATTCCTTAGTAGTTTTGTTTTATTTTTTTCCAGAGAAGAAGAGGTATCTTGCAGTGGGCCTCTCTCCCAAAAACAAGCAGAATATTTTCTTTCTCAACAGGTATGTTAATTCTGTTATTTTATCACAAACTTTTAAAAACAAATCCTGTGGAGAGGCACCTGGGTGGTTTAGTCAGTTAAGCATCTGACTCTTGATTTTGGCTCAGGTCATGATCTCAGGGTTGTGGGATCAAGCCCTATGTCAGGCTCTGCCCTCACCGAGGAGTCTACTGGAGAGTCTATTCGTTTCTCTCTCTTTCCCTTTGCCTCCCCCCCTGCTCTCTCTCTTTCTTTTTTGTTTTTTAAAGATTTTTACTTATTTATTCATGAGAGACACACAGAGAGGTGCAGAGACATAGGCAGAGGGAAAAGCAGGCTCCATGCAGGGAGCCCAATGTGGGATTCAATCCCGGAACTCCGGGATCACGCCCCAAGCTGAAGGCAGACGCTCAACCACTGAGCTACCCATGTATCCCCCTCTGTCTCTTTCTCAAACAAATAAATAAATAAAATCTTTAAAAATGATAAAAACAAATTGTTATTTTTAAAAAAAAATTTTTTTTAATTTATTTATGATAGTCACACAGAGAGAGAGAGAGAGGCAGAGACACAGGCAGAGGGAGAAGCAGGCTCCATGCACCGGAAGCCCGATGTGGGATTCGATCCCAGGTCTCCAGGATCGAGCGCCCTGGGCCAAAGGCAGGCGCTAAACCGCTGCGCCACCCAGGGATCCCGATAAAAACAAATTATATGTCATCACATATGCCTCTTTTGTTAGGCTTATTAATGAATTTACATTATTTCTTATTCTTTGTCCTCTCTTCTTCACTAACTATACAGTGGTGGTTGTGTGTTCTTTCTGATTTTGTGTGTGATTTTCTTTTTCTGTTTCTTTTTTTTAAGATTCTATTTTTTTTAAAATAGTTTTTTACATTTTTTTTAAGGATTTTATTTATTTATTTATTTATTCTTGATAGACATAGAGGAGGGGGTGGGCAGAGACACAGGCAGAGGGAGAAACAGGCTCCATGTCAGGAGCCTGATGCGGGACTGATCCCGGGATTCCAGGATCACGCCCTGGGTCAAAGGTAGGTGCTAAACCGCTGAGCCACCCAGGGATCCCCCTAATATTCTATTTTTAAGTAATCTCTACACCCAACATGAGGCTTGAACTTAAAACTCCAAGATCAAGAGTCGCATGCTCTACTGAGCTAGCCAAGTGCCTCATGATTTTATTTTTCTTAAAGCTATGATGCAAAAAAACAAAAAAAAAACAAAAACAAAAACAAAAAAAAAAGCTATGATGCATGCTGATTTTATAATAGTGTGTGACTAACACAGCCCAAAGATGTGATTTGGAAGACTTACTTCCCTTCGGGATCCCTGGGTGGCGCAGCGGTTTGGCACCTGCCTTTGGCCCAGGGCACGATCCTGGAGACCCGGGATCGAATCCCACATCAGGCTCCCGGTGCATGGAGCCTGCTTCTCCATCTGCCTGTGTTTCTGCCTCTCTCTCTCTCTCTCTGTGACTATCATAAATAAATAAAAAAAAAAAAAAAAAAAAAAGACTTACTTCCCTTCCCCCAACATTTTATTATGGACATTTTCAAATACAAAAGTTGAAAAGCATTGCCTAGTGAATATCCATATACCCACCACATTATTATTTTGCTCTGAGCTTATCATATACCTTCACATCCCTTATCCAGCCATCATTTCATCTTTCATTTTTGATGCATTTCAAGTTGCAGACATCAGTACACTTCACACCAGACATTTCTTGATGGTGCTTTTCAGCCATACTTTTTCATTTGCTTGGTAACCAAAGCCAAATATTTTTCTCCCATGTTATTATTCAAGCATAGAATTTTGATATTTTGCTCTATTTTTCTAATTTTCTTTAATTTGGTTATTAATTTTCTTTCTGCAGAAAAATGTAATGTTTAGGTCTAGATGAAAAGTGATAGAAATCACCCCTGCAGATGAATTTCAAACAGATTAGAAAAACCCATTTAGACAATTGGTTAAGTATGGAGGAGAAAATATAGCTAGATCCTCATACTTCAGTATATTACAGATGAATTAAAGGGTAAATGTGAATATTTAAAGTTTTAATTAGACCAGAAGGAACTACATATTAACTTTTAACTGATCTCTGAGTGGGGAAAGACTTTTTAAACATAAAAGCTATGGAAGTAAACATGTAGGAAGATCATCATTTGATTTTTCAGCATTAAAATTAAAAACGTCTGCATGTCAGAACACATTCCAACAAAACTAAAAGGCAAACAATAAATGAGAAAATAAGCATGTTTATTTGCAATAAACATGACAGTCACAGTTTACTTTTGCTTTAAAAATCATATTTTCAAAGACTTTGATGAGATAAACTTTATAATATATTATTAGAAGAAAAGAACGGAAAGTAAAATGATATACCATGTTCTAATATGTAAAAAATATGGAATATGTGTATACCTGTATGTATACACACATATATATCCCACACACATAGAAAAAAGACTGGAAAAAAAAAAGACTGGAATAAGACACTATTAACAGTATTATTTCTGTGTGGAGGGGTTACACATGATTTTTGTTTCCCCTGTGTGTCTTTCCAATGTTTTTGGTATCTTTTATAATGATATAATGAATTAAAATGAAATTAGAAATTAATAACTTCTAAATAAAAATTTAGGTAAAAATGAAGTGTCTGTAACAAAGTTAAGTACTAATATTTAATTTAGAACTAGTTTTATATATTTTGTATGATCATTGCTGGTACCATCTACATGAAACAGATAGCTGAGAGCTATGAGGCCCTTTGCAGTGCTGGATGCACTACCGATTCTGGAGGTGGTCACAGTCCGGGGTGGGGTCACATTGGTGCTTTAATGTAGTTTGATAGGTACTACAGGAAGAGTTAATGCATAAGCAGGGGCCTTATGGTCCAAGTAGGGGCTTACCGGACCTTACCTAGTCTAGAAGGTGATACAACCAAGTGGCTGAAGTCTAAAGTGGGGTCTGAAGGAGGAATAGGAGTTTGCAAGGAATGCAAGGAACATGTGACTGGGGAGAGGTAGTTGGGAGGCTCTGTGTTTCAGGAAGAGGAAATAGTGTTTTGTGTGGTCAAGAGGAGAAAATAGCTGTAGAAAAGACCATAATCAGGATGCTGGTTAGGATGCATTTCCATATGTTTATTGGCCATTTCTTTCCACCAAGTTGTCATTTTTAAATTTCAGGCTTCTTTGTTAAAAAATGATGAGACGAAAGCCCTCACTCCAGCATCTTTGCAGAAAGAACTGAACAACTTGTTGAAATTTAATCCTGATTTTGCTGAAGCGGTGAGTCATTTGAGTTGGAAAGCCATGATGAGGCTACTCTTTACATTGAAGAGCCATGCAAATGAGGACTGGCCCATTGGCCCTGTTTCTTGGAAGGAAAGGTTGGCAAGTCAAGAAGCCTCCATAGGGAAGCTTTCCCTCCCAGCCCTCATCCCCAGGCCATTAGAGTTTTCTTCAGTCTATTGCTCTTCTCATTCATGCATCGTTTCTCTGAGGCTCCAAATTTTGGGTAAATGATAGAGTAGACTTTGTTTTTTTCTTCAAGTTTTGGGGCTAAAAATTATTTTCCTTTCTTTTTTTTTTTTTTTTTTAATTCAAATAGTTCCATTCCTTACTGGATTTTTACCCTGAAAACCTTCTCTCTCTCTCTCTCTCTCTCTTTAACTTTCTAGATAGTAGCTGGATTTGACATCTTTATTCTCCTGCAGCAATACATCTGCTTTGCTCGGTAGTAACTGGGATATGCCAGTTGGAGGGAAGTTTAATTCAGTGAATCAAACAAAATGAAACTAGTGTCAAAACCCACGATAATTACCTTAGTAAACTAGTTAGACTCACTGTATTATGACCTGGACATTTACAGAAATTAATTCTATGATTTTTATGTGAATTCAGGAAAAAAAAACCTTTACTTTTGAGCTCACAGTATTCCTTAATACCCAAGCTGGGTGGGTGCCCCCCACCCCCACCCCACCCCATCACCCTTGGGTGCTCATATAACCAATGGCATAGTGTTTGTATATTTAGGATAAAACCCTGACACAAATCCTAATGGGGCTCCCATTTTTCATTTGGGGACTCTTAGGGAGGAAACTTGTTTTATCCTGCTTGTGGGGGAAAGATGATGCTGAACCGTGTTACTGGGGGGCTGGTGGAGGGACCCTGGTGTTTGCAGTCAGGAAGACGCTCTGAGCCCGACCATTTAAAATACATGGATTATTTCTTGTTTCAGCACTATCTCAGCTACTTAAACAACCTTCGAGTTCAAGATGTTTTCAGTTCAACACACAGCCTCCTTCATTATTTCGATCGCCTGATCCTTACCGGGGCCGAAAGCAAAAGTAACGGAGAGGAGGGTTACGGCCGGAGCCTCAGATACGCGGCGCTGAACCTGGCGGCCCTGCACTGCCGCTTCGGTCACTAGTGAGTCCGTAGGTCTGTCCCCGCTGAACCTAAGAGTGACTCTCAGGCGTTAACTGGGATGTATATGTTAAGTGCTGTTTTATTAAAAAGAGAGAGAAAGGAAGGGAGGGAGGGAGAAAGAGAAAGAAAGAGAAAAAAGAAGGAAAGAGAGAGACCTTCTGACCTGGGCTTGTCCGTAACTTGTGAAGAGGGAAGCTTTCCCTGGACAGGAGTTTCCACTTCTGCTTCAGCAGTCTGCCCCCTAGTGTCCCTGTGGAGCATGACTCTCGAATTGCATGACCTCTGTCATTACTTCTAAGAACAACAGGCGTTGAATTAAAAGGAAATTAGGTCATTAGGCCAGAGGTTCCCAAAAGGATTTTTCGGAGGTAATAATGGGGATACTAAAGCTATTTACAGTGTTTCAAAAAGCCAAAAGGAAGTGGTAGTGGACTGGATGAAACACTGTACAGTTTACTAAGCCGAACGTTTGTGCTTTTGTTTTTTTTTTTTTTTTTTTAAATTTTTTATTTATTTATGATAGTCACACAGAGAGAGAGAGAGAGAGAGAGGCAGAGACATAGGCAGAGGGAGAAGCAGGCTCCATGCACCGGGAGCCCGACGTGGGATTCGATCCCGGGTCTCCAGGATCGCGCCTTGGGCCAAAGGCAGGCGCCAAACCGCTGCGCCACCCAGGGATCCCACGTTTGTGCTTTTGGATGAAATTCAGGCAGCCCAGTGGGGTGACATTGGCTTATGCCATTGCTAAGATATGCTTACGATTTTGATGAATACGACTAGGAAAATTGCCCAATTATTATTCAGTAAATAGAGTTATGTGGATAAAAACTTAAAACACAGAAGCTATTTTGGAAACAATGAGATAATGTAACTAATTTTGAAAAAGTAGAGAATTATTAATTGAAAGAGTCAATAAAGCCCCCTGTGGCTTTATCCTCTTTGAGAGAAATGTGGTCTCTGCTACAGGTATTTTGAATAGAAACTATTGGGTGTATTAATGGAAATATAGCATCCAAAGTTCAATTGAGACTTCGGCAACCCTTGATGTATGGGTTAGCTTATCAATTTCTGATTGTCACATTTAAAAGGAACATAGGCTGGAATTTGTGTGGGGGACAGTCTCCTTGTAGGTGTTCAAAGCCATGTCATATAAACTGTGGGAGAAGGGCACATGGGTGCCTTAGTGGTTGAGCGTCTGCCTTTGGCTCAGGACTTGATCCTGGAGTCCCGGGATCGAGTGCTACATTGGGCTCCCTGCAGGGAGTCTGCTTCTCCCTTTGCCTATGTCTCTGCCTCTCTCTGCATGTCTCTCTCTGTCTCTCATGAATAAATAAATAAAATCTTTAAAACAAACAAAAAATTAATAAATATTATTTTTTAAAAAAAAGGAGATCCCTGGGTGGCTCAGCGGTTTAGCGCCTGCCTTCAGCCCAGGGCGTGATCCTAGAGTTCCGGGATCGAGTCCCGTGTTGGGCTCCCTGCATGGGGCCTGCTTCTCCCTCTGCTTGTGTCTCTGCCTCTCTCTCTCTCTCTCTCTCTCTGTTTCTCATGAATAAATAAATAATAAATATTATAAAAAACAAACAAAAAACTGTGGGAGGATATGAGAATGGTGGGCCCGGAGAGAAAATGATTTAGCCAAGCATGTGTTTGGCATCTTTGTGTCGTGAAAGGCCATGTGAAGACAGTGTAGATGACTCAGGGTATGATTCCTGGAGAACTAGAACTGGGAAGTGCAAGGGAAGGGCCATGCTTTGCCCATGGTAAGGAAGGTGGTCCCACATGGAACCTCTGTGGAAGTGTCAAGGTCTCAAGCCTAGACCAGGTGTGTCTGTAAGGGAATTCAAGCAACAGATTGATAGTGGGACTCAGAAAGATTCAAATCTGCTCCAAACTCCATGATTTTATGAGATGCTGTGTTATCTTTTGATCATCAACTTCTTTTTGTCTGCCCAGCTGTCACAACCTCTTAATCAGGACCTTTCATTTTTTATGTTCTCCTAATAGCAACATGATTTTATTTTTTAAGATTTTATTTATTTATTCATGAGAGACAGAAAGAGAGAGGCAGAGACATAGGCAGAGGGAGAAGTAGACTCCCTGCGGGGAGCCTGATGTGGGACTCGATCCCAGGACCCCGGGATCATGACCTGAGCTAAAGGCAGAGTCTCAACCACTGAGCTACTACCCAAGTGCCCCAATAGCAACATCATTTGTAGTGTTTACCACTGACTGATTTCTCTGTTCAAAACAGCTTCTGCTAGGGTTTGGAAATTTGTATCCTGCCTTCTGGATACAAGTAATCTGTTGATGTATAGAATTTATATATTTACATTAGGAGAGGTGGCTAACTGCATCAAATTAATTGCTAATTAATTTACTCAAGTCCATGCATCATTGTTTCTAGTCTTGGAGTTGTGAGCCTGTATAAATATTTGTCCCTTAGCTTATAGGATTGTGAGGATTTTTTGAAAATTGGTATACTTGTTTATTGAGCATCTGCTGTGTAACAGGCATTGTGTTAGGTGTTGAGGGTACAGCAGTGTAAAAGGAGGGGAAAAACCCCCTGTTCTCATGGAGTTTATGGTTGGGGAGATAAAGAATAAACAACATTACACATAATACCTAAAGGTGATAGATGAGGATAGAGGTTAGAGAGTGCTGTTGTTTTCATAAGGGATATTCCTCCAGATATATGCACAGATCACTCCTTCAATTTGGAAGTGTCTGTTTAAATAATAAGGTAGCAGGTCAACCCTCCTAACCTCTGTTAACTTAATATTTGAATAGAGATTTAAAGTGGTCTTTAATCTACCTGAGAGCTACCATTGGGTAGATCTAACTTTTCTTCCTACCTGGGAAAAGTAATCTCTCTTTAGTTTTAGCATATTATCTATACAGTTCTCCCCAAAATCTTTTTTTAAAAAAAACTTAACATTACTTATTTGGTCTTCAGATATTCAAAAAAGTTAAATTAACTGATATTTATTGAGGGTCTGTGTGTGATGATATGCTTTCTGCCCTCCAGTAGCTTATGTCCTATTGCATCTCAGCTTTGAAAGGAATTTAAAAGAAATGTAAAATAGATAAAAATGTATCAGGTCTCTTTATTTAAATAAGTGGTTATTGAGGACAATTCAGCTCTCCCCAATTAAAATGGATTATGTGAAGCTAATGCTAATTTTAAAGAAAATTCCTTATGTAAATTTTTCTTAAATAAGTGATACCCGTTGAATTTCTGATTTGATTTTCTGTAACTCTGCACTTACAGAAATTCTTTTCTGTGACTTGCCACCAGGAAACCCAAAATTTAAGAGCTTGCCCTCTGTAGGTTTGTAAATGAGTTGAAGAAATAAAATTAACACAGATTAAGTAAGTAAAAGGTGATACACAGTAGTATTTAATTAAGCACTGCAAGGTGGATTACAGATAGCATTCCTGTGAGTGTTTCCAGAGGTGGGAGCTCAGTGGGGCCAAGGATAGTTGGCTGAATTTCCATAGAACTTGAGATTAGGGAGACATCCCAGATGGAGGGGAACCATGTCAGCAGAAAAAAAAAAAAAAATCTCTGAAGTGATTATTCTTAAACTACTCTAACTAGTTTTGAAAAAATACAGAAGTATCAAATGCCTTTGTAAAAGAAAAAAAATTCACATAATGGGCAAGGGAATACAGTGAAAAGTGAGATATTGTATCCTATCCTCACCTCTCCTCCCAGGGGGGACAACTAAAGTAAAAATCTTAGGAGTGGAGATCAAGAAAAGCCATTCCTTCTTGCCCTTTATAGTAGAAATCCATCTGAGAAAGGACATGTTCTGTGTCATTTATGTTAATATTTCTTGCTCCTGGGAGAGGGAAGTGCCCCTGATGAAAAAAGCTCATTGTTGACAACTTCTAACCCAGAGGCCTACTGGGAATGAATTACTGTACAGATGCCTTCCTGTTACATTGCTTGGAGATGTTTGTGATTGTTAATGAGTTATTAATGTTCAGTCTGCTTCTAGTCAGCAGGCAGAGCTTGCCCTGCAGGAGGCGATTAGGATTGCTCAGGAGTCCAACGATCATGTGTGTCTCCAGCATTGCTTGGTGAGCCACCCTCTCCTGTCTTGGGAGTTCTGCCCATGTGGTTGAGTTGGCCTTCAAAAGGTTTCATTCGCATTGGTTGTTTTGCAGTTGGAAGGCCATTAGCAGTGAAGGGAAACTAGGTGGTTGTGGGAATCCAGAAAAGGCCAGCCATTGTTATTATCTTTCTTAATCCATGATCTCTGTTTTGCCCTGGAGTGTATTTCTTGTCTACAAATTTTAATCCAAAACTACCACATTAAACATTGGCATTAACAAAAAGGTGTATGCCACACCTTGTACCTGATGAGACATTGTCCTATGAAAGCATAAACACCACACACAAGTAGAACACAGAATTCATTTAACATTTCCTGAGAATCTCAATTTCTCAATTAAAGGCCTTCTGAGAGCTTCCTGGTTTTTTTCTGAAATATTTGCCACTCATTACTGTCAGGTGAAGATCAATGGCTGTTTAGCTCACTCTGACAATTTTAATGTGTTTGGGGTTTTCATTTAGGTTCATACTTGATGAAAGAGTATTTTAGAGGATTTATCTTGTCTATTGTTAAATATTTCTTACAACTATTATGATATTTCAGTAGAACATTAACCGTTATCATCATTGAGATATATTCTGATGATTTCTCTTACCAGAGCTGGCTTTATGTGCTGGGGCAGAAGAGATCCGATAGCTATGTTCTGCTAGAGCACTCTGTGAAGAAGGCAGTACATTTTGGCTTACCGGTAAGACTCACCTTCGTATGAGATTGTTTTACTAAGCCATGTGGTTTTATTCTTGGTAGTTTCCTGACCTTAACTATTAATCACATCACTAAATCCTGTTTGATAGGTTTCTCTCTGCTTCTTTTATCTTTTTTTTTTTTTTTTTAAGATTTTATTTATTTATTCATGAGAGACCACACAGAGAGAGGCAGAGACATAGGCAGAGGGAGAAGCAGGCTCCATTCAGGGAGCCTGACGGGGGTCTCGATCCCAGGTCTCCAGGATCAGGCCCTGGGTTGAAGGCGGCACTAAACTGCTGAGCCACCCAGGCTGCCCTCTGCTCCCTTTATCTTAATAACATCTATAAAAGTTCCATTGATCAATTTGTTGAGATCTTTGTTTAGTGTATTGATCAACATTGACTTCCACACATTTATGTAGAAAAATTTCAGGAAAGACTTATTTTTAAACCAACAATTGGCAAACTACAGTCCATGGGCCAAGTCTGGCATGCTGTGTGCTTATCAATGGCCCTCAAGCTAAGAATGGGTTTTACATTTTTAAATAGTTGGAGGGGAAAAAACAACAAAGACTATGTGACAGAGACCAAATGTGGCCTGCAAAACCTAAATTATTTACTACGGTGGCCCTTTATAGAACCAGTTTGCTGATCTTTGTTTTAAAAGTCAACAAAGGGGCAGCCCTGGTGGCTCAGCTGTTTAGCGCCACCTTCATTCCAGGGCGCGATCCTGGAGACCTGGGATTGAGTCCCACCTTGGACTCCCCTGCATGGAGCCTGCTCCTCCCTCTGTCTGCATCTCTGTCTCTCTCTCTGTGTGTGTCTCATGAATGAATGAATGAATGAATGAATGAATAAATATAAAAGTCAACAAAGCCAGGAACCAGTAAACAGGCACATTTGTCCTTTCTTATTTTAAGTGCAGGGAAGGACCTGAATTCTAGTCTGTGGTGACAAATCCTGAGGGGCAGTGAAAGGGCTTAGTCTTCACATGTGTAGTAGTAAAGACTGTCAGAATCTAGATTACTTTCGCTCACAGAACCTTAACCTGTCTTGAAAGCATCTGCTGAAAACTGCACCATGGCAGTGGGACTGTTTAAGCATTCTGTCTCATAAAGTTTGCAGCATGGTCCAGGAAAACTGAAAGTAACATGCATAATAACTTATTGTATATGCTTTTTAAAAATAGAAGGGGTGCCTGAATGGCTCAGTCAGTTTAGCATCTGATTCTTGATCTCAGGTCAGGTCTTGATCTCAGGGTTGTGAATTTAAGCCCCATGTTGAGCTTCAGGCTGGGTGGGGAGCCTACTTAAAAAAAAATTGAGGTTGACACATTGACACATGGTATATACTTCTTAAATCTGTAAATTGTCCTTTGACTCATTTTGGAGAAAGAACACTTACATGTATGGAATTGATTATCATGACAAAAATAAGTTGTCCCTTATAATAAATGATAGATTTCGTAAATACAATTTTTATTTTGGATTTAAGCTGACTTTTTTTTAAAGATTTATTTATTTATTTTAGTGGGGGGAGAGGCAGAGGGAGAGGGAGAGAAAAAAAAAATCCTCCAGCAGACTCCCTGCTGAGTGTGGAGCCTGACCTCAGGCTCAATCTCAGGGTCCTGAGATCACCACCTGAGCTGAAACCAAGGATCAGACATTTAATGGTCTGAGTCACCCTGGTGCCCCTAAGCTGACTTTTTTAAGTTGTGCTTCCACCTTTGAAAATTACATCAGAAGTTAATGAAAAGATAATTATGCTCATAATAGGCATCCTTTAAAAAATCTCCTACTCCAGGGGGGCCTAGCTGGCTCAGTTGGTAGAGCATGCGACTTTTGATCTTGGGGTTGTAAATTAGAGCCCACATTAGGTGTAGCAGATTACTTAAAATTAAAAAAAATAATAATTGAAAAAGGAAACAAAATATCTCCTACTCCATAATGTGCCCAGCACTGTTGACGGGTACTGTTTTGTTTTTATTTATTTATTTGAGTGGGAGGGAGGGTGTACACACATGAGCAGAGGGAGAGGCAGAGGGAGAGGGAGAATAAGACTCCTGGCTGAGCACGGAGCCCAACACAGTGTTCGATCCCAGGATTCTAAGGTCATGACCTGAGCCGAAGTTAGATGCTTAACCAACTCAAGCCACCAGGCACCCCAAAGCAAAGTTTATTGAGCAGTAGTAAAGTAATAGTACAAGGCTCCCAAAGTGGGAGGGAACCTAAGAGGGTTGCTGACAATAATTCTTTATGATAGAGTTGATGCCCATTTTATAGACGAGGAAGTTGAGGCTTGGTTAAGAAGCTAACTGACCCCAAGTCACAGAGTAAGTGACAGAGACAGTGTTTAAGTCCAGGCCCATTATATCAAAGCCCTGGCTCTTCTCAGCATACCGTCTGCCTCTCTTCCACACCCAGTTTTTCAGGAACGCAGTTCATATGGGTCAGGTACTTTCCTTTTAAATAATACTGTTGGTTGGTTTGCATGTGCTAAAATGTGAAATACGGCAAATTTCTGAAGAGTGAAAAATCCCGTCATGTAATCTCTGCTTTGAGTCATGGGTGTGTCTGTCCACTTAGTACCTCGCCTCCCTGGGAATACAGTCCCTAGTTCAGCAGAGGGCTTTTGCTGGGAAGACAGCAAATAAACTGATGGATGCCCTAAAGGACTCTGACCTCCTACACTGGAAACACAGCCTGTCAGAGCTCATCGATATCAGCATTGCACAGAAAACGGCCATCTGGAGACTCTATGGCCGCAGGTGGGTCTTCAAGCAGACTGTCAGGGCTGTAGGGCCATGAATCCTTCTAAAGATGAGCAGAAGCTAGCAAACTGGTTCTGTGAAAGGCCAAACAGACAAGTCATTTTCCCCTTTGATGACAGTTGTACGTACAGGGGATTAAAGAAAATGATCATAGTCTTAAAACACTATGTATTTTGTACAGACTTGGTAAAGTTCTTTCCTGTGCTCATTCTTTTTTACTCCTCCCAGCTGCCCTGTGAGGTAACTAGTAGGTAGGCTCCATTCCAGGATGTGAAAACCCAGGTTCACACATCTAATCTGCCCATGATCACAAATGTCGTTAGCAAGTGACAGAGCCAAGCCTCAAACCCAGCTTCTCTGGCTCTGAGCCCTATGCCACTATGATCTGAGACACCTCTCTTCCCGTCCTCAGGAGGCAAGGGCCACAGTTGCTCAGGTTGAGCTTCCCTGTTAATCAATATGTGTCCTCTGGAGTATTGCCGGCCTCAAGCCTAATTTTCCATTTGGCTTCCTTTAGCTTGGAAGTATACTTCTGAACTAGGTTTTTAATCCTGGAGCCTTGTCAGTACCCTACCTTCTACCTAGACAATCTGCTGTTTCTAGGAATCCAGTAACGAAAGGAAGTGCTTGCCTTACCAGTTGTGTTTTTGTATACTTGAGATAATTTTTTGGCATGATGTGATCTGAGACAGCTGCAAACACTGGCCACTGCTTACATTGCCAGAGCAGCTGGTGCCAGGATGGCATCAGGTCTGAATTTCTCCGTGAAAACTAATTAACACACTGTGACCACAGGGAAATTAGAGGCAGTCAGGGGGTCTGGAGCTTCGAGCTCCCTCCCGCTCGTGCCATAACCACTGCATGTTTCCTTTGGGGCTGCACCCCAAGGGTGCTTTTCTGCTTTCCTTGTGCTGAGGGTGGGACAGCTGACAGTGAGAAGCAGCTGCTCCCGCTAAGCCAGAGCCTGCAGAGGGACTTAATTTCCTTCCATTTCCCCTTAAGATAGTTGTAGGGTGTGGCTGAAGGGCAGCCTGGGTCTCTTGACTGAAGGGAATTCCTGTCCATCTCCTCACCCAGCACCATGGCACTGCAGCAAGCCCAGATGTTGCTGAGCATGAACAGCCTGGAGTCCGTGAATGCGGGTGTGCAGCAGAACAACACAGAGTCGTTTGCCGTCGCCCTCTGCCATCTTGCAGAGCTGCACGCAGAGCAGGTAGGCAGGTAGGTGGGCCTGTGTGCTTCTGGAGCAATGGAGGCTCTGGCATGTCTTGCCTCTGCTGCTTGAGAAAAGCACGGAATAGGACTTGGACAGTCCTGGTTGACTGCAGAGGGTATAAAGGTGAAATCCCATTGATAGAAATGGACTGCGTGTGGGGTCTATAAAGATTGTTGAACTTGGGATCTCTTTGCATTGACAAAGGGAATGAATGAGAGGTCAGCTATTTCCATGTAACACATGGAATAAAAAGGAGCCTTTGAAATTTAAGATATGTTCATAGGAGATGGGAAAGCTACAGCAGTTAAATTTAAGCCTCCAACACAAGTCTGACTGACTCCAAAAAGGAGCAGCGGGAATTGGATGCAACTTGACTTATAGCCCAAGTAATTCTACAAATTATCTTTATAGGAGATTGATCAAAGGATCTCTCATGCTGCTCTGGGCTTTCTCTCTCCTTTGCTCCAAAATGTCTTCTTGCATGGGAAAGAAGTCAAGGAAACCTTTTACCCAAGCCCTCTATCTCACTAAGCACTGCCTTGGCTATAAGTGCATTTCCTTGATCTGTAGCTTTTCTCGACTTCTCTGTGATGTCCATTATTGTTAGGTTGTATCGTAGCATTCAATGTTCCCTAATCTGCAGCCTAAAGATCTTTGGATGGTACCTACCTTTTTCAGAAATCTGTAAATACTTCCCTCTACTAATTGGTATTTTAGCATTTGACAATCCTTTAGGTATCTGTTGTGACAAAGGGGATGAGTGGGCTCTGGCTGATGGGTCCCACATGCACCTCCATCAGCTGCCTTCTTCCTGCACCTGGGAGGCATTGCCCATGTTTCCTGATGTCAGAACGGCAGCCAGCTGCAGCTTCAGCCAGCTTGCTTTCCCCCAGGAATCTGCACATTCATCACTTTTTTTTTTCCCATCTTAATGGCACTGGAACCTCTTTAATATCTCTTTTCCTCTCCTGGTACCATGGTTAAGTGGAGCATTTGGTAATGGGTGAGTTATTGACCCTTCAGTTATTGGTGTGAGCCTCGTACGACTTTTCTTCCCCTAACAACTTTATTGAGATAACATTCATATGCTATACTGTTCACTCACTTTAAGTTACCCCATATATATGGCTTTTTTTTTTTTTATGGCTTTTTGAAGTCAGATTCTCCCCACTGACCCCAGCCTTAAAATGCGTAACTTCCTTTTAGTTCTCTTTGAGTTATGTAGGATAGAAATGATTTTGTTTTTTCCTTGCTGGACTGAAAACTTACTTTACAAAAATTTTGGTCTTGGCTTGATACTTAAGCCTTGAAACTTTCTCCAAAGCTAGTTATTAGAGTTCTGTGATTTTTCCTGGGAGATTTTTCCTGTGTTTTGGATCTGTATTAGTATTTCCATCTTCATTTCCCTTAGATCCCTGGGCTTATGTGAAGAAGCTGCTGACCCCATCACGACCTGGTTCCAGTGGCCAGATGTGTTGGGAAGCCTTAGATTTACACTGCTAGACACTAGGCGGTGGCCTCTTTGTTTCAATTTAGTGCCTCCCCCTCTTTCCTCAACTTGCCTTAGCAAGACCTTCCTAGTGCTAGAACATCAGCCAGGTAGCTATACCCATGAGGCTGATGATTGTCACATTTTTAATTGTATAGGTTTGGTAGGCACCTGGGAAATTAAGCTTGGCCAACAGTAGAGAAGGCAGTTTTATCATGCGTCTCCATTTGCTCCTTTATTTCCTTTGTGTGTACTTCAGATTGTGTTCTAGAATTGATCTCCAAATAAACTGGGTGCTGCGCTTTGGCGTGGCAGTGACAGGAGTGTGGGTGGAACCTAAAAAGAAGTTACAAGCTCTGAATTACTGTTTCTGACCTTCCTCCTGCAATCCAGAGGAAGCACTAGGACAGCCAGCCCCCTTTTTCCTTTTTTATAATTCTAGACCATCTGGTATCATTCCTCTCCCGGCCTCAGGAGAGGCAGGTCACAATGGGAATGTTTGTGGGTCTACTGCAGTGTGTCTGTCTACTTGGCCTAAAAGTTTGTTAACCCATCTCAATCCACATCCCCAACTCACTGTGGCAGTCAGAAAAATAATTGGTAAGACTGGCCAGATAAAAATCATAAGAATAAAAAGATGATTGACCTTTTATTGTAATTCAGTGTAATTTCCACTTAATTCACTTCAAATAAAAGTTCACTTGCAGTCTCATTGAACTTCTATATAGACAGAAGGCTTTTCACCTAATCAAAGGATTGGGACAAATTGAAAAGCTTTTGGATAGTCCATAAGAAACATTCTAATGACATAAGGGTATTTAAAAAAAGACACAAACGTGTATTCACATAAAAAACACAAATGAAAAACAAAAAACAAAAAACATAAATGACCAAAAAATATGAAAAATTTTCAGTCTAGTCATTAAAGAAATTAAAATTGATACAGTAAAATACTAGTTTTGCCAGTCAAATAGGCAATCCTTAAATACTGTGGTAGGAGAAAGGCACAGAGTGCTGGTATGAAAGTTTGCGGCACATTTCCAGAGGGTAGTTTAGTAACGTGTATCAGAGGGCTTAGAAGTGCCTGCCATCTGACCAGCCAGTTCTACCTCAAAGGTCTTATGCTGAGGAAATGATTTGAAAAGTGGACAATTATGCAAAGGTGTATGCACCAAGATACTGTAGCATTCTTAAAATGGATGAAATTAGAAACAACCAAACTATCCCAAATTAGGTTATTTTGATGTGTCATAGTTTATTTACTTAATAAAATACTATGATATAGCTTTGTATTTGTGAACACTGAAAAGATTGATTCAAAAAATATTTGAGTGCCTCCCATGTAGTAAACACTGTTATAGGCAATTTACAGAAAAAGTGTGTATAGTGTGTATACCAGTTTTTAGAATACATGCATGTTTTTATTTATGTGCATAAGAGAAGTTTATTTTTATTTTTTAAAGACTTTGTTTATGTACTCACGAGAGACACAGAGAGAGGCAGAGACACAGGCAGAGGGAGAAGCAGGCTCCCTGCAGGGAGTCCAATGCAGGACTTAATTCCAGGACCCTGGGATCACGACTTGAGCCAAAGGCAGACAGACGCTCAACTACTGAGCCACACTTCTGCATAAGAGAAGTTTAGAAGGATATGTGCCTAAACATTCCTGTGATTATCTTTGGTGAGATTGAAATTTGTCTTTTTCTTATCATTTTAATTAATTAATCAACTTATTTATAAGATTTTATTTATTTATTCATGAGAGACACAGAAAGAGAGGCAGAGACACAGGCAGAGGGAGGAGAAGCAGGCTCCACACAAGGAGCCTGATGCGAGACTCGATCCCAGGACTCCGGGATCAGGCCCTGAACCAATGGCAGATGCTCAACTGCTGAGCCACCTGGGCATCCCTATCGTTTATATTTATTTTGTAAGCTTTTTCCTAGAGTGAACATGCATTACATGCATATGTAATTTAAAAAAATTTTTTTTTAATTTTTATTTATTTATGATAGTCACAGAGAGAGAGAGAGAGAGGCAGAGACATAGGCAGAGGGAGAAGCAGGCTCCATGCACCGGGAGCCCGACGTGGGATTCGATCCCGGGTCTCCAGGATCGCGCCCTGGGCCAAAGGCAGACGCTAAACCGCTGCGCCACCCAGGGATCCCTTAAATTTTTTTTTTAATGAACAAATGAAATATACTAGAACCTTCAAAAATATGACCTCTTGATGTAGGACAGCCTGTGCCTTGTGTCTTCTAGGGTGCAGCACCATGAATAAGGTGAATCATAGTGACATCCTATGAGTGGTGTGGCAGGTGTGATTTCAACATAGGTGTGCTCATCAAATCATGTGTTTCTGCTTAGGGTTGTTTTGCTGCAGCTTCGGAAGTGTTAAAGCACTTGAAGGAACGATTCCCGCCTAATAGTCAGCATGCCCAGGTAATCTGCCTTTGCATGTATTGGATTTATTTCCGAAGAGACCATGTCTACTGTATTGTTGTCAAAGCGGAGTATTTTAGGGTCTCCCCTCAGTTTCTTGTGTCTGGGTTCCTTTCGGTGTCATCTGTGCATTGAAGTGTATATAGGTACGTACCAAACTCTACACTCTGTTCAAAAGGGCAGAGAAATAAGATTTATTTATTTTTTTATTATTATTTTTTAAAAGATTTTATTTATTTATTCACGAGAGACACAGGCAGAGGGAAGAGCAGGCTTCCTGCAAGGAGCCCGATATGGGACTCGATCCTGGATCACGGGATCTTGCCCTGAGCCAAAAAAGACGCTCAACCACTGAGCCACCCAGGTGTCCCAGAGAAATGATTTAAAGATTTATTTAGGGAGCTTTTTTTCTTCCTGTCCTCATGGTTTTAAATTAGGATTCCTTATATCTCTAGCTGTATGGATCATCCGCGTCCATGGCGCGGTCTTAGGTCTTAGTTTGGTGTTTTCTCTTACTTGGCAACTCCAGTCTTTTCATCTCAGAATTAAATGACCTATGGGAAGATGTTGTCCCCAGAAGGAATTAATTTTATAAAGCACTCCCAAGCCCTCTGTTCCTTTTTGCACTGATGACTGTCTCTAATGGGGCCGAAAAAGCTATTACACGGACCTCTTCTTCCTGCCTTTACCAAGTTTAGTCTTCATTGGATTAGAGAATTTGAAATCCTAAGAGACCATGGCCTGGCAATCTCCTCCTGCTGGCCCCTGAGGCTGCTTCTCCCATAGGTTGTTGGCTCCACTGCACTGGGTATGGTGTGGATGCCCATCTGCATGTGAAGTGTGCTGGGGTCTCATTGCTGCTTTCATCAGGCTGAGATCTGAATGCAAAGTGCCTAGCTGTGAAGATGGTATGCAAACAAAATAGAAGATAGCACCTAAGAATGATGCAGAAGGAAAGAGTTAAGTGTAGTTCTGTAGCAGTGCTAATGCAATGGAACAGTTTGGTTTATAGACCTAGCTGTTAAAAAAAAAAAGGCAATTTAATTCACAGTTCATAGAAAAAACATATATGGCCAATAGCTATATAGCAAGATGCTCAGCCTGACTGGCAATTAGGAAAATAAAGGTGAAAGCAATAATAAGCTCTTTCATTAGCTATAAGATTGGCTAAAGGTCAAATACCCAACAGCACCAAGTGTTGGTGAGGATGAGGAGCGACAAGTAATGTCATATGCTACTGGAGGGGGGGGTGTATAAATTGGTGTGACCTGTTTGGAGAACAAATGGGCACTGTATTAAAATGAAGGTGCATATGTCCTACAGCCGCATTTCCACTGCTTGCTGTAGACTTGAGATAACTCTTGCACCAGGAGAGATGTTTGAGAATGTTAATTGCAGCATTGTTCAGAAAAGTGAAAAATTGGTCCTACCTAAATACTCATCAACATAAGAATAGATAAGTTGTCCCATATTTATGTAATTGAAAACTATTCATGGGTGAAAAGGAAGAACTAGAGCTACTTGTATTAATATGTAGAAGTCCCAGAAAAATAATGTTGAGCTTAAAAGCAAGTTTTCAAAAGATACATACAGTATAATAGTTTTTACTTTATACAAAATTTAAAAACATACAAGAGAACTTTCTGGGCTCAGATCAGAACTCATTTGTGGTTATGTGGCTAAATGCACCAAGAAGGTTGGAATCATCTGTAAATACCTGACCTGTTATGGTGCCTCCCTCAGGAAAATGGTGAAGAAGACTGAAATAGGCCAGCACACCAACCACTCTTGCTCCTTCTGTGGCAAAACCAAGATGAAAAGATGAGCTGTGGGGATCTGAGACTGAGGTTCCTGTGTGAAAACTGCAGGGGGGTGGGGAACTGACCTGGACCTACAGTACCACTTCTGCCTTCACAGGAACATCTGAAGAAACAAAGTCAAAGACTAGATAGAAGCTCTACCTTTTGAAACATTGCTAGCCTTAAAAGAGTTAATTTATGTAACAAAATTACTTTGGGTTGTTGTAAATTTATAAATGTTCCAATTTGCAGTGCATTGATTTCACTTTCTGAAAAGACTTGGAAATTAAAAATCCTTCTAATTTTTATTGGGTAAAAACATACAAGATCATACTATATATTGTTTAAGGGTAAGAATATATGCTATAAAAGTATAAAAACATGAATGGGAATGATAAACATCAAATCAGGTGCTTACTTTGGACAGAGAAAGATAGGAATGGAATTTGCAAAGAACTTCAGTAGTATGTGATAGTATCTGAGCAAATAAAGCAAAATTGTGATTTGACAAAGTTGATGATTGGTACACATGTGTTATTTTAGTCTCAGTGCTTTTTCACAACCTTCAAATATTTATAAAAAACATTTTTAAATCTCAAGAAAATGTGTATTAATTGTTGTAAGGATATTAGCTAAGCAAGCCGGAATATTTTTGTATCTCTGTTGAATGATAAGGTGAACCCTTGACATTTTGTTCTTTTCTTTTCTTTTCCTATTAGCTGTGGATGCTATGTGATCAAAAAATACAGTTTGACAGAGCAATGAATGATGGCAAATACCATTTGGCTGATTCACTTGTTACAGGAATCACAGCTCTTAATAGTATAGAGGGTGTATACAGGTAAGAGACTTCAAGAACTGCAACCCCAGGATGCAGTAATTCTAAAATTGCTTTATTCTCATTTGTTTAATTAAAGTTAATTTATTAACTTTAGCTTAGGAAAAAACTTTTTCCCCTATTTATTACCTATTTATTCCAGGAAATTAGGAAATACAGATAAGTAGAATGGACAAAATAAGTATTACCCAGAGATAATCACTAACATTCTGATATTGATAATTCCAGACTTTTTTGTTCTTGTGTGTGTGTGTGTGGGGGGGGTATATATACACATGTGCTTACACACACACACACACACACACACACTTCTTTTTTAACAAAAATTCTATCAGGATAAGTTCTTCCCTATGGGAGGTTCACAGTCTAATTGAGGAAATAGAAACTCTAACGCTGAGAGTGACTTTACTTGTAAAACACCAGCATAACCATTTGTGTTTATTTTGTTTCTTTGTCAGGAAGGCAATTGTACTACAAGCTCAGAACCAAATGTCAGAGGCACACAAACTTTTACAAAAATTGTTGGTTCATTGTCAGAAAATCAGGAATACGGAAATGGTGATCAGGTGAGGAAGGTTCCCCGAGCATCTCCTGCAGGTGGTCCTTTGTGCTGGATGTTCTCATCCCATGTCTTCCTCTTTGTGGGCAGTGTCCTGCTGTCTGTGGCAGAGCTATACTGGCGATCTTCCTCCCCAACCATCGCGCTGCCTGTGCTCCTGCAGGCTCTGGCCCTCTCCAAGGAGTACCGATTACAGTACTTGGCCTCAGAAACGGTGCTGAACTTGGCTTTCGCTCAGGTAAGCTGATCTCTGTTTTTATAGCACATATTTGTGAGTCTGTTATTGGTGAGTCTGTTACTACTTTGGGGTTTGGAAAAGGATGATGATGAGCTTTGACTTCTTAATGTTGAAGTCTGGGAATGTAGTCTCATGGTCAAGCCCTCCCTGGAAGTCTGAAGTTGTGAACTCCATGACAAGTTGACACCTCCCAGTAGCACTAGCTGTACTGAGCTGTGTATTTAATAAAGGGGGTGCGCTTCTTCATTGAGAACACTTGTGTCACATTAATGATTTAGCTGGCCCAGAGCTGTGCTTGATTAATAAGGGGATAAATAAAGAGATGAGGAAGTTGTATGTTTATTGAAAGATTTTGGAAATTGTGTTTTATGTGTTTTCTATCTCCCGCTGAGGAATGTGAAGGCTGGGAGAAAAGGGACCTTGTTTTCTCACTGCTGTGTCCTCTGTACATAGTAAGATATACACATAGTAGGCTTTTAATAAATATTTAGTGAATGAATGCATTTTGAACTCACTGGCACTAGAGGAATTTACTAACTAAAGCAGAGATTCCCTAAACCATACATTAGAATTAATTGGGAAGGGCAGCCTGGGTGGCTCAGTGGTTTAGTGCGGCCTTCAGCCCAGGGCCTGATCCTGGAGACCCTGGATCGAGTCCCACGTCGGGTTCTCTGCATGGAGCCTGCTTCTCCCTCTGCCTGTGTCTCTGCCTCCCTCTCTCTCTCTCTCTCTCTCTCTCTGTCTCTCATGAATAAATAAATAAATCTTAAAAAAAAAAGAATTAATTGGGAAGATTTTAAAAATATCTACATATCTGGCCTTGCTTTGAACACATGGAGTCAATCTACAGGGAAGGAGCACAGGGATCTAATGTTTTCCTTTCTAGCTTCTCTACTGATTTTTTTTTTTTTTAAGATTTTATTTATTCATGAGAGACAGATTGAGGCAGAGCCACAGGCAGGCAGAGGGAGAAGCAGGCTCCATGCAAGAAGCCTGACGTGGGACTCGATCCTGGGTCTCCAGGATCCGGCTCTGGACTGAAGGCAGTGCTAAACTGCTGTGCCTGTATTTGTTTCTTAATAAAGATAAAAATACAAAATAATTTACTATTTTAATCATTTTAAAGTGCACAGTTCAGTGGTTTTAAGAATATTTTAGTGTTTTGCAACCATCAACACTGTTTAGTTCCAGAATATTTTCATTACTCCAAAGAGGAATCTTGTACCTGTTAAGTAGTCATTCCCATTTCTCCCTCCCCCTGAACTGGCAGCCACCAATCTACTTTCTGCCTTTGTGGGTTTGCCTATTCTGGATATTTCATATAAATGGAATCATACAATACCTGGCCTTATGTAGTCTGTCTTCTTCACTTAGTGTAATGTTTAGGAGTAGAATTGCTGGGTCACATGAGAATTCTGTATTTAATTTTTTATGGAACCACCAAACTGCTTTCCACAGTACTGCAGCATCTTATATTCTCACCAGTGATGTATGAAGATTCTGGTTTCTCTGTGTCCTTGCCAGCACTTGTTATTTTCCATTTTTTTATTATACCCAACCTACTAGGTTAAATAAATAAATAATTAAATAAATAAATAAAGTTCTACCTATTGTAGTTTTGTTTTGTTTCGTTTTTAAAGATTTTACTTATTTCTGAGAATACACAGAGAGGAGAGAGAGAAGCAGAGACATAGGCAGAGGGAGAAGCAGGCGCCATGCAAGGAGCCTGACGTGGGACTCGATCCCAAGTCTCCAGGATCAGGCCCTGGGCCGAAGGTGGCGTTAAACCGCTTGAGCCACCAGGGCTGCCCCCCTATTGTAGTTTTGATTTGCATTTCTCTAATAACTAATGATATTGAGCATCTTTTCATGTGCTTATTGGCCATATATATATGTTCTTTGGAGACATCTAAGTCCTTTACATATTTTTCAGTTGGGTTATTGTCTTTCTGATGTTCATTTGTAAGATTGTTTTGTATATTCTGAATACTAGACCCTTATCAGATATATGATTTCTGAATATGTTCTGTCCTCTGGGTTGTCTTTTCACTTTCTTGATCATGACCTTTGATGCACAAAGGTTTTAATTTTGATGAAATACAATTTATCCTTTTTTTCTTTTGTTGCTTATTCTTATGGTCTACTTAAACTGTTGCTAATCCAAGTTCATGAAGATTTATACCTATATTTCCTTCTAAGGATTTTAATAGTCTTAGATCTTACATTTAGGTCTTTTTATCCATTTTAAGGTAATTTTTGTATATCGTGTGAGGTAAGAGTCCGAGCTTTATTCTTTCACATATGGATGTCCTGGTGTTCTAGCGCCACTTGTTAAAAAGACTATTCTTTTCCCATTGAATGGTCTTGGCAACCTTGTCAAAAATATTGATCATGGACATACGGGTTTATTTCTGCACTCTCAATTCTACTCCATTGATCTCTATGTTTGTCGTTATGCCAGTACTGTTTTGATTACTGTATCTTTGTATTAAAATTAAAATTTGGAAGTAAGAGGGATGCCTGGGTGGTGCAGTTTGTTGAGCATCCAACTCTTAGTTTCTGCTCAGATTATGATCTTGGAGTCATGAGATCCAGCCCCCTGTTGGGCTCTGAGCTCAGCAGGGAGTCTGAGATTCTCTCTCCCTCTCCCCATTTCACTCCTGCTTTCTCACTTTCTCTCTCCCTCTAAAGTAAATCAGTCAGTCACATCAGGAAGTAAGAGGCCTCCAACTTTGTTCTTTTTCAAAATTGTTTTGGCTATTGGTGATCCGTTGTGATTCCATATGAATTTTAGAAAAGCTTGTCCATTTCAGCAAAAATGGTATTTGGAATTTTGATAAGGATCGTGTTGAATCTGTAGATGCATCTGGAGAGTGTTGCCATCTTCACAATATTAAGTCTTCCAGTCCATTAACAGGATGCCTTTTATTTAGGTCTTCTTTAATTTCTTTAACAATCTCTTCTAGTTTTTAGTGTATAATTCTTAGAGTTTCTTATTTAAACTTATTCTTAAGCATTTTATTCCTTTTTTTTTAAGATTTTTATTTATTTATTCATGAAAGACACACAGAGAGAGAGGCAGAGACACAGGCAGAAGGAGAAGCAGGCTCCACGCAGGGAGTCCGACGTGGGACTCAATCCCGGGACTCCAGGATCACGCCCTGGACCAAAGGCAGGCGCCAAACTGCTGAGCCACCCAGAGATCCCCTATTCTTTTTGATACCATCACAAATGGAATTTTTAAAAAAGATTTAATATATTTATTCATGAGATACAAAGAGAGAGACAGAGACATGGGTAGAGGGAGAAGTAGGCTCCCTGCAGGGAGCCTGATGCGGACTCAGTCCCAGGACCCCAGGATCACACTCCGAGCCAAAGGCACTCAGCAACTGAGCCACCCAGGTGTCCCTATCATTAATGGAATTTAAAAGATTAATTTCATGGGGCACCTGGGTGGCTCATTTGGTTAAGTATCTGACTCTTGGTTTCAGCTCAGGTAATGATCTCAGGGTCTTGGGATTGGACCCTGCATTGGGCTCTGTGCTCAGCACGGACTCTGTTTATCCCTCTCCCTCTGCTCCTTCCCTGCCTTGAATAAACAAAATCTCCAAAAAAAAATTTATAATTTTTTTTTTATTTTTTATGATAGTCACACACAGAGAGAGAGAGAGAGAGAGGCAGAGACATAGGCAGAGGGAGAAGCAGGCTCCATGCACTGGGAGCCTGACATGGGATTCGATCCCAGGTCTCCAGGATCGCGCCCTGGGCCAAAGGCAGGCGCCAAACCGCTGCGCCACCCAGGGATCCCCAATTTCATTTTTGAATTGTTTGTTACTAGTGTATTGGTCTTACATCCTGCAACTTTGCTGAGTTTAATACTTGTTATAGGTTTTTAAGAATTTCTTTAGAGTTTTCTATATATAAGATCATATTATCTGCAAATAAACAGTTTTACTTCCATTCCAATTTGAATGTCTTTCATTTCTTTTTCTTGCCTAATTGCACTGGGTAGAACTTCCAGAACAGTGCTGAATAGAAGCGGTAAGATTGTACATCCTTATGTACATCCTTATTTTTGCTTGATCTCAGTAGGGGGGTTGATTTCAGTCTTTCATTGCTTTTTTTTTTTTTTTTTTTATTCATTAGAGACAGAGAAGCAGAGACACAGACAAAGAGAGAAGCAGGCCCCTCTCAGGGAGCCCGTTGTGGGACTCAATCCTGGGAGCAGGATCATACCCTGAGCAGACTCTCAACTGCTGAGCCACCCAGGCATCCCTTGCCTCAGTCTTTCATTGTTAAATATGACATTAGCTGTGAGTTTTTCATAGATGCATCAGTATTAAGTTGAGGAAGTTCCCTTCTACTCCTGGATGTTTTTATCATGAATAAGTGTTGTGAAATGTTTTTTCTGTTTTGTTTTTTTTTAAAGATTTTATTTATTTATTTTTGAGAGACACAGAGAGAGAGGCAGAGACACAGAGGGAGAGGCAGGCTCCCCATGAGGAACCTGATGCAGGACTTGATCTCAGGACCCTGGGACCACCACCTGAGCCAAAGGCAGACGCTCAACCACTGAGCCACCCAGGTGCCCCTATTTTTTCTGTTTCTATTGATTAGATCATGTGGGAATTTTTCTCTTTATTTTATTAATAGGGTGTTTTACATATAGATTTTTGCATAGTGAACTGTTGCACTCTTGGGATAAATCCTACTTGGTTATGATGTATGATCTTTTAAATATGCTGTTGGATTTGATTTATTAGTATTTTGCATCTGTATTCATAAAGAATACTGGTCTGAAGTTTTCTTGTGATATCTCTGTCTAGTTGTATTAGGGTAATAGTGGCCTCATAAAGTGAGTTAAAAAATGTTCCCTCCTCTTCGATTTCTTGGAAGAATGAGAAGGATTGGTGTTAATTCTTCTTTAAATGTTTGGTAGAATTTACCATTGAAGCCATGTGGTCCTGGGTTCTGTTTTGGAAGTTTTTTTTTTACTCATTCAGTTTTTTTGGATATCCTTTACTTGTTATGGGTCCATTCAAAAATTTTTTTTAAGGGTGGAGCCCAGTGTGGTGCTTGAACTCATGACCCTGAGACCAAGACCTGCTCTGAGACTAAGTCAGATACTCAACCGACTGAGCTACCCAGGCGCCCCCCGTTCAAATTTTCTATTTCTTCTTCTTTTTTTTAAAAAATATTTATTTATTCATGAGAGACAGAGAGAGAGAGAGAGGCAGAGACACAGGCAGAGGGAGAAGCAGGCTCCATGCAGGGAGCCCAATGTGGGACTCAATCCCAAGTCTCCAGGATCAGGCTCTGGGCTGAAGGCGGCACTAAACCACTGAGCCACCCGAGCTGCCCTTGGGCTGCCCTTCTATTTCTTCTTGAGTTAGTTTTGGTAATTTGTATCTCTCTAGAAATTTGTTCATTATATCTAGTTTAATTTGTTGGCGTACAGTTGTTCATTCTTATATATTCTTATATAATCCTCTTTTTTTCCTGTAAAGTTGTTAATTAACTCCCTACTTTTATTCCTGATTTTTATCATTTGAGTCTTCTTTCTTTTTTTCTCTTGGTCAGTCTAGCTAACAGTTTGTTAATTTTCTTGATCCTTTAGTTTCATTGATCCTGTTGTTTTCCTCTGTTTTGTTCATTTTCACTCTAATAATTATTTCCTTACCTCTGTTAGATTTGAATGTAGTTTGCTCTTTTTTTAGTTTTTTTTTTTTTTTTTAAGATTTTTTTATTTGAGGGAGAGCGAGTGGTGGAGGAGAGAGAAGAGGGGGCAGGGGAAGAGGCCGACTCCCTGCCAAGCTGGGGAGCCCAATGCAATGCAGGGCTCAATCCCAGAACCCGTGGATCATGACCTGAGCATGATCTGAGCTGAAGGCAAATGCTTAACTGACTGAGCCACCCAGGCATCCCTCTTTTTTTTTTTTTTTTTTTTAAGTTTCTTAAGGTGCAAGTTCAACTTACAGATTTGAGATCTTTTTCTTTTTTAATGTATGCCTTTACAGCTATAAATTTTCTTCTGAGTACCGTCTGTAAGGTTTGGATGTTGCATGTGTCTTCATTTCAAAGTATTTTCTAATTTGCCTTGTGATTTCTTCTTGTACCTATTGGTTGTTTAAAGATGTGTTGTTTAATTTCTATATATTTATGAGTCTTCTAGATTACCTTTTATTATTGATTTCTAATTTTATTTCATGTGATCAGAAAAGATACTTTGTATGATTTCAATCTTTTAAAATTTAGAGTGTTATTTTGTAATGTAACATATGCTCTATCTGGAAGGTATTCCATGTGCCCTTGAAAAGAATGCGCACTCTGCCTTGGTTGGGTAGAGTGTGCTCCCTAACAAGTGACTGTTAGGGTTGGCTGGTTCATAGTGTTGTTCGGTCTTCTGTTTCCTTGCTGATCTGTCTAGTTGTTCTCTCCTTAGTGAGTGGAGTACTGGAACTCTCCCAACTTTCATTAAACTATTTCTTCCTGTGGTTCTTTGCATATTTTGGGGTTCCATTGTTTAGTGTATATATATTTATAATTGTCAATTCTTCTTGATGAATTGACCCTTTATCAGTGTATAATGTCTTTTATCTTTTGTAACAGTTTTTTTTTTTTTAAGATTTTATGTATTAGAGAGAGTGTGTGTATCAGAGTGTGAGCAGGGAGGGACAGAGGGAGAAGGAGAAAGAATCCAAAGCAGATTCTGCACTGAGTGCGGAGCCTGATGCAGGGCTCAATCCCATGACTGTGAGATTATGACCTGAGCCAAGAGTCAGATGCTTAACCAATTGAGCCACTCAGGTTCCCCTTTTGTAACAGTTTTTGACTTAAAGTCCATTTTGTCTGATATAAGAATAGTCATTCCAGCTCTCTTTTGATTACTGTTTGCGTGAAATATCTCTTGTGTGCTTTTATTTTCAGCCTATTTGTCTCTTTTAACCTAAAGTGAGTTTCCTTACAGATAGCATATAGTTGGATAATTTCTTTTTCAAATGTATTGTGCTAATCTGTGTCTTATAATGGAAGAGCTTAATTCATTTAATGTAATTATGGATTTGAAAGGACTTCTATTTTGTTAGTTTTTTTCTATATGTCTTACATCTTTTTTGTTCGTCAGTTACTCCGTTACTGTTTCTTTTGTGTTAAATGGATGTTTCTTATTTTGTTTTACTGTATGCTTTTGAGTTATTTTCTTGGTGGTTCCCCTTCTCCCAGTGATTCTTACACAGCAAGAATGATGCTTTGAGTCTTTGGAATCACCAGTCTAAGGGATATTGATTCTGAATCTTTTTGTAAAGGCAAAAACCTTTCTAAAGTGTGAGTAACTACTTCCTACTGTATCTATCATAATCTGAAATCAGATTGTCACACATTGTTTTCTCGGAGTGTGGAGCATATTAAATGTAGTACATGTCAGGGAGAGCATAAGCCACATGGCTCTTCAGCAGAGAAGAGCCAGAAATGAATCCTTTTCTGTCATGGGCAGTGGATGTGGATGTGTACAGTACCACAGTGTTTCTTTTACAGCTCATCCTTGGAATCCCAGAACAGGCCTTAAGTCTTCTCCACATGGCCATTGAGCCCATCTTGGCTGATGGGGCGGTCCTGGACAAAGGCCGAGCCATGTTCTTGGTGGCCAAGTGCCAAGTGGCTTCAGCAGCTTCTTATGACCCACTGAAGAAAGCAGAAGGTAGGGAGCCATTCAAAGATTGCAAGGCAATACTACTGCAGAAAAAAATTAAATTTAGGCCCCAGAAGAAGGAGGACACTAAATTTGGGGCGGTATTTAAGTTCTCAAATATATGTTAAAATTTCATGCTGTATTTAAAGGACTTTGACATGCATGCTTGGCATGAAGTTTGAGGGTAATTGAATCCTGATTTTTTTTTTTTTAAAGATTTTATTTATTTATTCATGATAGTTACACAGAGAGAGACAGAGAGGCAGAGACACAGGCAGAGGGAGAAGCAGGCTCCATGCATGGAGCCCGACGTGGGATTCGATCCCAGGCCTCCAGGATCGCGCCCCGGGCCAAAGGCAGGCGCCAAACCGCTGCGCCACCCAGGGATCCCCTAACCCTACAGAGTGAGGGTCCCAGGCTGAAAATCAGGACTAAAGATCTTTTTAAAAACCTCACCCTAGTATATTTTTTTTTCTTCTCAAAGAGTAGAATACAAAAGTATCTGGTACATGTTAAATCAATAAAACTAGATGTTCAGTTCTGAAAATTATGTGTGAAATGTTGAGTTAAACATGTGTGATTTTTTTCTCATTTTCCCTCAGCTCTGGAGGCAGCCATCGAAAATCTCAATGAAGCCAAGAACTATTTTGCAAAGGTCGACTGCAAAGAACAGATCAGAGATGTTGTTTACTTCCAGGCCAGACTCTACCATACGCTGGGCAAGACCCAGGAGAGGAACCAGTGTGCGATGCTCTTCCGGCAGCTTCATCAGGAGCTGCCCTCTCATGGGGTGCCCTTGATCAATCATCTCTAGTGGGAGTATCCCTGCTGGGCCCTCAATAGACTAGAAGATTTTGAACTTCTTTACATCCCCTCCCTCCATGTAAATGATGTACTTGATGTCTGATCAATAAACTGCATTCTGATTCATTTCTCTTATTTTGTGGTTAGAATATACGTATTTGTTTTCTCCCCCTTTTTTTAAAGATTTTATTTATTTGTTTGAGAGAGAGAGTGAACATGCAAGAGAGAACACAAGTGGGGAGGGGCAGAGGGAGGGGGAGAAGCAGACTCCCCACTGAGCAGGGAGCAGGGACATGGGGCTCAATCCCAGGACCCTGAGATCATGACCCCAGCTGAAGGCAGATGCTCAACTGACTGAGCCACCCAGGTCCCCCTCCCTTATCTTTTTTGATAGCAAAAGATACCAACTCTTCGTTGATGAACAGCTTTTTTATTAATAAGTTAGTGTAAATTTATGTTCTATTTGAGCAAAGTTGCCGATATCTTATTAGAATCTGTACATACTCTCCATTATCACATGAATTTGTTTAGCACCTACCTCAGAGTCAGCTTTTTTGGGTATTGGTAGGTCTCTCTAGGGGGTCAGTATGGGTATTTCTGAGGCTTGGATTTTCCTTCTGAAGCTTCCTTGTTTTGTTGGACTGAGCTGGGGCTTATGATGTGCCTGTGTGTCCTCACAAGCACATGAAGGTCCTTGACTGGAGTAAAAGGAAGAGATCTTTTTATGGTTTTTGAACCAATTACAAGAAACCTGTTTCAATCATGGTATTTGCTTTCTTATCTCTTTCATGTGAGTCTATTACTTCTCTCTTTAACTATATAAATGAGGGACGATAATAAGTCTAGGAATTCATCATGAATAAGGTGATGATAAATTAAGAAAGGGTCTGAAGCTCAGAGTTGTGTGGATGCTATCACTCAAATATATAGTATTTCTAATTTATGTATCTCAGCCCTGCAATTAAGGAGGGCCAGCTATTGCTTTGTCTGTCAATGAATTTATCTTATCCCCCCTGTGTTTGTTCACAGGAAAATCACCATGTTTCAAGTCCAAAACAGCAACAAGGAACCAACCAAATTTTGCAGTTTCTATCATTGGCTCTTTCTCTGTTAAATTTAAACCTTCTGATGGGAAATAATTTATCTCTAGAGCTCTTTGAAACAGTGTAAAACAACTCCCACTCATGGGGTGCATTTGTTGGCTAAAGACAGCTGCTCTGGAAACAAGAGACTCAGTGTGGAGATAGAGACAGTAATTGGTGTGATGTTTTAAAATCTTAAATTAATTTGAAAGGTTATATGTGTAGATGGTAAAAATTAAATGTTCTTTTTTTTTTAAAGATTTTATTTATTCATGAAAGACAGAAAGGCAGAGATGTAGGCAGAGGGAGAAGCAGGCTCCAGGCAGGGAGCCTGATATGGGACCTGATCCTGAGACCATGGATCACACTCTGAGCCAGGGGCAGGTGCTCAACCGCTGAGCCACCCAGGCATCCCTAAAAACTATATGTTCTTAAGAGTTATAGAGTAAAAAGCAATTCTTCCCAGGAAGTAACCACTATTATCAATTTCTTCTTATTCTTCCAAATATATTCTCATTTGATATCATTTTTGTTCATGTATTTAAACTATAGTCTTTCCAGTCTGGATATGATCTTAATCACTCTGCCTCAACAGAAGAAGTTCCAAGAGATGGGGCAAGTTTACTCAGCTGACCCTTATGCCTCAACATTAAAAACTAGAAATCATCAGACCTGGCTAGGACCACCTACATAATTTGTAGGGCCAGTGGGAAGTAAAAATACAAAGCCTATATTAAGTAGAGGATTAAACCAAGTAAGGGGCACAGTTTACATGCTCATGAAGTCAGCCTGCCTCACTCTGCTCCCAGCCTGCACGTTCACCCTTGCAGAACTGAATTCAAAGCTAATAGTCTATGGCCTGCTGCCACCTGTGACTTAGATTTGTTAGTTGATGCCTGTCTCCTCCAGGAAGGAATAGTGGGTTAAATGGGAAGTTGGAAACGTCAGAGTGACCCCCACACACAGAACTGTCGGTTACAGCTAATTGGCTTTTTTCCTGGTGGAGCATTTGTGAGGGAAGGATCAGAATAGTGTAATTATAGGTGGTTTAACATAAAAGTGTAACTAAATGATGATTTGGTTAAATGGAAAATGGTTGGGTGAGCAGGGAATTGAAGCTATACAACCAGTGGACATTCAGGTCTCTACTAGAGACCTTACAGAGAAGAAAGGTGTGGTGACCCAAGCCAGTGGCTTGGCATGGTGAGAGCTCTATCAGCAGGTTTGGTGTTGAGTATTTCCAGCCCTGAAGGCAAGTGGGTACAAATATCTTAACACTTACAGAGTGGGGGGCGGGGCGGGGGGCACCTGGATGGCTCAGTTGGTTAAGCATCTGCCTTTGGCTCTGGTAGTGATCCCAGAGTCCTGAGATTGAGCCCCGCATCAGGCTCCCTGCTCAGTGGGGAGTCTGCTTCTCTCTCTCGTGCAGCTCCTCATGCTTGTTTTTTCTCTATCAAATAAACATTTTTTTTAAGATTCTACTTATTTATTCATGAGACACACACACACACACACACACAGGCAGAGATACAGAGGGAGAAGCAGGCTCCATGCAGGGAGCCCGATGTGGGACTTGATCCAGGGTCTCCAGGATCATGGGCCAAAGGCAGGAGCTAAACCACTGAGCCACCTAGAGATCCCAATAAACATTTTTTAAAAGATTTTATTTATTCATGAGAGACACAGAGAGAGTGACACAGACACAGGCAGAGGGAGAAGCAGGCTCCCCACAGGGAGCCTGATGTGGGACTTGATCCCGGATCCCAGGATCACGCCCTGAGCCTGAAGACAGATGCTCAACTGCTGAGCCGCCTAGGCATTCCACTCTGTCAAATAAATAAAATCTTAAACCCCACAGAGTGTCCTGTTGTAATTTATGTATGTTAACATTTAATCTTTACAACACTCCTAAGAAGTAGGCAATAGCACTAATCCCATTTAACAGATGTAGAAACTGAGGCATGAGGAGGTTAACTTGCTCACCCAAGGTTACACAGCTGGTAGGTTGCAGAACTGGGAATCTAACCTAGTTGCTGCATTACCCTAGAGCTGCCTGTTTCTGGAGTTTTGAAAAGTACTATAATGTTTCCTGTAAACATTCTTTTCCAGTTTGTTGAACATGTAACTGGTGATACCAGTCATCACTTATCTAGTGCCCAGTATAGGCCAGACAACTATGCGAGGTACTTCCACGCATATTATCTCTAATGCTTGTAAGCCAAATACCATTTTGCATTTGAGGAAGCAGCCTCTGAGATTTTGCCTGACCTAGCCCCTCATTAATAAGGCTCAGTGAGGATTCAGTCCAGGTGAGACAGGTTTCTCAGTCTTATCACCGGGGCACCTTTGTGTGGACCTGCATGCCTTGAATACCTCTACTTGTTCGGAGTGTTTTATATTTCTCCGTGATGTTTTTGAATGGTTTACACTAATTTTTTATTTCTTTTTTGTTTTTTAGAGATTTTATTATTCATTCATGAAAGACACAGAGAGAGGCAGAGACATAGGCAGAGGAAGAAGCAGGCTCTGTATGGGAAGCCTGAGTAGGACTTGATCCCAGGACCCTGGGATCATGACCAGAGCCGAAGGCAGGCACTCAACCACTGAGCCACCCATGCACCCTATACACTGATTTTTTTTTTCTTTCTCATAGTACATCTAAGACAAATGAAGAGCTTCTTCATCTATGTCCCTGCAGACTTCTCCTTTTATGCTGTTGTTCATGTTTGAGACTAACAAACATGTGAATCTCACTGCCCATTGAAGGGAAACTTCTCAGGCTCTTTTTCTTTTCACTTTTTTTTTTTTTAACCAGTGTTTTTCTACTTTCCTATTGGATGGGAAGGAATTCAATTAAAAAGTCTATCTATGATTAATCCTGCTGCCTCTACCTTGATGTTCAAGGTTTGGGAGGTGGAATATTCCAGTGAACACTATGGGTACAACACAGAACAGTTCCTATAGGAAGAGGCAAAGCCTTGGCAGGAGCTTATGATACTGCCATAGAGGATAAGATAATTTTTAAATCTTACTTTTCAGCCCCTCCCTTGTACTATCCAAGTTTTCTTAAAAATAAGATTTGAATGCTTTGTTTACCTATTTTCTTGGCAATCTGTGTTGTCAAGACAGCAAGATGTTTGCCTAGCATAGGTTTTTCTAGTGTTGTTAGAGAAGAAAACCCAAAAAGCAAAACCAGTTCTTACTTTCATATCTCTAAGAAGAAAATGGTTTCCTTCAGTGGGATGATTCCTAGCCTAAGAAAGGCCAAATGTCAACGAAAGGGAATTACAGTGTCCTCTGCTTTGTTCTAGTTCACTTTAATAAGAAAGGTACATAATCGATGTGGTTTTGTTTTTTTTTTGTTTTTTTTTTTTGTGTGTGTGTTTTTTTTTTTTAGCTCTGTACTAAGTATATTAGTAGCGTCTCTGAGCACTTATGTGCTAGGCACTGAGCTATTAACTTTACACACATCACTGAACCTGTCAGTTAAGTTTGTTGTCTTCATTTGACAGCTGATGAAACCAGAGTCCCTGGCCAAGGCCAAGGCCACAGACCTGACAATTAGCAAAGCTGAGATGTGAGCTAGGTCTGTCTCGATTCCAAAGTCACTGCTTTTAACTACAATGCTGCAGGTAAACAAATTTCAGATGTGATACTTATCTAAATTCCAGGAATTGATATATGGCTCTACTGGCAAGTCAGACCCCATTAGTGAAAAGGAAAGAATAGAGACAATTGGGTGGCTGAGATCAAATACGTGGTACAGTCCTTGTAATAGGAGATCACAGAGGGGAGAGGTCAAGGAGAGCCTGGGTCATAACATTTCAGGAAGTTCTTCCAGAAAGAAGTGGATCTTGGGCTAGAGTTTTGATTTGAATGGGCACTTTCTTGCCTTTCTCACATAATTGGCTTCTCACTTTATACAGCTGTGTGTGTGTATATCTAAGTTTCTGCCTATTAGCTATTGTGTTCTAATAAAATCTAGACAATTTAGTAACATGATATAAACATATAAAATTATGTATTTTAACAAGTAACAGGAAAAGACATCAACCAATATCTATTTTAGTTTCTTTAGTAAAGAAGAGGTTACCAAACTATTGCTTATATGGGTTGAATCTGGCATACCACCTGTTTTTATATGTCCTGCTAAGAATGGTTTATGCATTTTTAAATGGTTGAAGAGAAATCAAAACAATAATATTTTGTGACATGTGAAAATTATATGAAATTTAACTTTCAGTATCTATAAATAAGAGTTTTATTGGAATACAGCCACACCCATTCATTTGTCTATGGTTGCTAGAATGGCAGAGCTGAGAAGCTGCAACAGAGACCACATAACCTGAAATTCTAAAATATTTAATATCTGGCCCTTTACAGATAAAGTTTTCTGACTCCTGACATAGAGTCAGAGATGTTCAAAATGTTCCCCAGCAGCCTCAATACATAGTTTTGAGGAGAAAAGAGCAAAATACAGAAAAATACAGAACTATGCATCCACCATTCAGAACTGACTTGACATTTCACCATTTGCTTCTAATTCCTTTAAAAGTAAAAGGCATGAAACTGTCCAACATTTCTTATGCTCCCTGTCTTTATTTTCTGTCCCTACGTCCATCTTTGTGGCAGATTGTCATGAATTTAATTGACACTCAATCCCCATTGACCTTTGAAAAAAAACACTACGCAAGCAGGTGTCTATGAACAAGATAGACTATGTGGGGTTTTAAAATACAAATTTTACATCATATTGTAGTCTGTACCTTGCTCCTTTACTCAACATTCTGGTTTGAGGATCTTCCCACGTGTGTACAAGTAGATCTTTTTTAAGATTTTATTTATTTATTCATAAGAGACACACAGAGAGGCAGAGACATAGGCAGAGGGAGAAGTAGGCACCTCACAGGGAGCTCGATGCAGGACTTGATGTGGAACTCTGGGATCACACCCTAAGCCAAAGACAGATGCTCAACCACTGAGCCAACCAGGCGTCCCTGTACAAGTAGATTTAATGTAGTTCCTTGGAACTATTGCATAGTATCCCATCAATTATCCAATCAAATAACACATTTCATTTATCCATTCCCCCCATGAACAGTAGGAAGGTTGTTTCTGGGCTTTTACTGTTACCAACAAAGGTGTCCGTGGTAACATCAGAAATGGTGGTCCTCTTACTGAAAGCTCTCAACTGTTTGTCAGCATGTAAATACCAGAGGATCTAAACTGAAGGGGGCTGGAAATCCATCCAGTAAAAAGGACTTTTTTTTTTTTTTTTTAAGATTTTCTTATTTACTTATTCACGAGAGACACGGAGACATAGGCAGAGGGAGAAGCAGGCTCCACGCAGGAAGGCTGATGCAGAACTCGGTTGCAGGACGGCCGGATCACGACCTGAGCCAAAGGCAGATGCTCAACCACTGAGCCACCCAGGTGCCTCTGGCACAAGAGGACTCTGAACCTTTCATTACTTTGGCCCTTGATTCCCGTCTGGACTCTTGATTACCTTTTGGCTCCCTGGCAGGGTCAGCGAAACATGCCCTGGGTACCTTTTGGGTCAGGACTATCTAAGGTCGGCAGGTCAGACAGCCTTTGAGATCTTCTTTCTCCCTCCTGCAGCGCCGTTCCCCAGCTGGGGGACTAAACACTCTTAAGGTTCCGGCAAAGGAGGGCGCCCCAAAGGGGTAGAATGTTTGTGAAGAATATATTGTTTTCCACAAAAAAGCATCTAAGTAGCCCTGGGGGAAGGCCAGAAGCTCATTGTTTCGGGTAGTTTTGTACATCCGGGTGGAGTGGATGTGGGAAAGGAACAGAGTTCCCCGGCCTTTGGGGCGGGCCCGGAGCCCGGGTCCGTGGGGAGGCGGGCAAGGAAAGGGGTTCCCCTGGATGGGTGGGGACCCGAAGTCCAGGCCGCATCCACCGCCCGGCGCCCGGGGCAGAGGCCGCGGACTCGGGGCGGGACCTCGGCCGTCCTGCCGACTTGGGGGACTCCCCGCGACCCAGCCGCCGCCCCGCAGTCCTCGCGTTCGGCCAAACAAAGCGAGCGCAGCCGGCGCGCCCCGCCCGCCCGAGGGTGTCGCCGCCGCCGCCGCCGCGGGGAGCGCCCGGCCAGGTGCGCGCCGCGGCCCGGAGCGAAGTTGCGGCGCTGCCTCTCGCGCCCCCCCAGCCGCCCCCGACGCTCGGGTCCGCGCGGCTCCGCGGCTGCCCCGCCCGCTCCCGGCCCCGCCCCACTTCCCCTCGCCCCCGCTCCCCCTTCTTCCCCCGCCCTCCGCCCCGCCGCTCCTTTCGGCTCCGCCGGCCCCCGCCACTCCCCCTCCCCCGCCCTCCCCCGCCCTCCCCCGCCCTCCCCGGCGCGGGGCCGAGCCCGCGGGGGCGCGCCGACGGCGGCTCGGCGCCCGGGTTTTCAGCGGCCGCGGCCAATCCTCGCGCAGCCCGCGGCGGCGTCGCGCCCCAGCGAGACCTGGCGGCTCCGCCCGCCCCCGGCCCCCCTGCGCGCGCCCGCCGGGGCCGCGGAGAGGAGCGCGCGGCCGCGCCGAGCCGAGCCGAGCCGAGCCGAGCCGGGGGCGCCGAGCGCGGGAGGCGGCGGCGGAGGCGCGGAGCCCAGGTGAGCTGCCGCGAGCGGGGCCGCGGGCCGGGGCGCCCTTGCCCTGTCGGGGCGGGGACCGCTGCCGGGATTGCAGACAAAGCCCTGCGGCCGGCCCCGGATTCCCTCCACCGAGGGCACCCCACGTGCACCGCCCCACGCCCCGCCACGTGGGGGGACCCGGCCCCCCGGCGCCCCTTCCCCCGCGTCCTCGGAGCGCCCGGGGCCTTGGGGTGGCCTCCTAGGCTGGGCCGCGCCTGGCCGGGGGCAGAGGGTGGCAGGGGCGGTCCCGGAGTTTGGAACCCGTGTCCCCCGGGGCCGGGGCAGTCAGGCAGGGATCTCGGAGGCGGCCTAGGCCCACCTTCTCGCGTTTGACAGGTAGGGAAGGCTACGGAGTGCAGGGAGGGAGAGGGCCACCGGACTCTGAGCACCCCACCCCCGCACCCCGCTTGTCTTGGGGGCAAACCCAGGCCCTGGGTAGGTTGGACCGACACCAGGGGGCAGGACCCTGGATCAGCAGTTGCGGGGCCTGGGGACCTTTGCCTCTCTTCGCTGGCCCTCTGCTTCCGCCCTCCGGAACCTCACTGGCTGGTCCTTTTGACCTAAATTTACCTCCGGACCGCAGCTCTTGATGAGTGCGGAGACGTGCCTTCACCTGCCCCTTCTGCTTGACTGTTGGGGACGCGGGGTTTCTGGGCCCAGACCCGGGAGTCTGGGTCTTGGTGCCTGCCTGGAATGCCATGCTGTGTAGCCTCGAGCTCTTCCTGGCTCCCCCCCCCCCCCACTCTCTGCACTGCCCAGTTTGGGAAGCGGGGTGTTTTCACAGCTCTGCCAGCCACCCTTGCTGCTCTCACTTGGCCCTGGGGAGGTTGCATTTTAGCTTCTCCTGTCTCCTCCAGAAGGTTGGGGTGGAGGGATGTGGGGGCGGAGTGCGGGCCCGGGCGGACTCAGTGCTCTTAGTGAGAGAGGAGCTCTCTGGCCTGGGGTGGGGATATGTAGTGTCCATTTCCATAAAGGGAACTTCAACCTTCCTCAATCTGAAAGTCCCTACAGCCTTAGAGATAGAAACTTCAGGTACCCTAGAGTGATACTGTCACCACACCCCTTCCCCTAGCTCTGCCCCCAGGGGAGAGAGGAGAGGGTAGCTCTCTCCTCATAGGCTCCCACATACTCAGGGGGGAGGTAGGGGCAGTAACAACGGGAGGGCTTTGGGAGAGTTAGCCCCCTCGTCCCAAACCAATACACAGAAACATGCAATTTAAGAATGAACAGTGTTCATGCTATGCAAATGCAGCTTCTTGGCGAGCCCCAGCACCTCCTTCCAGATTGCTCATCATAAGCCTTTCCTCTATAGAAAGCAGGTATTCATAGTGAGAGCACAGTGTATTTTTGTAATAAAAAGTAATAGCCATCATTTGATGAGCCCCTACACACTGGACTATGTGTTGCATTTATTATCTTATTTAATGCCTACCAAAATCCTAGGGGGCAGAGATTTTTATTCCCATTATAGAGATGAGGAGGTCAAGGGTGGAAACAATTCTGCAGTGTTGCTAGGAGTTAGCCTCATTTTCTAGAGGGGTCAGAGAGGCTAAGCAGCTTGCCCAGGGTCACGCAGCCAACCCAGGCATGTCAGGCTCTTGAGCCTGTGCATTTTATCATCTATCCTAGAGCAGTCCATTGCAAGGCTGCCCTCCGTTTTTTGAGGGGCTCAGAATTGTTTACTAAGCCAGCTTAGAAGGACACGGATCTAAGTGGGCATGGTGCTGATGCTTATTAACTTGGGCTTCTCTTTGCTCCCAGGTTCTTAGTGGGCTAGTAGCCAAACATATTCACTAATACCTTTGCAGTAGTTCTCATCAGGGACAGTCCCATCGTCCTGGCAAGCATTTGAAAAAGTGCCTGGTGCCTTTTGGTGTCACAATGATGCTGAGCACTTCTGGCTTTGGTGGGCAGGAGCCGAGGATGCCAAATGTCTGGCAAGCAGGCCAGATCCATGCCAGGCATGAAGAAGTGTCCTGGCCCTGAATGCCAGGAATGCCTCTGTTGAAAAACACTAGGAGGAAGAAGTGTGCTGGAAATGATGGAAGCACAGGGCAGTGGAGTTTCTGGAGAAATCTCTTTTGGCTGGTATGAATCCAGGAAGCTCCCAGAAATAAGTGTTGTTTGTGCTCAGCCTTGAGGGATGGGCTAAAAAACAAAAGGGCAAGGGGAGATTGGATGGGAATAGGAGGGGAAGGGTCTGACCTAGCAGAGGGAACTTTCTGCAGTAACCCAGAGTTCCCCCCTTGAGAACCTTAACCTGGATCCAAGCTGGACTACTGGGTAGGGAGACTGGGTGGGGTCTCAAGAGGAACTGGGTGGGGCAGGCAAAGCCTATTTTCAAGGCCTTTTGACTCAGATTTTAACGTGGGATGCAGAGTCATCCTCATCCCATCATGAACTCATTTAATGGAAAGGCTCAGAGAAAGCAGAGTACTGTAACTTGGTTAGGGTCCCTCACAACCTTTTCTTCTGCATACTGCCTTCTGGTTCTTATTTCTTTTCCCAATCCTGGAAATTTGAGGCAAATGCTATTTCAGATTGTCCTTTGGGTCAGAGGGCCTTGTGTTACTATATTTCCCTAGATGTTTTGCTTTCCCAGTTAGCTACCCACTTTAGGTTACAGGACCCAGGTGTGGGGTTCAGGCATGCCTGGCTCCAGATGCTGCCGTGGCCTTCTCCCTCATTTCTGTGCATTCTTTCTTGGAAGTTAAGGAAATTGCATCTCTCTTTTGGAATGGTCTTTTCTTTCAGACTGTGCTTGTTACCTTATTGACATCTTAATATGTGACCCCATGTATCTGGCTTCTCTTTCCTGGAGTGTGAATGTTTTCAAGGTTCATCCATGTTGTAGAATGTATCAGTGCTCCTTTCTATGGTTGAGTAGTATTCCCTTGTATGGATAGACCCCATTATGTTTATCCATTTACCCGTTGGTGGACACTGGCTTGTTTCCACCATTAGATTTTTTTTTTAAGATTTTGTTTATTTATTTGAGAGAGAGAGAGAGAGAGCATGAGAGACATCACAAGCAGTGGGGAAGGGTAGAGGGGGAAGCAGAATCAAGGCCAAGTGGGGAGCCTGATGCAGGACTCAATTCTAGGGCCCTGGGATCATGACCTGAGCCGAAGGCAGATGCTTAACCCCTTAACCAACTGAACCATCCAGGTGCCCCACCATGAGTGTTTCTTCCTTCTTCCCTTCCTTCCTTCCTTCCTTCGTTCCTTCCTTCCTTCCTTCCTTCCTTCCTTCCTTCCTTCCTTCCTTCCTTCCTTCCTTTTCTTTTTTATTATGAGAGAGAGAGAGAGAGAGAGAGAGAGAGAGAGAGGCTCCATGCAGGGAGCCCAACGTGGGACTGGATCCCGGGTCTCCAGGATCAGGCCCTGGGCTGAAGGTGGTGCTAAACCACTGAGCCACCGGGCCGCCCCACCATGAGCATTTCTTAAGGCTACTTTGTGTATTCCTCTGCCTTCTCAGCCCCCAGTTAATAAACCTCTGGGCGTAAGACATTATTTTGTGTCTCTATTTTGCAGAGCCAGTGGTGGTGGTGGTGGTGGTGGTGGAGGAAGGGAGGGTCTCTGAAATCAATTGGTGAACAGAGTTTTCAAGACTCCCTCTATCTGGCCCCCTCTGGCTCCGCCACAAGATTCTTGCTTTCTCGCAAAGCCCAGTGCCCCCAGGGTCAATGCACAGGTGTGACATGTGTGATTTTTCAGGGAGAGTGTGAATTTCATCCAGTTCCGTTCTCTTCAGTCATGATGATTTGTTAAATGTATGTCCTCATGTCATCTTCGGGCATATATTTTGTGAGACTTTTTCTAGATAAGTAAACCCACATAGTAGAGAAAGCTTCACCAGACAGATGGAGCCCTCACCCTGTGACCAGGCGTGGAGTCAGCTCAGTCTCCGGACAGCTTAGCTAGAAATACTTATCTGGAGGAAATCAGAAATCTAGCAAAAACAGAGCTGGGAGGAAGCCCAGAGAAGAGCAGCCCTTCGGTGGCCCCTTCCGTTTCACAGTCACCGCCGAGTGGGTGGGACACAGAGAGGAAGGGAGAACAGGGTCTTTGGGAGTGTTGACTGTGAGCCAGCTTTCATACAGAAGATGGACTCAAGTTACCCTCTCGCTAGGCTGCAGCGGTTCCATTTTACAGATGAGAAAATCAAGGCCCAGGCCCCTGGGATGCGTATAGTTTCCCAGCATGCCTTCGAATCCTGTGTTCTCTGGTCTTCCTTGCCTTCTTATGCTGGTAGACGATGCTGATTTTCTCATGGGCATAGAATAGACTAGATTAGACAAGACTAGACTAGAATCTCTCTTCTCCAGGGGGGTATGGCTTTGCTCTCTGAAAAATAAGATTTTAAGTGATTATCTTTTCTTCCTTCCCTGATTGGATCCCTTCCTCAACACAACCAAAAATTGGGTATAATTCAAAGGAGGTGGATGCTGTTACTCATAGGGAAGACCTGTGCCCTGGTGTTCCCTGTTGGAGACGTTAGTGGCCAAAGTGGGGGAGGAGCGATTTCAGCTGCCAGTGTTTTTTCTGTTTCCATCGTGTTGGTGGTGGTGCTGCTGCTGAACTTTTTTCTTCAATTAGGAAACATTTTAAGCATAGAAAAAAGCCAAGTTTTGTTTTGTTTTGTTTTTTTTTGACTGGCTCATGTTTTTTTGGAAGACCGGATGGAAACAGGGCAGAGCAGGACACTGTGTTTCTCTTAAGTGCTGGCTCTGGAACCCTGATGATATGTCACTGAACTGAACCCACACTTTTTTGGGGGGGCTGGTGACAAGCTCTGCCTGGACTTGGTCCCTGCCCCCAGAGAGCTCCCAGGTGAGTAGTTTGTGAACTCTTGAGAAGTGCTTTGGCAAAGAGAAACAATTCTAGCATTTTCGCCTTTGAAAAGGAGAGAAAGAACATTCCAAGAGTCTGTGTACCCCCACCCCCAATCCTGAAAGCTGCTGAGCAACTATTTTTATGTTGTCTCTTTTTATCCCATTGGCTTCTGTAAATAGTTGAGAGATGGCAGTTGCAGAGATAAAAATGCTTATCTCAACCTGGAGAGGAGAAAGGATGGTCCTGCAAGGAGATGCCCCTTACCCCTCTCCTGGGCCATGGTCTGGTATGAGGGGCATGAGGTAGGTGAGTGGATGAGGGAAGGGGCATTGTGGGTGGTGTCTGAGATAAGGCTCTGCTGGAGAAATTTCAATGGGGAGCCAGTGGTTTGGATGGGAGCAGGGTGTGGAAGAAAGAACACCTCCCTGACAGGAGTTTTAACAAGTACATTAGGATGTTGCCATTGAGGTTTCTGAGGAAAAGAGATTTTATGTAGATTCATCTCAGACAATTCTCCCAGCTTCTGTGTCCAGGTGTGGGGGACAGGGTTGGTCCTGCAGAGGCAGAGCCAGCTCCCTAGCCCCTGCTCACCCTTGAAATTATATGCACACTTTAATTTAAACCTTTTATTTTATTTTATTTTATTTATTTATTCATGAGAGACACAGAGAAAGAGAGAGAGGCAGAGACACAGGCAGAGGGAGAAGCAGGCTCCATGCAGGGAGCCCGATGTGGGACTCGATCCTGGGACTCCAGGATCACACCCCGGGCTGAAGGCAGACGCTCAACCGCTGAGCCACCCAGGCGTCCCTTTAATTTAAATCTTGTGAAAAGTGATGCATGTGGACAAGAGTTAGAGGGAACGATGAAAAGAGTAAAGTTAGCATATGGAATTAGAGATGAAAATTTGTGTTCTAATATAAAGTAAAGCCAGTCGAGGGGCTTGAACTTGTTAGCTGTGGAAGTGCTTTCTTGGCAGCAGCCTCTGTTCAGGGAGCATTTGGTGTGTGCAGGAGAAGGGATGTGCACTTGGTCACCATGTCTCACCTCTCTTTGGTTTACAGCTGTGCTTTCCCAAAGCACTGTGTGATTTTGGGCAAGTCAGTCGGACTCTCTGCCTCAGCTAACCTCGCCAGTGAAATAAGCATGATAAGTGTACCCGACTCATACAGTTTTCTGACAGTTAAATGAGATGATACATGCTAAATGCTCAGAATAGTGCCTGGCACTTGGCAAGCACTCCCTCCAGAGGGCTGGCTGCCATCTAACGCCACTGTGGTTACTGGTACAACGATTCATTTTTTTCTTTTAGATTTTATTTATTTATTCACGAGAGACACACAGATAAAAGCAGAGACACAGGCAGAGAGAGAAGCAGGCTCCATGCAGGGAGTCCGATGTGGGACTTGATCCTGGAACTCCAGGATTGCACCCTGGGCAAAAGGCAGGTGCTCAACCGCTGAGCCACCCAGGCATCCACAGTGATGCATTTCTTGCATTGAAAGTGCTAGTCCCTGTCTTTCCTTCACTCTGTCCTGTTCATTGGCCCTTCCTTTACCCATCCTTAATTTTTTTAGGATTAAAGAAAAAAAAAAAAGACTTTGGAAGTTCTGATTTCTGCCTGCCTATCAAGGTGCAGATTGTCTGGTTACCAGGGGACTTGCAGCTGCCTGGCAGTTTGGCCTGGTTGAGAGCCTTATGGTGTAGAGAACTGTTGGTCTGGCAGGGAGCTTAGTGGAGAAGCTTTGTCAATCAGCTCTATTTCTTCTGTCAGTCAGGACCCTTGGTTGTAAGTGACAGAAAACCAGTCACAAACTAACTTAAGCAAACAAAGGGAATTTATTGGCTCATGTAGTTAAAAGCTTCTAGTGTATATGGGCTTCAGGCATGGCTGGATCCAGATACCCAAAGAGTGTCTCTGGCCTCAGTTCTTCTCTGTTGTCTCTTTTCTCTCTCTGTCAACTTCATGCTAAGACACGGTTCTCCTCAGCCTCTGATAAACTTTAGAAATACATCCTTATTGCTAAGTCCCACAGAAAGAGACATTCTCAATACTTCTGCCAAATCCTAAAATGAGACTTGGTCGTCTGACCTGAGTCACACATCTCTCTTGAATCAGATTTCTTGACCAGAGCAATTCATGCCTGATTGACCAGTCTTGAGTCAGATAGGAATATGAAGTTGATTTACAGACAGCTTCATGGAGTCACCTTTCACAAAAAAATAATGATTTCCCAGATGTAGATCAGGCTGCTGTTATTAGACTAAAGGAACATAGATTCTAGGCCAATTAAAGAAAATGTCTGAGGAGCCTTGGGAGTGATATAAACAACGGCCTCTAGCCAATATTTACTGAGTGCCAACAGTGTTCTGGAAAGTTCTAGGCTCTGGAGTTGATCAGTAAACAAAAAGGGCAAAGCCACAGCTCTCACAAGTTAAGTCAGGCTGATTGTCTCTATTCCCAAATCTGTGCCTTTCTTTTCTGACCATCCTAGGACTCCATGTCTTTGTACTCCCCTCTCAAGCAGGTTGAAGTCTTAAGAAGTCAGAGGCATAGGCTGTATGCTCCTCTTTGTTAGAGATTTTGCCCAGCCTGGACTTTATTTAGGATGTAATATGTGGACATTGCAAGGCTGTACTTTAACTTTTAGCCTCTTCTTGAAAAACTCAGACCAATTTTAGCTTTTCCTGGAACTACTGCTTAACTTTGGGCAAATCAGTAAATCTTTCTAAACATTCGTTTTCTCATTGGTGAAATGAAAAATGGCTGGAGCAGGTGACCACCAATGTGTGCTCTATTTAGCACTGACATCTGATGCATCTCCAAGCAGGGCCCATGGGGGTGAGATAGGTCAGGAGCTGTGGAAAAAGGGGATGGGCGTGTGACATGCACTCAGCCTATCCTCCGTGTTGGGGAGACAAGTGTGGGGGTGGTGAGGACTGTGGCATGTGGGTAATTGTATCTCCTGTCCAAAGCTGCGGTGCATTGTTGCCAGGAGAGAATACAGGTCCAGTGCTATTGGAGTGACTTCAAGAGACTCTGGAAATGTTGACTTTTATCTGAAATGTCCCAGCTTTAAAATATTGACATCTCATTCAAATAGTTTTAGACACAGGATAGGCCAGGCAAAATATGTTGGTGGCCAGGTGTCATCTGAGAGTCACCATTTGCACCTTTTTGCTCTAATGGCTGTGATGGGGACAGGGTCTCTGCATGCGAAAACTAGAATTATCCCTCCTGCTGTGTGCCAAGGGAAGGCCTTTGTCTCTGGGGAGACAGTTTCTGTGCCTCCAAACTAAAGAGTGCTCAAGGACAGACATTTGTAAGAGTTGGTGTCACTGAACTGATAAGACTTTTTTTTTTAAGATTTTATTTATTTATTCATGAGAGACACACACACATATATATATATAGAGAGAGAGGCAGAGACACAGGCAGAGGGAGAAGCAGGCTCTATGCAGGGAGCCTGATGCGGGACTTGATCTTGGGACTCCAGGATCACGCCCTGGGCTGAAGGCAGGCACTAAACCGCTGAGCCACCCAGGGATCCCCTGATAAGACTGTTTGGCTGGACCAAGGCTGGAATCTAGAATATTCCTGCTGGCATCACCCCTTAGCACTGTGTTCACCAGTCCAGCTGAGCCCCCCCGGGGCTCTCCCTCTTGCATTGGGAAACACCTCTGCATCTGTGGCTTCTGAGGCAGCTGGCTTCTCTGGGTGGGTGGGAGCTATGTTGGTTTGCTAGGGCTGCTGTGATGATGTACTGCACTGTGTGGTCTCACAGTCCTGGAGGCCCAGCCTCCCGTCTGGGGAGGAGGGGGTGGTGCCTTTTGCTATTTCCTCCAGTATTCCCACGTCTTTCCTGCTTTGGGGCCTTCTCAGATGCTCACTCCTCCTGGAACAAGTTCTTGCCCCCTCAGCACCTGTTCATGCTATAGGTCTCAGCCTAAATAGAATTTCCTCAAGCGAGACCTTACTTGACCTGGCCCCACCCCCATTCAGATCTAAAGTGGGCCTTCTGTTCTCTTTTTTTTTCTTTTAAAAAAGACTTATTTATTTGAGACAGAGAGAGAGAGAGAGCATGAGCAAGGAGAGGGGTAGAGGGAGAGAGAATCATCAAGCAGATGCCCCATTGATCTCGGAGCCTCAGATCCTAAGATCATGACCTGAGCCGAAATCAAGAGTTGGCTGTTTAATGGACTGAGCCACCCAGGTGCCCCCTCTTTTTTGTTTTAAGATTTATTTATTTGAGAGAGAGAGGGAGAGCACGTGTACATGTGTGGGAGGATGGGCAGAGGGAGAGGGAGAGAGAATCTCAAGGAGACTCCATGTGGGACAAGGGGCTCAATCCCATGACCCTGAGATCATGACCTGAGCTGAAATCAAGAGTTAGCTGCTTAACCAACTGAGCCACCCAGGTGTCCCCCCATCTTCTCTTTTATCTTGTCCTGGTTTCTCCTTATAGAGTCATTTGTGTACCTACTTTTTTTTAAGGTTTTATTTTTATTTATTTTAGAGAGAGGGAGAAAGCTTGTGCACACCTACTTGTGATCACAAGCAGGGGGAGGGGCAGAGGGAGAGAGTCTCAAGCAGACTTCCCACTGGGGCAGGAGGAGGTAGCAGCTGGTCCTACTCTTATCCCTCTATCCCACCCTTATTGTGTCTGAGAAAAAATTCATTAATTGTGTTCCTGTCTTGGTTTCCCTATCATGACTGTGAAATCATGACCTGAGCCAATGCCAAGGGTCAGATATTCAACTGACTCAGACACCCAGGTATCCCATGTACCTACTTTTTAAGAAATGACATCTGTTTGTGGACCACGTAGTAGGTCCTCAGTAATTACTTGAAAGAACAAATGGGTGAGTGAATTTCCTTTAGGACCTCCCTGGGCTCAGTTTCCCTACATGAGAGAGGATGTGGCTGCCCAAGCCTGTTATCCCAGGGAGGACGTTGTCTCTGGCCTTGGCAGTATCCTCATAGCTATCTGGGGACCTTTTTTTTTTTTTTTTTTTTTTTTAAGATTTTGTTTATTTATTCATGAGAGACACACAGAGAAAGGCAGAAACATAGGCAGAGGGAGAAGCAGACTCCCTGTGGGGAGCCCGATGCAGGACTTGATCCCAGGACCGTGGGATCACGACCTGAGCTGAAGGCAGACGCTCAACCACTGAGCCACCCAGGTGCCCCCCTGGACTCTTTGTTATCCCATGGTGCTGGGGACCTCAGGGAGCAAGCCCTTGCAGGGTAATGCGCCTTGGGTTGGGGCATGTGCCAGGGGGCACACTTGCTGGCTGCTTGCTGCGCTGGGATCCTGTGGTGCTTCTGCATTTGGTGAGCAGGCACAGGTTGGCAATAGGCCCCAGGAAATGGGAATGCACTTCCTAGAGGCCTGTGCCACTTGGCTTTCTCGCAGAGGAAGGAGCATTTCCCTTCATCCTGGCCCGGAGCCTGCTCCATCTGCTTCAGGAAAGGTCTGGTTGCTTTGTTGAGCTACCCTGTGAGAGGTGGGGGAGCTTGGGGCTGCTAACCCTGGGGGGATGGGGAGGTCTTCAGGAGGAGGGAGAGGAGACAGGTTTTGGGCAGGAGGCTCTGGGGAGAGGGCTCTTGGCATTTTGTCAAAACCAAGCAGTTTTGCAGAAAGCCCCCCACCCCCCATCACCACCGGAAGGCATGCTTAGCATCCTCTCCCTTGCAGAGAGCCTGTGGAGATTAGATGACCCAAGCAGAGTAGTTAGCGTACTTGCTGCATGATAAGTGCTTAATTGATTGTTTAGCTATTGCTGTTGTTATGCAAACCATTGTGTTCGTTTGATTTTTTTTTTTCTCCTGGGCAGAGTGTTGATAGGTTTTATCAGATCTTTATAGAGCCTGTGACCTTGTAAGGTTTATTGCCCCCCAAAACCATCTGAACATTGGCTTGGACTCTGTAGGGGTTAGTGGTGGAAGATCATCCTCCTCAGGCTGAATGGCTGGCTTGCCTGTCAGGACTCGCTGGAGACCAGGGGACTCTAGATGGTCTTGAGGCACTGAGGTCTGGGTCCTCTTTCCTGAGACCTGCACACACCTACCCCTCCGGCATAGAGGCCCTCATCTCCTCTCCTGCCTCCTCCATACCTCAAGGGCCAAAGCCCTGGCCAGACGCCAGCTTGTCAAGGAGACTGATTAAAAGCAGCTTTGCTGGGGGCAGATGGCTTGGTGTCCTTGGCCTGGAGTGAAGATCGATAAGCAATTGTTTTTTTTTCTTGGCAAGAAAAAAATTCTCCATTAACTTTCTCAGGTGCTGCCAGCCTAATTTTCTTTTCAGGAACTCTGCAGCCCTGTCAAAGGTGGCTCTGGGAGGGAGGACAGGCCACTGGAGCTGCTTCCCTGCCCTGGGGGCGGTAGGATCCTAATGGCCAGGGCGGTGGAACCCACACAAGAGCAGGTTGGCTGGCTTGGACATCAGTACTTTGTAGGAACATTCTGGAACCCAGCCTAGCAGGTAGTAGGCATTCAATAAGTAATTGCTGAAAAAATAGATTTTGGTCATGTAACCATGTACCAGACATACTGAGTATTTAGCTCATTTAATCCTCATGTCTATCTGGTGACTGCCCATTTTATTGATTAGAAAACTGAGGCTGAGGGAGGCTAAGTCATTTGTGCATGGTGAGTCCAAGCATTGGAGCTTCAAGGGCCCTGCTTTTCCTTTCCTGGGGAAAGTGTAACATAATAACAAGCTGGGCCACAGACCCTTGAACTTGGGTTGGATTCTTTCAGTGATAGGGAAGCCAAGATAGGAACACAGTGATTTGTTCCTCAGACACAGTAAGGGTGGGATAGAGGAATAGGAGTGGGACCAGCTGCCACCTCCTCCTGCCTCAGCCCTCTAGGTTTATCATCTTAACTCCTATTATGGTTACAGTTAACTTCTTTCTTTCAATAATTCATTTCTGGGGGTGTCTGACTGGCTCATTTGGTGGAGCATGCAACTCTTAATCTCGGGGTTGTGAGTTTGAGCCCCCACATTGAGTGTAGTGATTAAAATTTTTTTCTTTTTTTTATTAAAGATTTTATTTATTTATTCATGAGAGACACACACAAAGCGAGAGGCAGAGACACAGGCAAAGGGAGAAGCAGGCTCCACGCAGGGAGCCCGATGTGAGACTTGCTCCTGGGATTCCAGGATCACGCCCTGGGCGGAAGGCAGGTGCTAAACCGCTGAGCCACCCAGGGATCACCCCCCCATTTTTTTCTTTTAAAGATTTTATCTATTAAAGAGAGAGAGAGAGCTCCTGTGCATAGGGAGTGGGGCAGACTCCCCACTGAGCAGGGAGCCCAACGTGGGGCTTGATCCCAGAACCTCAGGATCATGACCTGAGCTGAAAGGCAGACGCTTAACTGACTGAGCCACCCAGGTGCCCCAAAAATAAAATCTTAAAAGAAAAAAAAAGAATTCATTTCCAAAGAGTTTGCACATGGTACCCAATGGAAAGTTAGTCCTTCCCACCCTGTCCCCTTATTTCTGCAACCATTTGTTTGTTAACCATTTTCTTATATAGCTTTCTTGGAAATATGCTGTCGCATATACAATTATTTTCACACGTATGGCTTTTTTCAACCCCTGTACCAAAACAGCAGTATACTAATGCTTTGATCTTTTTTCCACATAACACTGTGTGTTGAAGCTAATTCCTATCACGCTGTGTAGAGTCACCCCTTTTAAAATAAATGCATGGTTTTCTCCTGGAATACCATGTACCTCATTCTTCTTTACTCAGTCCCCTGTGGATGGTCATTTCAAGCCACACTACCAGAAGACATTTTTCACATGTGTAAGGTTGTCTGTAGGATAAATACTCAGGTGTGGAATTGCTAACTCAAAGGTACGTGCATTTGGAATTTTGTCAGATATTAGTGAATTTCCTTTCATGAGGATGGTACCAATTCATACTCCCCATAGCCTCACCAAAATAGTGCTATATTACATTTTTGTCTTTGCCAATCTGATGGTTGGAAAAAGTAGTAATTCCTTATAGTTTTATTATTATTTTCTTAATTTTGGTAAAATACACATAACATGAAATTTACCACTTTAGCGATTTGTAGGTATACAATTCAGTGACATTAGTGACATTCACAGGGTTGTTCAGCCACCACCATTATGTTTTCCAGGACTTTTCATCACCCCAAACTGAACTCTGTACCCCATAAATAATGACTCTCTTCCCCTTTCCCTTCATCCTTGGTAACTCTCTCTCTTCTGTCTGTATAATATTGTCTATTCTAGGTCCCTCATATAGTTGCAATCATACAGTATTTGTCCTTTAATATTTGGCTTGTTTGACTTAGCATGTTTTCTGAGTTCATCCATGGTGTAGCATGTGTCAGAACTTTATTCTTTTTTATGGCCGAATAATATTCTGTTGTATGAATAGAACACATTCTGTTTTTTTTTTTTTTAAAGATTTTATTTATTCATAGAGACAGAGAGAGGCAGAGACACAGGCAGAGGGAGAAGCAGGCTCATTACAGGAAGCCTGACGTGGGACTTGATCCCAGGTCTCCAGGATCACACCCCAGGCTGCAGGCGGCGCTAAACCGCTGTGCCACCGGGGCTGCCCCACATTCTGTTTATCCATCCACAGTTGATGGACACTTGGGTTATTTCTACCTTTTGACTGTGCATAGTACTGACAGGAGCAAGAGTGTATATGTATCTGTTTGGATTCCTACTCTCAATTCTTTCAGGTATATACCTGAGACTATCCCTAAAAGGCAAATGGCGTTTCTCTGCCTCTCATCCAAGTCCTTCAGGAAGCACTGGCTTTCTATTCCCATCTGCACCTTCCTCTCTATCCCCTCACTGCCACACAGTGTCCTCAAGAGATACCCTTTTATTCATTCATGAAATCTCTCTACTCCACACCCCTGTTTGCCTGGTAACATTGTGATGTGGGTGATCAGTATGGAGCTGCCACCATTGGCATCCGTGGATGTACTCTCTGAATCCTACTGGCACCTGTGACATTTGTCCAGAAGAATTTGTCAAATACATGAAGCAAAGGTTAATAATCTGTCCTAGAGACAGAAGGAATTGACAGTCTAAGACAGCATCAAACTTTTTTTTTTTTAAATTCACATAACATGAACTTCACCATTTAAAAGTGAACACTTCAGTGGCACTTAGTACGTTGAGAATTTTGTGCAGTCACCACCTCTGTTTAATTCCAGAACATGTTCATCACCCCAGGAGACCCTGTACCCATTAGCAGTTACTCCCATTCTCCCCAACACCTCCTCAGTCCTAGGCAATTACTAATCTACTCTCTGTTTCTATGGATTTGCCTGCCCTAGAAATTTCAAATAAAGAGAATTATACATACGTGACCTTTGGGGTCTGGCTTCCTTCACTTAGCATGATGTTTTTGAGGTTCACCCAGATTGTAGCAGGTGTACATCATTCCTTTAAGGGCTGAATAATATTTCATTGTGTGATTAGACCACATTCTGTTTATCCATTCATCTGTTGATGGATATGTAGATTGTTTTTCCTTTGGGCTACCCAGAATAGTGCTATTGGGGTACATACCTAGAAACAGAATTGCTGGGTCATGTGGTCATTCTTTGTTTAGGTTTTTTGAGGAACTGGTAAGCTATTTGATGTCAACTTCTTTTTTTAAATATGTTTTGTGGGGCTTGAACTGGTGACCCTGAGATCAAGAGTTGCATGCTCTACCCTCTGAGCCAGCTAGGTGCCCCAATGTCAACCTTTTGACTTCATGTTTGCCTTATGCCTGGCAGGCACCAATTAGGGTGCTGAATTAGGAAAACATTAAATAATAAGTATGTGGGGCCCCTTGATGGCTCAATGGCTGAGCATCTATCTGCCTTTCGCTCAGGTTGTGATCCTGGGGTCCTGGGATCGAGTCCCGCATCAGGCTCCCTGCGGGGAGCCTGCTTCTCCCTCTATGTCTCTGCCTCTCTGTGTCTCTCGTGAATAAATAAATAAAATCTTAAAAATAAATATGTTAAAAAGGCGGTGGTGGGGGCTGGTGGGGGAGGACAGGCAATTCAAGTACCAAACCCCATTTTATTTATTTATTTTGTTTTTTATTTTTAATTTTTAAAAAAGATTTTATTCACCCATTCATGAGAAACACAGAAAGAGAGAGACAGATACACAGGCAGAGGGAGAAGCAGGCTCCATGCAGGGAGCCAGACGTGGGACTCCGTCCCAGGACTCCAGGATCACGCCGGAGCCAAAGGCAGACGCTCAACCGCTGAGCCACCCAGGCTCCCCCAAATCCCATTTTAGCAGCAAATTGGCTTGAGCTGAAAGTAGCTGCCACCTCTGTAGGGGGCAGGCGTACTCTATTTTGGGGTTTTCTCATCCTTGGTTCCTACCCAGATTGAGTTTGGAATTCTTCTGTACGTGAGGAGGGGCTTTTCAATTAAGGAAATATGGAGTATGTTCTGTGAAGACTTAAGATCCTGTCCCATCAGGTTTTGCCAGATATTTTGAGGATGTCGGCTGGAGGCGGGTCGGAGGCAGCAGGGGGCGGGCAGGGGGCGGGCAGGGAGCGGCTGACCCTTCCTCTCTCCGCAGGTGGCGCGCGCTGCCGCCGGATGGGAGTGCCCGGGCCCACGCACCATGTCATCATGCGTCTCTAGCCAGCCCAGCAGCGACCCGGCCGCCCTCCAGGATGAGCTGGGGGGTGGCAGCGGCAGTGAAGGCCAGAAGCCCTGTGAGGCCCTGCAGGGCCTCTCGTCCCTGAGCATCCGCCTGGGCATGGAGTCCTTCATCGTGGTCACCGAGCGTGAGCCGGGCTGCGCGGTGGACCGCGGCCTGAGCCGGGACCGGCCCCGGGAGGCTGAGGGCCGCAAGGTGCCCCTCGACGCCTCTGCCTCCGGGTCTCAGGCCCGGCCCCAGCTGTGCAGTCGCAAGCTCTCCTTGCAGGAGCGGTCCCAGCTGGACGCGAACGGCCGCTGCGTCCACCCGGTCCTGCCCCACTCGCCTGTGGGCTCCCCGCAGTCCTCGCCGCGGCTGCCCCGGCGGCCCACGGTGGAGTCCCACCACGTCTCCATCACCGGCATGCAGGTGTGTGAGCTGGCCCGGCCGCCGGGCCTCTATGGAGCGGGGCTCTCCCAGAACATTGATTGGAGAGGTGACCCCGGGAGCCCCAGGTGGGGGTGGGAAGTGAGAGTGGAAGAGGAGGTCAACAAAGGGGGCAGGGTGGAGCCTGTTACCATCGTGGGCGACCGGGGCTCCATCTCTGGGGAACCCTGTTTGACAGCATAGAAAGTTCTGTACCTCAGAGTGATCCCGATTGAGAGCCGGGGTAGCTGGTGAGGGCTGCTGGGAGTGGGTGACCTGCCCTGAGAGTGGCCAGGGAAGTTCTGGGGCCACAGAGAGCCTCTGGCAGAGATGCAGGTGCTGCTGATCAGGAGTTGTGCTGGGGGTAGGGGTGGGTGAGAGGCCTTCCCGCCTCACAGCAGGGTGCCAGGCCCTGCTCTCAGCACTGTATGCATATTTCTCATTTGATTCCTACTGAAAACTTCTGAGAGGTGGGTTAGAACTCCAAGCCCCACTAGGGCTCACCAAGGCCCTGCTTGTTCTGCCCCTGTCCCATCTCCTGCCTTTCTGCCACCGACTCCCAGGGCTCCATCCACGTTGCCTTCTTTGTATTCCTCAGATACCCACCCCCATTCCCTCCATTACCTTTACCCCTGCTGTCCTCTCTGCTTGGAACCTCTCCCTGTCTTTGCAGGGCTGTCTTCTTCTGACAGCCAAGTTTCAACTCAAATGTCTCCTCCTCTGAAGAGCCTCTCTGACCACCCTCTGTAAGCAGCCTCGGCCCCAGCCCATCTCTACTCTGTCACCCTGTTGACACAGCACTCATCACAGATGTGTGTCTGTTGGTTTTGGCTTGTCTCCCCAGCTAGAACGTAAGCTCAGAAGGAACAGTTCTGTCCACCATCATGTCCCCAGCGTCTTGCACAGTACCTTGCACATAGTAGGAGCACAAAAATATTTGTGGAAGGAATGAATTTAATTGGGAGAAGCATGGACATAGAGAATGGCTTTCTAGAGAGGCTGATAATATAACTATATTTTTGAGGGCTAGGTAGGACTTTCATAACTGGAGAGAGTTCAGTGCAGGGGAATGCACAGCATGAGTAAAGGCCCAGAGGTAAAAGGCAGGATGCGGGGGGGGGGGGGGGGGGGGGAAGGGCAATCTGGGGTTCAGCTAGTTAAAGAATAGGGCCCACGTGGGGAGCACCACAGCAACAGAGCTAGAGGGAGAATTTAGGTTTATTTCAGTTAGAATTGAGTCAGCCTAGAGAAATAGAGACACACAGCCCCTTCACCACAACAACAATAGGGCTTATTTATCATGTAAAATAAATCTTGAAGTCAGCATTTGGGACCCATTTGGTTCTTTTGTTGTCCTTAAAACCTCGTGGTCTCAAGATGGCTGCTGTGACTATAGCCATTACAATTTCATTCCAGACAGGAAGAAGGAACAGGGAAGAAGAGCAAAAGTCATCTGCCTCCTAAGTCAGTCCTTTTTTCTGGAAACTCTACCCAACAACTTCTGTCTACCTCCTACTAGCCAGAACATAGACATGTGGCCACCCCGGCTATAAGAAAGGCTGGGAAATGCAGACGTTGCCAGCCAGTTCTCCATTTATAAGGAAGAAAGGAGAGCCTGGTATTTGGTGGACAACTAGGCGACTCTGCCAAGGTCAGAGGAGTGGAGTCAGGACTTGACCCTGGAAGTGTCAGGGGCTAATAGGATTAGAGTAGAATCTGGAAGATGAATTCAGCAACATTTGGGGCTTGGATTAGGGGCAGCGAGACCTCTTAGGTCAGCTCTGCAGGGCCCCACTTCTGCCTGTCACATCCTTTTAGGACTAAAGGGAATGAAATCAACACTGGAAAGAAACAGTGGAAGTATCCTAAAATGTCCCCTGATGAAGGGAGGGCTTTGTGAGCCGAGGAGTGCTATACAGCAGGTCAAAAGATGCAGGTCTCTGTGTACACACTGACATGGAACTGTCTCCAGCGACGTTGTTGAGTGAGAAATGATCTAGTGTGACATCATTTTTGCCTCTGCAAACCCCATCCCAAAACAATGCTCTGTATTTTCAACAGGTGCATGTATGCGTGCATTTACATAGAAAAAGGCCTGGAAGTTTATGCACCAAACTGATATCAAGGTTTGGGGAAAGGGTTAGAATTGGGGTGGGGGGGTTCAGGGGAAGTGTTGGGCTTATCTGTAACACTTCGAAGGGTTATTTTCTATCATGTTTCTTTTCTCAGTTTTATTTCATCTATCACCTAACATTTCTTCCCTAATTACACTGAGGTATAATTGAAGTAAAACAGTGCACATATTTCAGGTGTACAATATGATCAGTTCTGATAATGTATACATCTGTGAAACCTTCACCCCAGTCAAGATCACAGACGTTTTTGGGCACACCCGATGACACATTCCTCCCCCTTCTTCCCCTTTCCCAGGTAACTGCTGACCTGCTTTTTAGTATAATAGATTAGTTTGCAAGTTCAAGAACTTTCTGTAAGTGGAATCATCTAGTATGTACTCTTTTTTTTTTTAACTTAGCTTCATTGATGACCTGATGATTTCGACATTTGTCCATGTTGTCGTCTGTTTCCTTTTGATGGCTAACTAGCATTCCATTGTCTGCAATGGACCACTGTTTGTTTATCCGTTTACCTGTCAGTGGACATTTGAGTTGTTTCTAGTGTTTGAGTATTACAGATGAAGCTGTTTCAAACATTTGTCTACAAGTCTTTGCATGGGCACAAGTTTTCACACCTCTTGGATGAACAGCTAGGAGCAGAATGGCTATGTCCTAGAGAGGTGCTTGTTAAGAAACCACCCAACTGTTTTCCAAAGAGGGTGCACCATTTTAAATTCCTACCAGTAGTGCGTAAAGCTTCTCTGTGCCCTATATTATTCTGACAACGCTTGGTATGATCAGTCTTGGATTTTAGCCAATCTAATGGGTCTGGTTTTAGTTTACATTTCCTTGATGAGTCATGATGTTGAGCCTCTTTTTTTTTTTTTTTTTTTTGAGCCTCTTTTCATGTGCTTATTTGATCATTTGTATCTCTTCTTTGGAGAAATCTCTTCAAATCTTTTGCCCATTTTTAAATTAGAGTGTTGTTGGTAATAAGTTATAGGAGTTCTTTATCTGTCTGAATGCCATTCTGATGTGTTTGCAAATAGTTTCTCTCAGGCTGTGGCTTGCCTTTTGTTTCCTTAATAGTGAGTGTCTCAAAGAGCCAAAGTTTTATTTTTTTAAAGAGCTCAGGTTTTATTTTATTTTTTAAAAGATTTTATTTATTTATTCATGAGACACAGAGAGAGAGAGACAGACAGACAGACAGAGACACAGGCAGAGGGAGAAGCAGGCTTCATGCAGGGAGGCTGACCTGGGACTCGATCCTGGGTCTCCAGGATCAGGCCCTGGGCTGAAGGCGGCGCTAAACCACTGAGCCCCACGGGCTGCCCAAAGAGCTGAGGTTTTAATTTTGATGAAATCCAGTTTATCATTTGTTTCCTTTTATATTGGTACTTTTTGTATGAAAAGAACCTTTGAGAAACCATTAAGAAACCGTTCTCTGCCCCACGGTCACTCAGATATTCTCCACTTATGCCACTTTATGTTTTTATAGGACAACATGGTCCTTAGACAGGATTACTTGTTTAATTAAAAATGAACATTTTGGGAACACTTCTTAAACATGGATATTAAAAGAGTACATACTGTATAATCACATTTTTACAATATACTAAAGCTGTTCTGTTAGCAGTCAGGATAGTGGACACCGTAGAGAGAGCCCAGTGTCTGGGAGATGCTCCTGGGGGACTGGCAGTATTCTCTTTCCTGATTTGGGTCCCAGTTCATGTGTTTGTTTTGTGAAAAATGTATCGAGCTACAAACCTACAATTCATATTCTGTGTGTTTCCACTTAACTCTCCAGGATTGTGTACAGCTGAATCAGTACACGCTAAAGGATGAAATTGGAAAGGTAAATATCCCAGGAGCCAGACTGGTTTTCTGCATCTACCGAGAATGTCTCAGATATGATGGAGGGAACCCGCTAGAGCTGGGGGTGGGAAGAAGCCCTTGGAGGCAAGATTGTGGGGGAGGGTTTTATCATTAGTGGTCCATCTGGTTTATTTTCTTTCTACAGCATATTAATGTGTTTCCACAAAAGCTCAGGCAGCTTTGAGGGAATTCCATATCACCAACATTAGTGGGTTTTTTTTCCCCCTCTAAGGTGCTCTCACATCTATTTTTGCTTTTATTTCAGCCAATGGGCAGTATCTTTGCAGGGGTCAAAACCTCAAATGCCAAAATAGAAAGCAAGTGAGTAATATAAATGAGCAAAGCATGCTAGGTCTAAGGAAGTAGGGAGTGGTGAGGACTATGGCAAACTGTTAACATGTGGAAATGGTTATAGGTCCATATGGCCAGATCTGATTTTTTTCAAAAGAAGCTGAGAATTTAGATTTTTATATCTGATCTTTCTGTTTTTAAATATTAGCGATTAACTCAAACTTTCTAAAAACTGCAGATACAACAAAATGTAATTGCAGAGCCGATTTGGCCAGTTGGCTGCTGGTTTGCAGCCCCTGTATTAGGGTCCTCATTTTGCAGATTATAACTTCTAGACAGTATGTAATGGGCGTCTCCCTTTATCCAGGGCTCCTATGGTGTGGTCAAGTTGGCCTACAATGAAAATGACAATACCTATTATGTGAGTATCCATATCCCCCTCCCCGCCCCCACCCTTGTCCACTGCAAAAGCCTCCTTTCCAGAACTTGGCTTTCTGGAAGATTTTCTTTGCTCTTGTTTCATTTTATTCTTAGGTCATTTCCTTTTGTGTATTAGGAAGGAAGTGGTGTTCCCCTTATACAGATAGGGAAATGGGGAGGCAAAGTGATTGGGTCAGAAAGAAAATGGATAAATTCAGCAAACGTTTCATATCTTTACTCTGGGCTATCATTTCTACATCCTTCATAGCACCCAGAACCAGGTGGTAGTGGGACAAACTGCCCTTGTAGCTGAGGCTTTAGAGTCAGTCCAGCGTGGGTTCAAATTCTGGCTCTCACATCTGCCAACTGTGTGTCCTTGGCCAAGTGACATAACACCTGAACCTCACTTGGCCCATGTGTAAAACAGCCAGTCCCTCATCCATCCCTGCAGCTCACTAGTGTCTTGATTCAGTTGTAGCAAGTCCCAAAGCTTGTGGGCCCAACCAGGAGAGCTGACTTGGAAACTCAGAAACACCCTCAGGGCTGGGAGGGACCCTGGCATCCAGCCTCCAGGCCACCTGCAGCTGCTTGACCCACTCTGATGGTGAAGCACTCAGTCCTGAGGCCATCAAGGCGCCAAGAGCTTTGACAGGCCTAGAAGCAGAGGGAACTCTCCCTCTACCAAACTCTCCATTTTAATCGAGATGTGGGGTCTTTTCTCCCTGGCAGGCAATGAAAGTGCTGTCCAAAAAGAAGCTGATCCGACAGGCAGGCTTTCCACGTGAGTTTGGTGGGCCAGGCCTTTGTTCTTAGGTGCTGGGCTGGGATGTGACAGAGAAGATCCCATTGCATGGTGCCCCCTGCAGGGGAGTGTCTGGGTAGAGGTCCCAGAGACTCCTGTCACTATGCCCTGAGGAATGGGATGGGAAGGAGGGGACAGAAAGCTGATCAAGGGGCTTGGGTCTCTAGCCTCACTCATTTCTAGCAACAGAGGAGACAGGTGAGGAGCCACTTATGGCCCCTGGTGGCCTCAGCCACTCCAGCCTTGCCGAGACCCCCTTGCTTGGGTTGTCCCAACTCCAGCTGCCATTTGCAGGGGAAGAGCTGTTTGCCCTGATACTGGGATGGGCTTGTCTCCTCCAGGTCGCCCCCCGCCCCGAGGCACCCGGCTCGCTCCTGGAGGCTGCATCCAGCCTAGGGGCCCCATTGAGCAGGTGTACCAGGAAATCGCCATCCTCAAGAAGCTAGACCACCCCAATGTGGTGAAGCTGGTGGAGGTGAGCTGGGGGGACAGGGAGGAGGGAGGCTAGAATGGTAACTGTCCAGGCCCAGCTCTGTTGTTACCCAAACGCCGCACCACTGGTTTCTAGGGAGAGCCATGACAGTTTTAACAGCTGTTGCAGGGCTGACTAGTAGTTACTGCTCCACATTCCTTCACCCCTGTTCTTTCATGTTATCCTCACCCTTCTCTAAGACTATTTATTACTCCCATTTTACAGATAGAGAAATTGAGGGGAAGGGGGATACCGAGACTTGTCCTTTATCCATTTTTGTTTTTGGAGCTTTTGTATGTATGTGTGTGTGTGTGTATGTGTATATACATATATACACATACACACACACAAATGGGTGTGGCTGTGTTCCAATAAAACTTTATTTACAAAAAACAGGCAGAAGGCCAGATTTGGCTTTTATGCTATACTTGCCATCCCTTGTTCTAGATCAGCAGGTCTCACAGTTTTTGGTCTCAAAATTCCTTTATGCCCTTCAAAATTATTGAAGACTCCAAAAAGGTTTTGCTTATGTGGGTTGTGTTTATTATTTGCCATATTAAGATTTAAAACTGAGAAATTTAAAAATTGTTTATTCATTTAAAAACAACAGTCCCATTATATGACAATATATTTTTATGAAAAATAACTCTATTGTCTGAAAAAAATATAAGAAGAGTGGCATTTACATTTTTTTAAGATTATTTATTTTACAGAGAGATGGTGAGAAAGAGAGGGAGTGTGGTGGGAGGAGCAGAGGAAGAGGGAGAGACAGTCCCAAGCAGACTCTGTGCTGAGTATGGAGCCCAGTGTTGGGCTCGATCCCAGATCTTGAGATTGCTACCTGAGCTGAAACTAAGGGTTGGATGCTTAATCAACTGTGCCACCCAGGCACCCTAGCATTTTAGGTAAAAATTTTTGTAAATTTTTTTTTAAGATTGTATTTATCTATTCACGAGAGACACACACACAGAGAGAAGTAGAGACACAGGCAGAGGGAGAAGCAGGCTCCATGCAGGGAGCCCAAGGTGGGACTTGATCCCGGATTTCCAGGATCATGCCCTGGGCTGAAGGCGGCACTAAACCGCTGAGCCACCCAGGCTGCCCCAGATTTTGTAAATTTTTGTTGTTGCTAATGTCTGGCTGGATTCTCGTATTTGCTCTTTCATTCAGCCTGTTATGACTCCTCATGCCATGTGGTTTCTCATTGCTCTATTAATAGAGAATGAGAGTAGAAAGGGCAGATATTATCTTAGTTTTTGTGTGAAAATCATTTTTGACTTCGTGAACGCATCTTGGGGATCCCTAGAAGTCCCCAAACCTATTTGGAGTACCTCTGGTCTAGATGACAGGACTTGTAAATGGGATGTGATAAAGTGCAGAATTGGACATGCATTGGCAGTGCTGCAGGAGCATGGAGCTCAAGGAAGGCTTCTTAGGGGAAAGGATATTTGAGATGGCCCTGGTTGTTCTCTGGATGGAGATCATAGGGAAAGGACAGGGAAGGGCATTGCAGAGGGAGGAACAGCATGTGCAAAGGGCTGGTGTCCTCTGTTTGGGGGTACATCCCTGCCTTTGGTGAGTGTGAGGGTTAGCAGCCATGCCTTCCTGGGGCTTGCTAGGTGTGGGCTGTAGATAGGCCATGTCCTGGGTCTGATTCCCCCAACAGGGCAGGGCTCAGGGCTCTAGGTGGGTTGCCTTGGGCCTCTGTTTAGGGTGCATCTCTTTCTCAGGGCTCTTGTCCTGTGGATCTTGGTTGACTGGGAAAAGTGAGGGTGATGTGGGAAGAGGCAGGAGGACCTGTCTAGCCAAGGAGCCTGCCTTTGTTTCTTCCCGAAGGAGAGAGACAGTGGCTGCCAGCTGTCTCCACCTGTCACTGAATTACACAGTTTCAATTTGCTGCTGTTGGAGTCAGCCATCTTGGAGGAAGCTCAAGGACACTGGATTATCAAGTGGATCTGGGTCCTGGTGGGATCTCTCTTGTCTCTACTGCCCTGTGGCATCTGACCTGTCTACCTAACAAGACTGTTTGCCAGCCTGCCTGTTGGATAAATATCAGACGTTCGCCAGATGGACATAGACGTTCATCAAACATTCCCTGAGCACCTACTATGGGCCTTGTTCTTACAAGCTGACATGTGGAGGGGGAAAGATAGAAAGAAGTGACAAGATGAAAGTGGGATGGCCATGAAAGGAGAGCAGGAACATGCCGTGGCAGTTCCAGGCAGGGAGACTTCTTTTCTTGCAAGGGCAGGAGGTCAGAGGGGCACTTCATAGAGGAGTCGGAAGAGCCCAGACAGGATTTGAATTTTTGCCCTGAGGATCACGTTGTCTCCCTAGGAGACAGGTGGGGTTTTTATTGAAGCTGAGACATTTCCCAGGGGAGAAATTAAAAAAAAATTGTTTTTAAGTAATTTTTCTTTTTTCTTTTTCTTTTTTTTTTTTTTTTAAGATTTGTTTATTCCTGAGAGACAGAGACACACACAGAGAGGCAGAGACACAGGCAGAGGGAGAAGCAGGCTCCATGCTGGGAGCCCGATTGGGATTCGATCCCAGGACTCCGGGATCATGCCCTGAGCCAAAGGCAGATGCTCAACTGCTGAGCCACCCAGGCGTCCCTTTTTAAAATAATTTCTGTTCTCAACATGAGGCCCAAACTCATGACCCTGAGGTCAGGAGTTGCTGAACCAACCAGGTCCCCCCATTTTCCAGGGGAGGAATTTGCCCCTCCGTTTTGTAACCTCTTTTCTAGGTGTTTTGGACTCTTCAGGATTGAGCTAGAAAGTGCCTATTTTCCAGATGGCCATTTGGATCACACACCCTGAGTTTTTTCCTGTACCCTTCATCTTAACCAGAAAGCCAGTGGAAAGCACAGCCCTCCTGTGGCAAATGCAGTCATGTGGATGCTGCTTCCTCCCTGCTCATATCATTTCTCTCTCTTCCTCTCCCCTGCTCCTCATCTCTGGCCTGTTCCATGTGGCTGTGCCAATAGGTCCTGGATGACCCCAATGAGGACCATCTGTACATGGGTAAGAGAGCCCTTGCCATCTGCCACCCTAGCTCAGGCAGCTGCACCTGCCAAAGCCCAGGGGTCCTCTTGAGCATCCCCTGTCCCTACCATCTCTCACCAAGGACCGACAGCTTCCTCTTTCCTGCCAGAGCTGGTCCCACAGTGAGCCACGTGTGAGGTTGCAGCCCTGGTTGGAAGCAGGAGGTGGAAGGGAGTGCTTGCTGAGACTTTATCTGGAGGTCCTATTCATTCATTTGCAAATATTAATTTAGCGCCTGCTCATGCTGAGCACTAAGGATGCATTGGTGAGTGAGAAAGATGAGGCTCCTGCTCTTGTGAAGCTGATATTCTAATCATGGAAGTCAGATAGTCAACAGCTAAATAAACCAGGTAAGTTCAGATGGAGCCTCTGAAGGTTAAATAGGATGATCTGAGAGAGGGATTGAGGGGCCACTTCACGTGAGACACAACCCTGTTACAAATGAGGAAGAGCATTCCAGGCAAAGGGAATTGCAAGTGCAAAGGCTGGTGAGAGCTTAACGTGATTGAGAAAAACATGACTGGGACAGAGTAAACCACGGAAAGGGGATGGGGATGAGGATGGAGAGCCTTAGGTCATGGTGGGGCATATGGAGTCTTGGAAGGCACTGCACAAAGAAATGGAAGGACTCAGGCGTGTCCTCGGAGACTTGATTTTTAAAAACTGGTGAGGACATGGGTCAGTCCTCCATCAGCTCTGAGCATAGGTACCGATGAAGGAAGGAAGGGCAAGACTAATTCAAAACTGGATAGCAGACTGTGGGGCTCAGGAATATGTGATTGATAGGTAATGTGCCCTTGCAATATGGCTTGGGTGGACATTCAAATGAGCCTGTGCATTTCAAGTGGGTACAGACGACAGCCAGGAGGGGTATCAAGGAGGTGAGGGGGGTGGGCACTACAAGTCTTCTGGATGAGCATGGGGACCATCCTTTGTTGCACAAGGAGAGTGATTGATTATCTGGGGTCTGGTTTGAATGGGTCTGGTTTGAAAACAGTTCAGAGCTCACTTTCTCCTCACGTCATTGCTGTGGTTCAGTTCCAAGGAAGGGTTGTAGCTAAGGACGTTTTATTTTTCATTATCTCCTTCTCTTCCCTGCCCCAGGTTTTTATTATGACAAATGTTAAGCCTACAGAAAAGATGAAAGAGTAGTACAATGAATACCTGTATACTTACCAACTAGATTCAACAGTTAATTTTTTTTTGTCAGATTTACTTTATCAGTCTAGCCACCCACCCATCCATTTCTGTATTTTTTTTTTTTTTGCTGAACTATCCAAAGTTTAAAAAGTAGCAGACATCTTCATGCTTCAGCCCCTGAATACTTCAGTGTGTATCTCACATAGGGACCTTCTCCTGTGTGGTCACAATACCGTTATTACATCTGAAAAAGTCAATGCCAGTTCCTTAAGAGCATCTAGGGTGCAGTCCATATTCAAATTTTAGAACTCTTATTTTTTTATTTTTTGTTTGTAAATTTTAGAACTTATAAAATCTTCCTCTAGGAATGATTTAGAAGCTACACAGTAAATAACATAGGACGTGTTAACTTTAAAAAAGTTATGTGAGAAAGAAACATTATAAAAAATGTGAACAGCACAGACTTGCAATATTTCTCAAAATGTGGTATCATTGCCACTTTAAATATATGAGATGATTTTACAGAGGTACATGGATAGACATTAAAAAAATTTTATTGTTTTGTTTTTATTTTTTTAAAAGATTTTGTTTGTGAGAGACACAGAGAGACAGAGGCAGAGACATAGGCAGAAGGAGAAGCAGGCTCCATGCAGAGAACCTGATGTGGGACTTGATCTCGGGACTCCAGGATCATACCCTGGGCTGAAGGCAGATGCTCAATCACTGAGCCACCCAGGTGTCCCTAAAAATTTTTTTAGAATTAATTTATCATTGTACAGGAAAACCTAAAGCAGCACACTAAACTCATGATTTCATGGATGTCATTACCTAGGATAAGGCTAAAAATTTAAAACTGAGTCAATTTAAAGAAAAATATGAAAAAAATAATAGTTTATGTGGTATATAGATATAGCCAGCTCATAAACATAGTAGGCAAATGAGTGAAGTTTGAAGGAACTACAGCATAAATCATAAAATGTAAAAGAATTTAGGCCCAGAATGGCATTCCCAGCATAACTTGCTTATTTGGGGCTCCTAACCTGACTCTGCATGGTTCTGGACTATTTCTGAGGTGCCTAGTTGTTCTTTCAACAAACATTATAGTTTGTCAGGCCCTGTTCTAGGTTTATCTGGAAACAAAAAAGAAGACCCTGCCCTCAGGGCACTTTCTCCCTCCAATAAGGACAGACAGATACCCTCAGTACTTAAGTATTATGCTTAGCCTTCCAAAGTAACAACACCATGGAAAAAAACAAATCTGAGCAGGGTCAGGGGAACCAGACGGTTCCAGTTTGGGGGATTGGGAAATAGAGCCGCTCCTTGAGATGCCTTAGTGAGGTGACATTTGTTCAGGACAGTGGGGACCAGATGGCAGAGGACATGTCACACCATTGTAAGACTTTGCCTTTTAGAGCAAGAAGGGAGCCATTGAGAGGAGTTGGATGAGTATGAAAAGAACCTGCCCAAGCTTGAAAGAGGGGTTTCTTAAGCCATTTGAATCCACAACTTCATGGACAGAGTTTTTCTTTTTTTGAGGCAGCAGTATAGAAGGGAGCCAGCCTGACTTCTGATATGTGATTTGAGTGGTTTTGAAAATCCCGACAGGGTTGTATTTTAGTTTCCAATCCCAGATGTGTGTCAAGGACAGACAGGGTAGTGTATGAGGCTGGGTAGTAGGTATCAGCTACAAATACAGGCCTGACCCTCAAAGAGCACAGAACACACAGTACTTCTAGAGGCTAAAAACTTCCCACCCACCTCTCAGCCCCAGGAGGGGGTTAAACTATTAGTGGCTGAAAAGAGACCTGTTTTCACAGGCTAGCTTCCTCCATACCAACAAAGTTACTGTGCTGGGGAGGAAGCACATAAATTTGTGAAGCAGCTCTTGAAAGTTAAGACTTCCAGAATGAAGGTAGGATAGGCCAAGGTAGGATAGGCCAGAGCTGAAGGGGCTAGCTTGCCTGTCTATGGAAACCTTCCCTTTAGTGTCATTAGTTTTTGCTTCTAACCACGGCCTGAAGCCAAGGCAGATCTGCCCTAACTTGGGCTTACTCAACACTGGTTGATGAACCTGAAGACAGGGAGGGGCCCGAGACAGTTAAGTTCCTTTTCTGGTCAGAACCTTAGCCTTCTTATCTGAAGAGCTAACTCTTGTCCCTCAGCCACGTTAGCCCTTGGAGATCTTTGAAACAACCTTATAGTTTCTTCTGTAAGAAATTCCAATGTGGGTAGATAATTCTAGAACAGACAGCTCCATAGTTACTCTTCACTTGATTTTGAAATTCATTGTGTGCATTTTTCACTTCCTAGATAGCTTCATGTTCCTATTATGTTTATCCAAACAGGATAAAATTAAAATAAGTATGCAACATAACCCCATAATTCTACTCTTAGGTATATACTCCCCCAAACTAAAAACAGATACGTCAATGGGAATATTCATAGCAGCACTATTCACAATAACCAAAATGTGTAAACGACCCAAATGTTCATGAGCTAATGATTGGATATACAGCATGTGGCATAGCCACACAATGGAATAGTATGCAGCCATAAAAAGGAATGAAGTACTGATTCCTGCTACAACACGAATGAGCCTTTAAAATATGGTGCTAATAAGTGAAACAGCCAGTCACAAAAGGTCACATAGTATATGATTCTGTGTATATGAAATGTCCAGAATGGCCAAATCCATTGAAACAGAAATCAGATTAGTGTTGCCAAGGCCTAGAGGGAGGGGCCTGACTGAATGGGCATGGGGTTTCTTTCAGAGGGAGTGCAAATTTTCTGGAACTAGGTAGAGGCAAAAGTCATACAACATTGTGAATACTGAATGCCACTGAACTGTAAATTTTGAAATAGTTAATTTTATATTATGAAAATTTCACTTCAATTTTTAAAAATGCAAAAAACAAAACAAAAAACCCCCAGCAACAACAACAAAACTCTGTGCATTCCCTGAACACAGCTTATCTAACACTTGGTGGCTTGGAGCAGGGATTCCCCATGTATACAGGTCCAGGAAGAAGCTGGCATGGTGGGAGGCATTTGCATGTCGTGCGTGAACGTGAGTCAAGAAAGGCCCTGTTTAGGAGCAGTGGGCTGAGTTGGCCTTTGAGGTGGTGAGGAAATCCCCACCCCCACCTCTTGCTCCAAGTCTTGTTTTGGATTGAGAGTCACAGGTAAAGAGTCTGAGGGCCAGCTGACCACAGAGCGTTGAGGAGTTTGAAGAATCTACACGCATTCTTGGTCTGTGGCCTGGCACAGCTGGCAGTGTGGAGGATGCGGGAGGGATCGTTGAAACATGTTCTTAAAAAAAAAAAAAAAAAGAAACATGTTCTTATTTCTTGAATCTAAAGACTCCTAGGCCTACTTCTTTGCACCTAAGTAGACCGATGTTGGGTTGTGTCTCCTTAGACCTGTTCTTTTTTTTTTTAAAGATGATCTAACATCATTAGTCAGTATTTTTTTAAAAATATTTTTATTTATTTATTCATAGAGACAGAGAGAGAGAGAGAGGCAAAGACACAGGCAGAGGGAGAAGCAGGCTCCATGCAGGGAGCCCGATGTGGGACTTGATCCCAGGGCTCCAGGATCACACCCCGGGCTGCAGGCGGCGCTAAACCGCTGTGCCACCGGGGCTGCCCCGACCTGTTCTTTTTTTTTAAGATTTTATTTATTTATTCTTGAGAGACACAGAGACAGAAAGGCAGAGACATAGGCAGAGGGAGAAGCAGGCTCCATGCAGGGAGCCCAATGTGGGATTCGATCCCAGGACTCCGGGATCATGCCCTGAGCCAAAAGCAGACGCTCAACCACTGGGCCACCCAGGCTGCCCTCCTTAGAACTGTTCTTTGCCATAAGGTAGCTGAGGATCTGGGTGTGACTGACTAAGAGGACATAGTTTAGTATCAGTCAGATACCTGGAATCTCCAAGGTATGAGTGGAGAGAAGAAAGGAACCCATGAGCCATCCCTGCCTGTCTCCTGTCTCCCTGCTTTGTTTTCCCTGGCCAGGGGTTCCTGGGCAGTTTTGAGGACTAGAAGTACAGCCAGACCGGGGTCCCAGGGAGATCAGAAACCTCTGACCCCTCGCCTCCTGAGCAGGGCCTTGAGTGGAGGCTTTGGCACAGTGGATTGTTCCTTTCCCCAGCCCCAGTGCTAGTTTCTGTACTTTTTGGGGTTTCTGTGGGCCATTGGGAAGGAGGAGGAGGAGGGAGATGGTTTGCCAATTTCCCAATATAATAGCTCCCCTCTTCTCTTCTCTGCAGTGTTTGAGCTGGTCAACCAAGGGTGAGTGTCCCCACCCCTGGCGGCTGTGATGCCTGAAGCTTCTCGAGCTGCAGAGCTTCTCAAGGTGGTGCTTGGTTCTGCTGGTGAGAGAGGGTGAAGGCCAGTGTATCTGCTTTGCTTTTCATGCATGTGTCGACCTTTCAGGCCGGTGATGGAAGTGCCCACCCTCAAACCACTCTCTGAAGACCAGGCCCGTTTCTACTTCCAGGACCTGATAAAAGGCATAGAGTACCGTAAGTGGGGGCGGGGGGGGGAGTGCTGCAGAAGGACTCTCCCCCAGGGGTGGTTAGCATCCCACCTAGTGCATGGCCAAGTGGGAAAGTGGAATTTACCTCCTGGAGTGCAGGCAAGTGGGCAGGAAACAGAATTGTCTGAGATGCAGTCTTGGATAGCTGCAGAAAGCCATGTTCCTGATGAGCAGAAACCCTTTCTGCCACAAAAATTAAGAGCAATATTGATAGTGACTTTTCCTCAGTACTCTGTGTATGCCCTGGCACTGTTACGGGCTATATTTGCATTGTCTCTTATTCCCAGCAACCTTGGGATGGAGATCTTATTAACCTCTTGGAACCTTAGATTTCTCATCTGTAAAATGGAAATAAAGTGTCTCTCACCAGAGTCTAAATCAGCCAGTACATATCAGTAGTTCTCATTGACAGGTGTCCTTTCTGTTTCTGATCATTAAACATTTTGTCTCTTCCCTTGCCTATCACAAAGGATTGTTGTGAGATTGAAATCGGGGAAATGGGAAGCACTTAACACAGGTTCAGGCCCCAGTCTGGGCACTCAACAAACAGAACTGCTCCCCCTATTACTGGTATCATCATCATCATCATCATCATCATCACCACCACCACCACCACTGGCAAAGAAATTCAGTTGGGTCTTCCAGGCCATAGGGCTGTCCTCTCCCATGGGTTGACATCCAGGCAGGAACAAGTTAAGTTCCCAGTCTTACTCTGTAGTCCATGCTTCCCATTTGACCTGCTCCAGTCATTGTTGCTATGATGAACAGGTTGACTGTTGGCATTAGTAAATGAAAATAGGTTTTACTGTCACAAGTCTTGAGGCTTCTAGCTGGAAGCCAGCTGGGCTCAATAAAAACTCTCCAGGGACCATCGTCACTCACGACTTAGACTAGGTTGGATGGTTACTAACTATAATTGGCAGTCAGTGTTTCACTCATTTTTGAAGATGTGGTAACTTGGCAGTCAGTGTTTCACTCATTTTTGAAGATAGGGTAACTTCCTTAAAGACATTCTTTCCCCCCTATCTTTCAAAGCTGGAGAGGTCTCCAGCAGGCTGGGGAGAGTGAAGCTGGAAGGGCCCTGGGGCGTGAGAGAGCAGAGAGGTCAATAGCTCTATGGGCTATGCAGAGCTCCTCATGTGGCTTTCCTGCCTCCTCCCCCATCTGGTGTCCACCCCCCACCCTACCCCCCCCAGTCCACTACCAGAAGATCATCCACCGGGACATCAAACCTTCCAACCTGCTGGTGGGAGAAGATGGACACATCAAGATTGCCGACTTTGGTGTGAGCAACGAGTTCAAGGGCAGCGATGCTCTTCTTTCTAACACCGTGGGCACACCTGCCTTCATGGCACCTGAGTCGCTCTCGGAGACACGGAAGATTTTCTCTGGGAAGGTAGGTGTGTGTGGACCTCTCTGGGATGTGGTGTTCAGCCTGTGTCAGCACCTTTCTGGTTTAAGTGGCAGAAATCCAGCTCAAACTGGCTTAAACAATGCATCTACTGGACCTTGTAGATGAAGAACACCTTCCGGCTTGGCTAGAGACAGGGATTCAACAGGACTCCATCTCTCAGCTGTTTTCTTGAACTCATTTCCTACCCAGGGAGATGGGTTGCCAGCAGCTCCAGGGTACTTCCTCTCAGCTTATCCGTCTCTGTAGAAAAGAACATTCCTCTTTTTGAAGAGCCCTTGTCACAATCTCGGGTATTGGCTCTGATTGGTCCAGCCTGGGTCATGTGCCTGTCCTTAAGCCAATCACTATGGCTAGTGGAAATGAAGCTTTTATTTATTGGCCAGACCTGGGTCTTGTGCTCACCTAGAGGCCAGGGGCTGGATCAGTCTTTACCTGACTCGGTGGAGCCAGAGGCTAGGAGGAGTGGTTCCTCAGAGGAAAGCTGGAGGATTTAGTTTTTGGCCCTTGCAGAAGCAGTGGACACCCCCTCGCTACCCCTTGTTCCCTTATATGAACCACTCTTTTTCTTACAGGCTTTGGATGTTTGGGCCATGGGTGTGACGCTGTACTGCTTTGTGTTTGGCCAGGTAAGGGGATGGGGATGTCCTGTCTGCTGAGTGTTGTTGGGTAGCCCCCTTGGATTAATAATTACCCTTGTGGGGAGACAGTACTTACTCATTGAGTTTATAATTTTATTTCCACATTTAGACCTGAATGTCTAAAGAAAGCTGCCTTTGCAAGTGTACATAAACTGTATATAATAGTTCTATCTGTGAAAAATGATCTGTTGGGTCACCTGGGTGGCTCAGTGGTTGAACATCAGCCTTTGGCTCAGATCATGATCCCAGGATCCTGGGATCCAGTCCCACGGCGGGCTCCTTGTAGGAAGCCTGCTTCTCTCTCTTCCTGTGTCTTTGCCTCTCTCTCTGTGTCTCTCATGAATAAATAAATAAAATCTTAAAAAGAAGAAGAAAAATGATCTGTTAACACAGAAGGATTGACAGAGGCTCTAGGTATTGTAAATAGTTGATGAGTTTGGGGCAAGGACGACAAATGTGCTACCGATCTCCCTATTCCTACATCAGAGACAGACATCACAAATCAATAGCTGCTGGCACCCTTTCTTCCTGAGCCCAGGGCCACTTGCTTTGATGTGCTTCTCAGCAGAGTGTTCCCAGAAGCTGTTGTTGGAGGGATAGACTGAAAATCCATTTGGCATTATTGATTTAAGGAGTGCTGTCTCCTCTCTTTGTTGTTGTTCTTTTGTTGTTGTTTTTTCATTATCAATTTTTAGGAACTTTAGTATTTTAACTCTAAAGTTCGGATTAGTTATGTGAGTACTAAAAGCATGGATTTTTCATTTTCATGAACTTGTGCTTCTCTTGAGGAAAGCTTAAGGAACAGGTCTCATCGTTTATAATGTCCTCCCCACCAATATTTGAGGAGAAAATTTTGAGTCACACAGCAAATTTGAAATAACTGTATGAGAAACACCCACGTAGCCACCACCTGTTTTCTGCCACAAACATTTCACTCTTATTTGCTCTATCACAAGTGGATCCATCTTCAACCTGTCTTATTTTTTTTACACATTCCAGAGTAAGTTGCTGACATCTCTATACTTCCTTCCAGATGCTTTGGAACATAGTCATTAGCTAGAGCTCACTATTTGTTTGTGATTCTTTTTTTTTTTTCCTTTTGGGCTAAAATTTATATATTATAAAATGTACACATCTTCAGTGTACTGGTTAATGAGTTCAGTCAAGTGGCTTCACCTATGAAATCCAAACTCTTATCTCAAGTTACTGCTCTTTTTTTTTTTTTTAGAGATTTTATTTATTTATTCGTGAGAGAGACAGAGAGAGAGGCAGAGACATAGGCAGAGGGAGAAGCAGGCTCCCTGCAGGGAGCCCAGTGAGGAACTCGACCCCAGGACCCCGGGATCACCACCTGAGCTGAAGGCAGATGCTCAACCACTGAGTCACCCAGATGTCCTCAGGTTACTGCTCCTAATGAAAGAATTTTCCTTGGATAGGAGAGGACGAGGTCCTATTCTGTGACTTTTTCCAACCTTCTGAACACCCCACATTCCTTTTTCCAGCACAGTACCTGAGCTCTTCCTGGGTCAGTTCCTCCACCAAGTGAGAGCACTGATTTGTCACCAGGGAGGGGAGGTGGTACGTGAATGGGCTTCAGAGTCAGCTCAAGCTAGGCTAAATCCCAGCTTTACACTTCCCTAGACATGTCACCTCTCTGAGCTTCTGTTTTTCTCTTCTGGAAAAATGAGAAGAATATTTATAATTTCTTAAGGCTCTGAGAGGATCACCTGAAATAATTCAAGCATTTGTAAATTCAACCAGGTATTTATCAAACGCCAGCTTTGCACCAGGGATGTTTCTGAGCACTAGAAAAGCGGCCATAGCAAGACAGGCAGAAATCCCTGCCCTCTTAGAGCTGATGATCCTGTGCGGGGGGTTAAACAGTAAACGAGGGATCCCTGGGTGGCGCAGCGGTTTGGCGCCTGCCTTTGGCCCAGGGCGCGATCCTGGAGACCCGGGATCGAATCCCACGTCGGGCTCCCGGTGCATGGAGCCTGCTTCTCCCTCTGCCTGTGTCTCTGCCTCTCTCTCTCTCTCACTGTGTGCCTATCATAAATAAATAAAAATTAAAAAAAAAATAAACAGTAAACGAATACAAATGGAATATGTCAGGGATAGGAGCTCTGATGAGAAATCTCATGGTGGTTGGGGGGCGGGTGCCCTGCTTTAGACAGAAGCTCAGGAGGGCCTCCCTGAGAATGTGAGCTTTGATCAGGTACCTGCATGATGGGAGAAAATGAGCCATGCAGATGCGGGTGGGAAGAGCATTCCAGGTAGAGGGAATAGCCAGTGAAGAAGTACTCATCCTGAGAAACCTCTGGGGCCTGGTCAAGGTTAAGCCCCCACAAATCACTGCTCTTGCTGCTACATCTTATGTATTGTTCTTACTATTATTACTGTTCACCCAGCAGGTGGTGAGGAGGAGTCTTTGCTTTTGTATAAGTAGGTAAATTAAAGCACAGCTACAGAAGATAGCCTCAGTGTGGTTGGGAAGGGCTCCTTCTGGAAGGACGTTCCTGGTTCTTTTAGACTTGTGGGTGTGGGAACTGCTTCCTCGCTTGATTGGGCTACTGGGCATTTATCACCCTGCTCTAACTTACATACAGTGACACCGACACAGGGCAGCCGTGGCAGGACTGCTGTGCCTGCCATCAACAGCCACTCTGTCCCTGACCTCTCTTCGCAGTGCCCGTTCATGGACGAGCGGATTATGTGTTTACATAGTAAGATCAAGAGTCAGGCCCTGGAATTTCCAGATCAGTGAGTATTGCCTGTCTGGGCTGAGTCCCCTTCCTCTCTAAGCTCTTGGTGTGTGTTTCCCACCCTTGATGTGTCTCCCTCACCCCACCCAGGCCCGACATAGCTGAGGACTTGAAAGATCTGATCACCCGCATGTTGGACAAGAACCCAGAATCAAGGATTGTGGTGCCAGAAATCAAGGTACCGAGGGGCCCTTGCTCTGCCATGGGATGTGCACCATGGGCCAGGCCTGTGTCCTCTGCTTGGAATTGTTTGGCTCAGCCCTGCCTCGGCCAGGCCCCATGTCCCTCTGTTCACAGCACTGCGCCCTCCTTGGCACCGTTACCCTCCCCTGTCTTGGGCCTCCGGACTGCTGGAGGGAATGGGGAGTGGGGAGGAGGATTTGGACTCATGTTAACTGTGATCATGGAAGTGGAATCTGTTGCCAGTGGAGCAGCTAGTGCTCGCTCTGATTGGCTTGGGCTGATGGCATCTACCCTCCCTGGGCTAGACCAGGCTGGGGTCTCTGTGTTCTCCATACCCCGGCTGCCAAAGTCCCAGATCCTTACCCTGCCCCTGCCCATCCCTTTGAGAAATCTCAGTGAGGGTGGCAGGAAATTAGTGAACAATTTGACACCCTCTCTCCAGCCTGCTGAATTCCATCCTTTTGCTGAAATCACTGTTAGGAGAAATCCCTGTATATCCCCTACACCCAGACCAATGCCACATGCACACATCTGACTCTTATGGAAATCTAGAGGTTTGCTTCAGAAGTTTTTAGGCATCTAGCAAACTAGGATTTGAGGAGAGGGAGGCCAAATAATTACAGATAAGGGCTTGGACCCCAGGGGTGGGTAGTGGGGTGGGGAAGATCCCTGCCTGGGTCCTCTCCTGACTGTGTCCTTCTAACTGGTCTCACTGTGCCTCCTCAAGCCTCTCTTAGCCTTCTGTGAAATGGGGAGGATCTGTCTGCTCTGAGCAGAGCCTTCCGGGCATCAGGAAAAGTCGCTAAGGGGCGATGGGTGCTCCTTGGGCAACCGTACAAGGCAGATGCCAAATTCTGGTCACTTCTGTCAAGACCTGGGGCAGATGGAGAATGTGGTCCGGCACACAACTGGGCCTGGTGGCTCCCTCCCATTCTCTGTCTCTCTGTCTTTTCCACGTTTTCTTGCATCTCACTCACTCCCCCACCCTCTGCCTGGCTTGCCAGCTCTTTTGCATGCCTAACCTCAGGCCTCCACCTCTGCCCTCCCGCACTCCCTCCCTGGCTCCGCTCACTGGCAGGGCCTTGGTGTTACTCTCCGACCTCTGGGGCCAGTCGCCGGCCCCTCACCCCTCCTATCATTCGTTGAAGCTGCACCCCTGGGTCACGAGGCACGGGGCGGAGCCGTTGCCATCGGAGGACGAGAACTGCACGCTGGTCGAGGTGACCGAAGAGGAGGTCGAGAATTCGGTCAAACACATTCCCAGCCTGGCGACCGTGGTAAGGCGGAACGAACCACTGACCGAGAACAGGGACAGCCTGAGGCGGGCCTGTAAGGATGGGCCGGGACACAGGAGGGCAGCTGAGAAGCAGATACTGAGCCTGAGAGTTGGGATGGCCGGGTCTGTCCCTGACTCCCAGCTATCAGGCTCTGGGCCTTGGTCATACATCAGGGCAGGAGGCCCCTGCCCCTTGTAGTGTCAGATTCTGGTCACTGTGGGATGGGTGGCTCTTCCCCACACATTCTATCACCCTTTCTGGAATTCTTGCTTTCAGAGCACGCGGCAGGAGGAAAAGGACCGGGGCAGGTGCCAGGGGTGGAGCTGGAGCCGAGGTCTCTAAGATGGAACTCCTACTTGGCTGGCTCTTCTGTCTTCAGAGCAGATGGCTTAGTTTGTCTTGCATCTGCCCTGTGGGCAGCTACCGGGGCTAGGGGCCGGGGCTCCCAGGTCACTTTAATGGCCTTATGTTCCTTGGCCCAGGAAAAAAGATCCAGAATGTGGAGTCCTCAGGCTTAACCTTGGAGACTCTGGGAATCACTCACTGGCCAGTCTCCTGCTCGGGTGGGAGTTTGGCTCCAGGAAGGTGACTGGGATTGTCAAGGGCTGGGGGTCCAGGCAGCAGTCCCAGGGGCAGAATGCAGCTAGCCACCCACTAAGGCCCCTGTGAAAGGCCTGGGGTGTGTTTGGCTAGTACTGGCTCCAGCTGGCAGGCAGGACTCTTCCTCTGGAAGGAGCTGGTGAGACTTTCTAAAAAGACAGTGTCTGGCCTCAAGTGACCACCCCTTGAGGAGCCTAAATGCTGGCTCCTTCTCTCCCAGCTTTGCACTTCTCCCTCCTGCTTCCCCACACACTTTCTCTCCTTCTTCCAAAACCTGAGCCCCTGGGGTGGGGCATCCATTCATATCTTCCTCCTCCTCCCCTACCTGGGGCCTCTGCATGACCTTCACTGTTAAAACTCACCCACACTCACTCCCTCTTTCTCATCCACTCCCTGCACTCATGTCCTACACCCACAGTGGGGGAGGCAGTTGGTGTTAGATCCAGGTGCCCTCTATGGGTTATTCTGTTCTGGGCTCAGGATTCTTAGGAGAAGGTCTCTGACCCTTAGAGGTCTGGGAGCAGGAGGTACATGATGAGTGAAACGAACATGGTGTGCCTGCCATCTTGGAGAGGCGGATGCTGGGCAAACCACCAACAAATAAATGTATAATGTAACAGGGGCTGTGAGGTACACCCCTAAGGGGGACTTGGACCCTCAAGAGGGGCATGTGGCCAAGCTGGAAGAAGCGGATGTGTACTGAGTGGATGGGAGTGTTAACTGGGCCAACGCAGTATCAGGAAGAGGGGGTTTCTGGCAGAGGGAAGAGCAAACGTGGTGATCTTTTGGTAGGAGGAAGCTAGGACCAACAGGAAAGTTCAAGAAAGCCAGGGCCACTGAAGCAGGGTGGGGAAGGTGAGGGATAGTGACATGAGTCTGGGTAGGAGATGGGCCTGACCACACAAGACCTGAGGCCACAGTAGATATTTATTTTTATTTTTATTTTTTTTAATAAAATAATTTTTATTGGTGTTCAATTTACCAACATACATAATAACACCCAGTGCTCATCCCGTCAAGTGTCCCCCTCAGTGCCCGTCACCCACTCACCCCCACCCCCCGCTCTCCTCCCCTTCCACCACCCCTAGTTCATTTCCCGGAGTTAGGAGTCTTTATGTTCGGCCTCCCTTTCTGATATTTCCCACACATTTCTTCTCCCTTCCCTTATATTCCCTTTCACTATTATTTATATTCCCCAAATGAATGAGAACATATACTGTTTGTCCTCACAGAAGAGATTTAAATCTTGGTCCCAAGAGATGTCCAAAGCACTTGTAGCATTTGAATCAGGAGAGTAGCACCATCAGAAATGGTCTTTGGAAGACCCCATGTGGAACATAGAATGTGGGCACCAGGGAGGAAATGGGGGCTACTGCAGAGGGACTAAAAGATGGGGGGTGGTGTGAGTGTGTAGGGGTGGAGGGGGCGACACCTGGAGAGGCACAGAGGAAAGGGCTGGTGTGTTCCAGGAACCACAGAACACCAGGCTTGCTAGGGAGGAAGGGAGGGTGAATACCTTGCCAGGGGGCGTGGCCTTCACTGAAAAGTCAGTGTTTTTCTCTTCTTTTTTAATGACATAGAATTTGTGTAATATAAAACTAACCATTTTAAAGTGAACAATACAGTGGCTCTTACTACATTTACAACATTGTGCAACCATCACCTCTGTGATTCCAAAACATTTTCGTCCTCCATCCACCCCACCCCGGAAACCCTGTACCCATTAGCAGTCATGCTGTTCTTCCCTCTCACCAGCCCCAGGACTGTCTCTCTGGACTTGCCTTTCCTAGGCATTTCCTATCAGTGGAATCATACCAGTATGTGGTTTTCTGTGTCTAGCTGCTTTTACTCAGCTTTGTGTTTATCCGTGTTCATCCGTGTTGTAGCGTGCCCTGTTGTAACTGAATAACATGCTGTTGCATGGATAGGCCACATTTTTTTTATCCATTTTTCAGATGATAGATGTTTCCACCTTTAGAAACATCAGTGTGTTATTTTTTAAAAGATTTTAGTAATTTATTTATTTGAGAGAGAGCACAAGCAAGAGGGGAGAGGGCTGAAGGAGAGGGAGAAGTAGGATCCCCTTGGGGCTCGACCCCAGGACCCTGAGATTATGACCTGAGCCGAAGGCAGACACTTAACCAACTGAGCCACCCAGGCAGCCCCATCCGTGTTTTTTTTAAATACTTAGATTTCTTCTTAGCAGCACACACACCAACTAATTCAGAAGCTCGGTCAATGCATAAAACAGCTTGAAGAGGCACTATACTCTGCTTGAGGGGTGGGGGCTAGTGCCTTTCAGGCTGAGGTCTTTTCCTTGAAAATTCCTTCATAGGTTAAAGCAGCCAAAAGCATCACCAAAAATAACTCATCTGCTCCCTTGCTCCAGAATCTTCCCTGGCTCTCTGGCTAGCAGCAGGATAAGTTCCAAAGTCCTTTGGGTGAAAAACTTGAAGTCAGGGAATGAGGGAATCAGACCTGGGTTTTGGAAAGGATAGGCCAGATCAGTGAAAGTGAGGCAGAAGATTGGGTGGCCAAGGGAAGCTGAGCAGGGGCCATGGGATATGATGAGGGTAGCACCTTTTCCCAAGGGATCCTCTCCTTAGGCAGGTGTTTGCTAACCAAGCTGGGGACTCAGTCTGTATTAGAGTGGGTGAAGGGGCACATGAGCAAGTTCCCATCACCAGCAGTGAATAAGCCTGCCCCCCATGCATCTCAGCCTTGGGTAGACCTTTGGGACCTCTCGGCTCCCTCTCCCTCTCCCTCCCAGTAGTCTGTGGGCAGGCCACCCTCAATGTCCTAGGGTGTTTCCTCAGCTCTTACACCTGCTCAGGTGTTTCCTATCCTCCACTAAAATTCAGTCCCCTGAGAAATTGGCACCCTTGTGTGATGTAACCACCGTAGAAAACACACTGGTAGTTCCTTAGGATGTTAAATGGGGTCACCACATGATCTAAGAATTGCACTCCAGGGTATATACCCAAGAAAAACAAAAACATTTTGTGTAGAAAATATCCACACATAAAAACATGTGCACAAATATTCATAGCAGCATTATTCACAATAGCCAAAAAGTGGAAACCTCCCACATGTCCATCAGTGGATGAACGGATAAACAAAATGTGGCATTTCCATATGAAAGAATATTATTTGGCTACGAAGAGGAACGAAGCGCTGATACCTGCGGCAACCATAGGAGCTTTGAGAACATGATGCTAAGTGCAGGAAGTGAGACCCAAAAGGCCACATTCTATGTGATTCTGTTTATGTGAAATGTCCAGAATAGACGAATCCTTAGAAAGAACACAGATTGGTGGTTGCCAGGGCCTGGGGGCAGGAGAAATGGGGTGTGAGTACTGGGTTGATAAAATGTTCTGAAAGTCAGTAGTACCAGAAACCACTGAACTGTACACTTTAAAATGGTGAATTTTCTACTATGGGACTTCTATTTCAGTTTTTAAAAAATGCAGCCCCTGAATTTGGCCGGGAAAAGAATAGCTGGTTTCTTGTTGGGGTGGTCAGATAGTTTGCACCAAAAAGAAAGGCCCAGATTTGAAGATGAGACAGATTGATGGGCCAAGAGGGCAGGTGTCGGGTTGGCTAGGTAAGATACGTGGTGCCAAGGGTACTGGAAGGATAGTACTGGCCAGCACTCTGGGGCTCAGGTAGACCAAGATGAGGTTAGGATAAGACGTCAAACCGAGGGATTTCAACCTTATCTCATTGGCAGCCAGGAGGCATCAATGTTTTGGGTTTTTTTTTTTAAGATTTTATTTATTTATTCATGAGAGACACAGGCAGAGGGAGAAGCAGGCTCCATGCAGGGAGCCCGACATGGGACTCAATCCTGGGTCTCCAGGATCACGCCCTGGACTGAAGGCGGCGCCAAACCACTGAGCCACCCAGGCTGCCCAGTTGTGAATGGTTTTGGACATGAACTAGTCAGATTTGGTGATGGTTTAGGTTTTTATGCCTTCAGTGGGAGGGATGCTGCCCAGGATCTCTCAAAGGCCTGTCACCAACCACAAGCCTTGGGAGTAACTGGGAGAGAAAGGAAAAGGGAGATGGCGCCTGTAGAGTGGCATTGGGGAGATGTGGCCTGGAGTCTCCCCCAGGTGGCCCAGCTCCCTCTTCTGTCCTTCAGATCCTGGTGAAGACCATGATACGGAAACGCTCTTTTGGGAACCCGTTTGAGGGCAGCCGGCGGGAGGAGCGCTCATTGTCAGCGCCTGGAAACTTGCTCACGTGAGTGTCCACCTGCCTTACTCTGGGGTGGGGAATGAGAGGCTGGACCCAGGGCAGCGTTGCCCAACCCACTCCATCCAGGCCCATCCCTGGAGCGAAGCATCTGGAATGACTCAGACCAGATCTCCCAGGCTCAGTAGGAACATTGGAGCAGCTGTCTCTGGTTCTGCCCCACCCCAACTCAGCCCAGCTCCTTTTGCGGACAGTGAACCCCTGCTGGAGTTCTACCTTTCTCAGGGAAACTTGCACTTTAACTGGGGGACCTCTTGACAATCAGAAAGCATTTCTGTGGCCCAGAAACATGCATGCTTGATGGTGGGATTATCAGCCCTGTGATGGAGGAGCAAGGCCTATCTCACCCACATGACCCTCTGTGCTACGCAGAGGTGCCCTGCTCAAGATCCCCCTGGCAGCAGCTCTGTGAAGCTGGTGTTTGGTCTGAGTGTCTCTGGGGTGGGCGACAGGCATCTCATAGATCCCAAGGGTCCCTTCTCACTTCCCTTTTCCCTCCCCTCTGGCCATTCCAGCAAAAAACCAACCAGGGAGTGTGAGCCCCTGTCTGAGCCCAAGGTAATGCCTGCCTGCCTGCGCTGTAGCCTCTGCCGGAGCCTGGGGGCGGGGGCAGCTGCAGAGCACGGGGCATCCCCACCAGGCGGAGGTTCCTCCCAGCTTGGGCTGCTGCGCCCAGGCTCACCTTGGGCCTCTGGACCTAGATTAAAAAACAAAGGTCATCCTGGGGCTTGGACCTGATGGTGGGTCGTGCATGTGGGCTGGCGCTGCGGGTGCATGGCGCTCCACCCGGAATGCCTGTGAATCCACCCAGGTCTTCTGACCCAGTCTGGTACCCACATATGCTCAGTGCACGTCAGTGGCATTGAGGCTGTGTCACAGGGTCCCGTGGCTGCCCCTGCCCTGGGTCCATGTGGTCAGAGCATAGATCAGGCATGCATTGTTCTGGGGCTCTCCAGCATCTACCCCTTCTTCTCTGATGGGTTAGGACCTAGAAAATAAGTTCCCTTCCAGCCTGCTGCAAATTAATGTAGGAATCTTCTGTCCCCAGGGTGGATCTGAACCTTTTCCTTTGGCCATCTCTTTTCTTTTTTTAAAAGATTTTATTTATTCATGAAAGACAGAGAGGCAGAGGCACAGGCAGAGGGAGAAGCAGGCTTTCTGCAGGGATCCTGATGTGGGACTCGATCCCAGAATCCCAGGGTCATGACCTGAGCAGATGCTCAACCACTGAGCCCACCCAGGTGCCCTGACCATCCCTTTTCTAAACACAGTGCCTTCTCAGCATTTTCAGCATGTCCCAGGACAGATAAGAATTTTTGTCCCTGTGGACTAAGATGATAAACACTTAGCATTCTTGCTGCTTCTCATCCCCCCACTGCCTATGGCAAGATAGAAATTCCAGTATTCTTTCCATTGAGCTCAACTCACTACCTTATCCTCAACTGGGAGCTCCATTTCTGTGTTTTTTTCTTTTTTAAGATTTTATCTATTTATTCAGGAGAGACACAGAGAGAGAGAGATGCAGAGACACAGGCAGAGGGAGAAACAGGCTCCTCGCAGGGAGCCTGATGTGGGACTTTTTCCCGGGTCTCCAGGATCAGGCCCTGGACTGAAGGTGCCGCTAAACTGCTGAGCCACCCGGGCGTCTCAGTATTAAATTTTTTTTTATGTTTAGAATCTTATAGCTGGAAAGCCGTTTCTGTGTTTTAAGAGCAGCTTTATTGAAATATAATTTATATATTACACAGCCCTGTACCCTTAGCTATCACCACCAATTCCCTATTCCGAGGTTTCTATAGAGTTGCCTATTCTAGACACTTCACATCAGTGGAATCATACAACATGTGATCTTCTGTGACTGGTTTCTCTCACTCAGCCTCATGTTCCAAGGTTCATCCACAGTGTAGCAGGTGTTAGAGCTTCATTCTTTTTGTGGCCTAGTTATATTTCATTGTACGGGTAGACCACATCTTACTCATCCATTCATTAGGTGATGGGCATTGTTAACATTTTGACTGTCACGGATGAATGCTGCCACAAGCATTCACATACAAGCAAGCAGCCATGTCTGTGTGTTAGGAGTTGACTTATGAGATGAAATTTATTGGCCACCCTCATCCCGAGAGTCAAGGGCTGAATCATGTAGTGGACTGTTTATGATCAGGGAAAGTGGCTGGTAACAATCAGCCAGTTGCTGGCAGCCTGAGAAGACTGCTTCATCCCTGTGAGGCTGTCCCCTGGCTCTCTACCGCCTACTCTTTCAGCCTCCTGGGTGACAGGGAGTGGACAGGGACTGGCCTTTTTTTTCCTCAATCTCAAGTTTTAGGGTTTGCCTCCTGTTTGCAAGTCTGTCATCTGTTTCTTATTTTCAGTGAGCTCAGAATCACAAGCTACCAAGAGATTGGCCTTTGGGCAAATCCTTTATTCCCTCACCTGCAGTCCCAGCAAGACCTGGAGATTGCCCTAAGCCTGCTGGCGGGATGCTTTGATTGTCCACATGACCCAGCACTCTGGAGTTCCAAGGGTTTATACAGATGTCGGAGACCTCAGGCCTAAGGCCTGCCAGCCATCTGCAACAAGAGCCAGCTGGTACATGCAGGCACTTCTAGGGCAGGAATTGAGGACCTGATCTGACATCTAGTTACAGTTCTCCTGCCTGGGAGATTTGACCCCCTATTCTTTGGCAGAAACATAAAAGCCAATGAGCCTGCTCTTTCAACAGAGAGGGGTTTCTTCCTAGGATTGTACAGACATCACACTCTCGTCCCTTGTGCTGGGATGGAGGTTCCCTTCTGGCCAGGCACACGTCTGCTGTGGCAAGCCCAGCAGCTTCTCTTCGAAGGGCCATCGCTGCTGGCTGATGGCATGGGACTTAGGCTTCTCCTCAGGGATTTTCCTTCCCACCTCCCTAATGAATTAGGGTGTCCCCCCTCCCCTCAGGTAGGTCTAGCTGAGGGCACTTCAGGATGTGACCTGTCAGGGACACAAGGACACCTTGGTTTCTTCTGCTCTGATCACTCACCTTGCTGAGAGGAGGGCCCTTCTCTCCATCCAGAGTGTCCCATGGGCCTGTGTGCTGGGGATGGTTCTCTTGACCACTGTTTCTGAAAGGCTGGCTGTGTGCCAGGCCAAACCCAGGTGGTCCTGACCACTGCCCTCTGGAAGCTCACCTTCAAGTAACTAAAGATTAATCTTCAATCTTAGCCTGAAGAAGGAAGGTTGGGGTGGGGGGAACACATCAGAATACCTAAAAACCTCCATGAACAGTCCCCAAGGCTGGCTGCACACGCTCCTCACATGGCATGATTTTAGGTGTTAAATAGATAGGTTCGCATCTATTTTTATAGTTCTTTTCTATTTTTGGCAAGTGATGCTGCTTCTCCATTTACAAAGGGGGATATAATGTCTCCTTTGAAACTTTTGTATAGGTGAGGAAACGGGAGAGACTCTAAAAGCTAAGTCAGTGACCTTCCAGGTGGTGTGGGAATAAGGGAGAGGCTCCGGCTGCGGCAGCCTTGCCTTAACGTGGGTTTTCTGTTCGGTGAGCAGGAAGCAAGGCAGCGAAGACAGCCTCCGGGGCCCCGACCCGGCCCCCGTGGGGGAGGAGGAAGTGCTCTTGTGAAAGGCGGTCCCTGCACCGAGAGTTGGGGGGCCCCGGCCCCCGGCCCCCGCGCTCGCATGCATCCTCTGCGGCCCGACGAGGCGATGGAGTAGCTGCCCGGACACGCGACCTCGCATGCAGGCTGCACCCTGCGTTTCCATAGCAGCATGTCCTACGGAAACCCAGCACGTGTGTAGAGCCTTGACCGTCATCTCTGGTGTTTTTGTGTTTTATTTTGTTTTGTTCCGTTTTGTTTTCTTCCTTTGTTGTTTTAAAGGGGACCAAAAAAAAAAAGACTTGACTCCATGACATCGACCTTGGCCACTGGCTGGCTGAACGGGCAGGTGTGAGGAGTTGCAGACCCAAAGCCACTTGCATTTTGGGACAATTGCTTTTTAAAACGTTTTTATGCCAAAAATCCTTCATTGTGAACTCAGAACCATGTCAGATATACTAAGGTGAATGTGTGTGGGGTTTGAAAACCATGAAAAACTGGCAGAAAACTCTGGTGGTGTGGGCTGAGACCACAGAGTTAGTTGCTGCGTTTGAAAGGGAGAGGAAGAGGGAGTGTGACTCCCCTGCAAACCTCGAAAGCCCCAAACTCCAAGCTGTGGCACCTTCCAGGACGGTGGACTCACAGAGTCAGGGTAGGGCTAGCCTTCAGTAGCTGCAGGGAGCTTTGGTGCACCTTATTTGTAAGAAGGACTTAAATTTTTTTTAATGGGTAAAGTTGCAGTCAGGAAAAGGGAAAGGGCTTGAAGCTCATTAATTGCTTTTCAAAGGGGATTTTCCATCCCTCAAAGGGTGTTCCGTGTGTTTGGGCAGGGAGCAGTTTCACCTAAAGGAGTGATAGCCACTCACAGCAGGTTTCTGAAACATTAACTGAGCTCTAGTAAATCTCTTGTTCAATGACAAAAACTTCAGGGTGAAATCCTACACTTCCATGTACATTACATGACTTAAGAGTAAACAAAATATTTTCAATTCTCTAGACTGAACTCTCGAGTAGTTCAGAGGTCATTTAGAGCTTCCAGGATACGTTCCCCAGCTTTAGGCATGTGATCAGAGTTAGAGCCCATGAAACCTGTGTCTGTATATTAGCAGCTTGGCTTGTTTAGAACCTGCGTATTCTAGAGACTGCCAAGGTTTTGTTTTCTCAAATATTAGCTGATTGTTGTGGTTAGTGAAACAGTTTCTGGAGGGCCAGTGAGGAAATACTCTGATGCGATGGAGACACAAATGCTCCTCCTTACGGGTAAAGCCCTATTGGGATCTACACAGTCACTTTGGGGCACCCTTTTAGAGAAGGTGGTTGAAACCTAGAGCAGTCCTCAGGGCCCAGGAGAACCAGGGCTTGGCACAGGGAGTTGTGTTTTGTAAGCCAAAGGTCCAGACAGAAAAGGCTTTACCTTTTTGGGTTCCATCTCAGACTGGGAAGTTTCATTGAAGTTAAGTGTGACTTCTTTCCGGAGCCACAGATGGCTGAGCAGAGTTCAGGGGGGAGGAGAACAGGAAGGCCTCTGCCCTGGGAGATTCCCGGTGCTGTGGACTCCAGCTTGGGGGAAATGGTGTCAGTAACTGGCCTTGGAGGACATGCTTGCCTGTAGTTTCTGATCATCATTGGCAGGAGGATCTTCTGCAGAGAGACAGCAGAGCAAGACCTCGTGCCCCCGCCACCCAGAGCATTCACAGAACCTGGGTGTTCCTGGCTTCCACAGATCTTTGTAAGCTCTTGACTGTCATTTAGCTCAACTTCTCTTGCTATTTTATAAACAGTATAGAATTAGGGGATGCTGGTTTCCAAGAGCAAAGGACAGCCGTCAAGATGGAGGGTTGTCTGGCCTGCTTTCTTTTTGTGACCTGGTACTTCCTCTTGCATTCCTGCGCTTGTTTATATTTATGGGCACCACCCCTTCTGGAAGCAGCTGGGGTCTGGTTAGTTTGCAATAAGCACCTTGCAGTAGTTAGAGTCCTTAGTCCCCGCCTGTCTGTGTGGACTCTGGTCTGGCCGAGTGGCTCGCCCAGGGCGGGCTGACAGCATGCGGAGCTTCTGCAGAAATCCTGTTTACACAGTTGCATCGGGTAAGAACATTTCTTCTGCCACAGAACTCCCCACTTAAGGTTTCCTGTGTGGAATGTCGGCTGTTTAGGTGGGTGGGTTCATAACTTTTTTTCAAAGAAACACCAAAGAAAGCTGTGTGAAGGAAGCGCCACCCCCCAAAAAGGATAAGCTGAGGGCTGTACCATCATGCGGTAGAGTTACCATTTTCTTGGAGCACAAACGTTGGCTTTTGAGAAGCTGGCTCTGTCAGGAAGGGGGAGAAGCCATCATGGGCAGCTTTCCCAGGTGAGCAAAAGGGGTGCCCTGGCAGTTTCTTCCATTGTTGGCTCATCTGTGGGACCAACTTGGTGTAAGCAACCTGGGGCCTGCACAGGTTCTTGCCCCAACATCCTCTGTCCTGCTCCACTTCTACCATCTCTTCCACAGCCCTCCCAGGGGCTCCGAGAAAGCCTTAGCTAGCCCCTTGACGGCCCTGGGGGCTGGAGAGGCTGTCTCCCCAGTGGTCTGGCTTTCCTGTGAGTTAGGGCTCCCACCCTTTCTGGAACAAAGAGGCAAACACCTGAGCATTGAAGTGGGCTCAACCTGTTGCTCTCACTCATCTTCCAAAGCAGAGCTTCCTATTGCTGGGGGGAAGAACTATGACCTCCACTTGTTTCCAAGGTGCTAGAGAAGGTTTCAAGGTCGTCAGTTCCCATCCTCTTTGCAGCTTTATGGGCCGAGTTTCGCAGAACTGCTAACTTTTCTATTCTGTGTCTGATTTAATGCCCGATGCTTCTGTTTTATTCCTGATCCTTTCTACTATGCATTTTCCTTTTATCAGGTGTACAAAGTTAAATACTGTGTATTTATCACTTAAAAGTACATGAATTTAAGAGAAAAATAAGCCTTTGGTGTTTTTCCACAGATGTTTAAGCTTCTCTGTAAACTTGAAATAAACAGCAAAATGGTGCAAAGCCTAGGCCTTTTGGGGATATTTTTGCTGGTCATTGTTTATAGATATCTCTAGGACATCCATCCTTATGTCTGTTTTTCTTCCTTTGTGAGATCAGATGTCCACGTCAGTATAACATATTCAGCATTATATTATTCATTGTCAGTGTAACCATGTCCTAGTATCCTGCTACTGAAAGTGTGGTCCCTGGACTGGGAGTGTTAGCATCTCCTGGGAGTGGGGTGGAAATGCAAGTTCCCAGACCCCATTTAAAGAAGATCCCCAGGTAACTTGTGTGCCCACTGAAGTCTGAGAAGCACTGTTTTAGCAGGCAGGTAATTGCTAGTTCTTCTTTGGAGACCAACCAGGTGAGCAGCTACGGGAGCAATATTAATTACACATGGAACACATCCTGCGAGCAGGCATGTTCTAGGACACATCACCCCACAAGGTAGGTATTTATCCCATCTTATGGATTATTACCTGCAAAGTGAAGCTCAGGAAAGTGAAGTCAGTTGTCCAAGGGCTCCAACTTTGATAGCAAATGCAGTGTTCTACAGAGCTTGGACAGTTGCAGGTTGGTTTGTTTTAGTTTTATTTATTTATGAGAGACACAGAGAGGCAAAGACATTGGCAGAGAGAGAAGTAGTCTCCCTGGGTGAGAAGCCCATGCAGGACTCGATCCTAGGACCCAAGGATCATGACCTGAGCCAAAGGCAGATGCTCTACCACTGAGCCACCCAGGTGCCCCAGTTGCAGGTTTTCATGGCATTTGGAGACTTAGAACTGATGCGTCCTTCAGGCTAGAGGCTGGGGGTTCCCTGCACTCCAAACGTGAATCTAGCCCATGACATTGCTTTATTGGCTTTGAGCTCAGGTTTTTTGGTAAAAGGGATGGCAGATGAAGTCTGAAAGCTCCTTGTTCTGTTGTTGCAGAAATGTAACATTGGAATACTGGTCTTTAAGAGTCAAGAGCAGGTGTTCCTATCCAAAGACTCCACTGAGAATTGAATGAAAGCTCTAAGACATGCAGACAGGTGCATCACTTTGCAGAGTTTAGGAATTCCAGAGACTGGAAATCTGTCCATGGGTGCAAAGGTGAAGGACCCCTACTTAAGCAGCAGCCTGGGGAATGCCAGCCAGTGGGAATATAGCTGAATGGTGAGTAAAATAAGCAATCCTTTCCCCATCCTGCACCCCAGCTGGCCTGAGCATTACATTTGAGAAAAAAGGAGGCCAAGAGAAGTCTCCCCCACTCTGTTAACTATCACTTCTTAGCCTGCCAGATGAAAAACTGTCCCTAAAAAATTCCAGCTCCACTTGATCCATGTGTTTCAAGCAGGCTTTTTTTTTTTTTTTTCTTTCTTTCAAAAAGGCAGCACGGGGGTTCCTGGGTAGCTCAGTGGTAGAGAGTCTGCCTTTGGCTCAGGTTGTGATCTCGGGGTCCTGGGATTGAGTCTTGCGTTAGGCTCCCTGCAGGAGTATGCTTCTCTCTCTGCCTATGTCTCTGCCTCTCTCTGTTGTCTCTCGTGAATAAATAAAATCTTTAAAAAGAAAAAGGCAGCACAAGCCAGAGCTTTTTCAAAGGGGTTTGTTAAATGTTTGTTTTGTTTTTGCCCCCCCCCCCCCCGCCCCGAAGCAAGAAAAGCCCAGTTTTATCCAGCAGAAGCAGGCACTTCTAAAATAAACGTTCCCTTTAGTACTTGGAAATGAATTCGTGATATGGGGGGGAGGGGGGAGACAAGCAGCTCCTGAAGACTTGTTGCAGAATTAAGTCGGTGTGAAGGCATAGCTAGAAATAACTTTATTAACATTTCAAAGTAGGTGTAGGTGGTGCTGCTTGTAGCTGGAGACTTCTGGAAAGCAAGTGGGGAGGGGGGGGAGGATAAGCCATGTTCTTGTTACCTAAAATTGTGTCCTCCATAGTGTAGTGTCACAATTATAGGTAAAAAAAAACAAAAACAAAAACAAAAACCAAAAAAACCGCATGTGCGGGTAAGACAAGTAGTCACCACGGTACAAAATCTTGCAAATTCTGTAGGAACACAACAACCTCAGAAAGATCAAAATTCTTAAGGCCTTCAAGAGAAGGTCAAGTCAGGGGAAAAACACCTAAGCTCCAAAGACAGACTCAAGAAGTTTTTTTCTGAACACCGTGAACTGGGACAACAGATGGGTTTACGGGTTGAAGTAAAAGAGAAGGGAGGAAAATTCTAGTTACATGCTATGAAACCAGGCAGAGATTGAGAAAATCATTTTAATGTTTGGTCCTCGACCACATCAATATGCCTCTTCTTTCAGAGGATATACAGACTCTGTCTTGTGACAGCATGGATGGGGGAGGGAAGCAGCAGCCCAGGTGTGCTCAAGGTCTAGTGACCACACCTAGCTGTCCTTCCTTCCCTTGTAAAGTGCTTGAACAAGGCTGCCTGACCACAGCTGGGCCTGTCTTGCAGGGAGCTGGAGCTGGGAGCCCCTGAGGAAGGCTGGCCCTAGGTGAGGCCCCAGCCCCTGCAGTGGCAGTAGCACTCACCACTGCCCTTGGGCCAGAGGTCACCTGAACATCCCCAAGTTGAGGCAACCCACTGTGCAGGGTGGTTTACTCTGCACATCCTACACACAAAACAGCTGGGTGACCATGATGTCCTTGTGCAATGGAGATGGACTCAGACTCTGGAACCTTCCCTGAGGTGACATAGCAGCCTTTTCTCCGTGCTGTGCTCTGATGAGGACTGTGGGGAGCCCAGGTATGGAGTAAGCATCACTGGTCCATCTCTCCACCAAGACCCTGCAAAGGACGATATGCTTATCATTGACTGATATGCTTATGGATAAATGTGTACCCACCATGTGCTGCCCACAGGTAAGCCTGGACCATTCAGGGCAGGTGTGAGCCAGGACTTTTGGGCAGTTCTTCACAACTGAACATATACAGGTTAGTCCTAGTGCAGGGGGTCTCAAAGCGTGGGACCCAACCCCTCTTGCTATGCGAGGCAAGTTCAAGTAGTGTGGGGTTTTGTCATAATATTCATTATCATAACTAACCTGAGATGTCACTAATTAAAATGAGGTTAGATTTTAAAGAGTGACGGTCTAGAAGTGGAGCAGAGAATGAGTGGTGTGCAGCCGCCTGGGCTGACCACAGGCCCAAATAGCACCACCTTTGTGCTCGGGCCTCCCCTAGTTGGCCCAGTACTCAGGGTGCTCACCACTGGTACAAAAAAGGTGGAGGAGGCAGGTGTTTGGGCCTTCCTGCCTTCTAGAGTTCAGGAGGTGGCCTACCTGCTCATAATCCTCCACATACTTATATTTCTTCTCCCGGTAGTAGTATCTTTTCTTCATGCAGTAGAGGACAATGATGTCACATAGCACTGTTGCCTGAGTGTGACACAGGGCAAGAAAGAATGAGCCAAGATGCTTTAGTTTATTATTCTATGCATGCCCCTTCCCAAAAAGCCTGGAATCTTTCAAAGAAAGGAAAGGCTTCAAATAAATAAATAAATAAATAAAAAATAAAGAAAGGAAAGGCTTCACCTCTCAGGAGAAGGCAAGGCCCAGAGAGCTGTGGTGTTGGAGAAGGGAAGGTGAGGTGAGGTGGCAGCAAGGGCAACAAGCCTGGAGGGTCAATTCTAGAAAAGAGTTTAGGGACAAGGGGAAGAACCCGGATGCCAGTGGAGGGGCTCATCTTGCTGTGCTAACTACTGCTGAGGAGGGCTCCAGGCCCCGGGGGTGAAGGAGCAGGCTAAGTCACTCACCACCCCTAAGAGCGCCAAACCAGAGCCGATGTTGATCATGGTGGGGATGATGTCAAATTTCCCAGCCTACAAATGACAGGAGAAAAAGAAAAAGTTGCAATAGAGGACATAAGCAGGTAAAAGGTGAGGGAGGGGGCCCCTCGTCCCTGGCCAACCCAGAAGCCTAGGTTTGGACCAGAGCCCTGACAGGAGCAGGAGGCCAGGCTACCTTTCCGAACACTATGATGTCGAAGCGGATGCCGTAGGCCTTGATGAGCGTGCGGCGCTCAGCACCAGTCAGGTCACTGTAGTACTTGGCAAACCTAGGGAAAGGAGGATGGAAAAAAAAAAAAAAAAAAGAAAGGAGGATGGGTTAAAGGCAGAAGGCACAGGGCAGAGACAGACAGGTGGCTGGATCCACCCTCTGGGTCTCGGGTGGGGGACATTAGAGCAAAACTCCCGGAGGCCCTCTGGAGCCAGCACTACCCGCTGGACAGATGATACCTGAGCATCTGGGGCAACCCCCGGCCATTGTGGGTCACACAGTGTGATAACTGGGCTGTTGGCAGGAGGATGCCAGAAAAACTTTTTTAACATCACTGTTGCCTCCTATGGCTGAGCCAGAACCTCTCACGCTGAATATCCTCCATATCAGAGCTGAGTCGCCTACCTGTCTGAAGGAGATCCTGGCTACTAACAGAATGTGGCCAGGCAGCAGCAAACTCCAGGACTGCCTGTGGGCAGGGGCATGGAGCCGGCCATGAAACTCCACAGAACTCACAGACTCAGCACTGGACTTTCTTTTAAAAGACCCATTGACCCATCAATGGATAAATGAATAAAATGTGGCATATCCATATAATGGAACACAATTTGGCTGTAAAGAGAGATAAAGTAATGATAAATGCTACAACATGGATGAACCTAAAAAAAAAAAAAAACCAAAACAACATGATACAGAGTGAAAGGAGCAAGTCACACACCGTGTGGCTCCATTTATATGCAGGTCCAGAGAGACAGGAAGTAGACAGTGGTTGGCAGGGACAGAGGTTGACGGGAGGATACCGGGGATGGCTGAAGGGTATGCGGTTTCTCACTGAGGTGATGAAATGTTCTACAATTGTGATAGTCCTACAGCTTCATGGCTAAAAACGATCTAATCCCTTACTTTAAGTGGATGAACTATGTGGTATGTGACCTATATCTCAATAAAGCCATTGAAAAAACCCCACAAGGGGGAGTGGTGATGGTGGTGAGCACTGTTGAACCATGAAACCATTTGCTGCCCGTGTTAAATAGGACACTGGTTCAGAGAAGCCTAAACTCTTGGCCTGCAACGGTCTGGCCCAGAGCCTCCACATCCTGGTCGGGCCTGGGGAATTCAGGTGGGGCCTGATGATAGCGGAGGTCAGATGCATGGGTGCCCTTCTGGTGAGGGCCCCCATCAGCTTCTCTCTGTCCTGAAGTTCTGACCCACGCTTGAGGTTTTCCTCAATAGTTTCTAAACTGTAACAGTAGAGAGAGAGCAACACACATCTAATTCCTTTCCTAGGAAAATTCAAATATCTCTCCTAGTATCAGTGAGCCAGATGGGTCAAAATGATAGCAGACTGCATTTCTGGACAGTCTTATGATCCCTTGTGTCTTTGATTGTACATGTCACCACTAGAGGGAGACAAGGGCAACACAAAAGCGCCTCAGACCTACTCAGGTGGCCCCTGGAAGGGCTGCTTTGTTTAAGAGTGGTAAAATGTGCAAAAGAGGCCACAGAGGGCACATGAAAATGTACATGGCTACAGGTTTTGCCACCTCATGGAAGTGGCAAACCTGGCCTTGGCCCCTTGTCCCCTCCATCAAATTACTAGCTATACCAGGCTGAACACCATCACCCAAGATTTGTGTCCACCTGAAACCTGTGAATGTGAAGTGGAAGTAGGGAAATCAGGTCTTTGTGGATGGAGTGAGTTAAGGTGAGCTCATATTGGATTAGCTTGGATTCTGATTCAATATGGCTGGTGTCCCTATGAGGAGAGGACACACAGAGCTGCGCAGAGGGAAGAAGGCCATGTGACAACAGTGGCAGAGACAGGAGTTATGGGTGTATAAGGCAAGGAACACCGAACATTGCAAGGAGCCGCCAGAACCGGAGGAGGCAAAGAAGGTGGCTGGCCTTGTGGACACCTTGATTTTGGGCCTCTGGCCTCCAGATCTGTGAGAGAGAGTACCTTCCTGTTGTTTCAAGCCACCCACTTTGTGGTAATTTGTTAAGGCAGCCCCAGAACACTAATATATGGTACTCTGAGCAGGGAAATAGCAGTGAAGGCCTTTCCTGAGGCTTAAACCTGTATCCCCAGTACCCTGGAGATTCCAGGGCAGGCTCGGTCTTTGAGAAATTAATTCCTCACCCACTCTTCAGAATCAGTGAGCCAGTCCTACCTGAGGTTGGCCCTGGGAAGCTCAAGTAGCCAGCCTCTCTTGGCTGCTCTGCATATTATCTCAACATGATTTCTGAGATAAGGAGGGGCACAGGGGGCTCTTAGGGGCCAGGATACTGCCAGCACAAGGCTCTGCTTGAACACTCTCCCTGGCATACAGCCTTCCCACCTGTCCTTGGGGGACCGAATGAGTGCTGGTCTTGATGGGTATGGACCATCGTGGATGGGGACCAGGGAGTGATCCAGCTGCCGTCACCCCCCCCCCCCCCAAGAGAACTGGGACCTAAGCTCACACCTACCTGAAATTGTAACCAGGGGACACATTGTGGTCCACATCCCGGGTGTCCAGGCGGCGGAAGGAGTACCTGGGCAGGCAGAGGGAGGAGGTTCTGTCCAGGTTGCAGTTCCAGTTGATCTGAATGCCCATGATGCCTCCCTGTGGGGTGTGAGCAGAGACAGAGCAAGGTTTCCTCAAGGCCCATTCTAGAATGAGAGGTGTTGAAGACTGTCAGAAAATCCAGGGGCCTGTGTCTACCTCGATGGCCATGTCTTGGAAGCTGTGCCCTGCGCTCTCCACTATTTTGCCAAGACGGAATATGGGGCAGAAGGGATCTGTTACAGCATCATAAATGCACGATTTGAGGTAGGTTGTAGTGATGTTCGGAAGAATATTCCTCCTAAAGTCAGGAAGAAGCAGAAATGAAACGAAGAAAACCTCCAAGTAGAGTCAGAAGTTACTCTAAAACTCTGTGAACTCACATGGCTGGCCACCACTTACTTGCTGAAATTAAATTTGGGATACCAGATGTTGTTCTTAACCAAAAGAGTGAAGTTTTCTGCAGCCTTTAGAAAAGCAGGTCTGAAAAAAAAATCATAGCATATTGTTAATAGAAGTACAAATATACATATACTCCCATTCTTACGTAATATTTTTTTAAATTTTTTTTAAATTTTTATTTATTTATGATAGTCACAGAGAGAGAGAGAGAGGCGCAGAGACACAGGCAGAGGGAGAAGCAGGCTCCATGCACCAGGAGCCCGATGTGGGATTCGATCCCGGGTCTCCAGGATCGCGCCCTGGGCCAAAGGCAGGCGCCAAACCGCTGCGCCACCCAGGGATCCCCTTACGTAATATTTTTAAGAAGCATATGCACATGTGCCTTACAATGTCATTTTGTCAAGAAAAAAAGTGAAACACCTCAAGCATTTTTTACTGTCCTCTGCATAAACACTAGATCAGCAGAGACTAAACCAAGCCTTTCCATTTCTTCCTCTCTTGCCTCTTGCAGAAGGCAGGGGGAATTTAAGAGCTTGAGGAATAGTTAAGGAGGGTGATGCCTAGAGGCTTCCTGGGAAACTATTCAGCCTGTAGCTGTGGGGTTTCAGAGCTCGCTTCCCTAAGGCATTCTCCATTCTCCCTGGGAATGCTCTACAGATCTGGTTTTACAAGTAAAGCAAAGGTAAATTCACTGAGAAGGTAAATCCTGACCTCATCTCAAAAGTACATAGAAGTCACGTGTCTGCTGGCACAGGGCCTCGGCTCTCAAGTGCCACGTCAGCTCCTGGCTGACAGTACAAGTTGAATCTGTCTCCAAGGGGACACCACATCTTTGATGGGTTTCTACAGGAGAATCCAGTGCTGTAGGCAAGCTCCTTTGAGTGTGTTCCCCTGATCCAGGTGGAATCTTTGAGTTTATAAACTGTATCAATAGTCTACTCAACCCTGAGACACAGCAAAGAGAGCCGAATCTGTCACTGCTGATGACAAGGAAGGCCTTGACCAAGGCACTTTCCCCAGGGCTTCAAACTCCCTCATCTCTGGATCAAGAGGGATGCATTGTATCAGGGATTTCTGAACTTTCCCTCCACATCTGTTCATCTCATATGCAATACTTTTTTAAAAAAAAAAAGATTTTATTTTTAAGTAATCTCTACACCCAGTGTGGGGGCTCAAACTCCTAATCCTAAAATCAAGAGTCACATGCTCTACCCACTGAGCAAGCCAGCCACCCCTCATCTGCAATACTTTAAAGATTGACTCACTGTTTTAAAATAATTGAGGTGGGGGGATCTCTGGGTGGCTCAGCAGTTTAGCGCCTGCCTCCGGTCCAGGGTGTGATCCTGGAGTCTCCGGATCAAGTTCCGCATCAGGCTCCCTGCATGGAGCCTGCTTCTCCCTCTGCCTGTGTCTCTGCCTCTCTCTGTGTGTGTCTCTCATGAATAAATAGATAAAATCTTTAAAAAAAATAATTGAGGTGAGGGACAACTGGGTGGCTCAGTGGTTGAGTGTCTGCCTTCAGCTCAGGTCATGATCTCAGGATCCTGGAATTGAGTCTCACATCGGGCTCCCCAGAGGGAGCCCACTTCTCGCTCAGCCTATGTCTCATCTACTCTTTATGCCTGAGTCATATTCCCTCAGATGGATGAACTGTAATCTGTTTATCTCCTTCTCTGTTGATGGACATATGGGTTTCCACTTTTAGAATCAACTCTGCTTTTAGGATCAACTCACTTTTTATATTGGCATTCATCAAGAGAGAGAGAGAGAGAGAGAGAGAGAGAGAGGGAGAGAGCACAAGCAGAAGGAGAAGCAGACTCCCTGCTAAGCAGGGAGCCCCAGGTGGGGCTCGATCCCAGGACAAGTCCTGGATCATGACCTGAGCTGAAGGCAGCCGCTTAACCTACTGAGGCACCCAGGTGCCCTGGCATTCATCTTGAAATAAAACTTTTCATCCTGAGAGATGGAAATGGCAAACAAGAGATCATTGGCCCCAAGTCAGAGGTCACTGTTCAAATAAATATAATAAAATCAAAACAACATTACTACTAAATGTTGTAGTTAATATTAGTTTGCCCAAGATGCTGAATCTGGGGATTATTCCTTGTGAGAAATGGAAATCAGCAAGTGACAAAAGATACCCCAAACCAGGATTTCCTCCTTGATAGAAGTAAGCTCAGAAGCTGAACATGAATGAACATGGGAATGTCTTTCCATGTGACTCATATTATTTTATGAATCACGGTACACTTAAAAATCATCTTCCACTGGGAGTGCTTGGTTGGCACAGTTTGTTGAGCATCTAACTCTTGATATCAGCTCAGGTCATGATCTCAGGATTGTGAGATTGAGCTCCGTGTCTGGTTCTGTGCTCAGCACAGAGTCTGCTTGGGACTCGCTCTTCCTCTCCCTCTGCCCCTCCCCACTGTGCTCTCTTTCTAAAGTAAATAAATAAATCTTTAGGAAAAAAAATCACCTTCACTGGATTAAATACACAACTGTGCTATCTAGTGAAAATGTATGGAGATACAAATATAAACCACCTTGTAATTCCAAGTTCCTAGTAGTCACATTACAAAATAAAAAGGGGCATCTGGTGGCTCAGTGTTTGAGCATCTGCCTTCAGCTCAGGTCATGATCCCAGGGTCCTGGGATGGAGTTCCACATTGGGCTCCCCGCTTAGCAGGAAGCCTGCTTCTCCCTATCCCTTAGCCCCTCTCCTTCTGCCCCTTCCCCTGCTTGTGCACACTCTCTCTCTCAAATAAATAAAATCTTTAAAAAATAAAAACAAACAAGTGAAATTAACTTTTCTACAATAACCCAATATGTCTAAAGTCTTACTTCACCCGATAAACAGCACATAATAATAATTATATATATAATATACATATATAAATATATAATATATATATTCCCCACACACACAATGTCTTCAGACTCTGGGTGCATTTTACACTGAGCATTTTGTTTGGATCCAGACACATTTCGAAGGCTCAACCCATGGCCAGTGGCACTGATGTTAGGGAGGAGAGCTCTGCAAGACACATTCCAGCTCAAAAATGCTAGGATTCTTTTTCTTTTCGTATTTTCTTCCCTAGCCTGAGCTTCTTCCCTCAGCAATCCTGAAATCAGAGGTTCTCATCTGTTTTTCAGTTACAGCTCGCATGGGATGGGGTTCCTGTGGTTCCATGCGCCCCTGGCCTCATCCATGTCTCAGTCTGAACTCTGGTAAAGAATGCTGGAGTTGCAAGCAATCCCAAGAGTATTACCTCTAACTCTACCCAGTCAAAGCAGAACAAATTACTATTGGGAAGGATGCTGTTCTAGGGCAACCTTGAACCTGTTCTACTTTATAATAAATACACTTCAGTGGACATTAATTATTTTCCTGCCCAGTATCTATTCCCTTCTTTTCTGGTAACACAACCCCCAATTTCCTTTGGAAGCCACACGCCCTACATTCAGGCTGTGTTCTTTGGGTGGGACTGACTCCACCCCGGCTCTGGAGGTGGGCATGTGATCCAGACCTGAGCTAATAAGCAAAACCCATGCCCCAGCTACAGGGATGGGCTGAGGGATGTGGCTGAAGGTGTGATGATGGACAGGTCTAGAACCTCTATGGATAACTGGGCTGGGAGATGTGGGGAAATTTAAATCCAGAGCTGCCTCCTGGGACTACACCACGGGTCTCGCAAATGAAGCCAGTATGGAAGGGGGAAAGCAGAGTCAAAAGGTAGAGACTCTGAAGCTGTCCTGGGAGCCCCAGGTCTAGTTCTGCTGGGCTTTTGGTAGTTAGTTGAACAATAAACTGCCTCTGCTCTGTGTGTGTCCTTCGTAAGGCACAGTAGTTACTTCAACTGACAGAGTCCAAACACAGAAATAAATCACTTGCACTTCTATCACAGGTGACCAACACTGTGGCCCACCTTGCCACTGATGGTTACCTGTGGTTCCCCCTTGGGAAGCCTGACTCCATGCAGACACCAAAGGGGCAACACACAGGGTTAACATCCCCACCATCTTCCCTTAGGCAGGACTCACTCTGGCACATGTGTGTCGTCCTCCACTGGGCACCAGGCTGCCACCTCGCATGTCTTTACAGTCCCATTGAAAAGCACGCATTTTCCTGTTGCAATTCCTGCAGGGGCAAGGGGGACCCAGGTCCACAGGGGTCTCCTATGCTCTACTTTTGCCAGGTAGAGAGAGTGGAGGCACCTGTGGATCCTGTGCAATCAATCCTGAGCTATTCCAATTCTGGGATTTGTACAGTATCCAGAAATTAGAGGAAAATAGTTGGCTGAGTCCAACAGCACAACTAGGGTGATGCTAAGTCACAGCACAGGGCAAGATCTGGGATGGCTTCTGGGGCACAGGTGACAGGTGAATGTGGAGAAGATCCTGGGACCTGAATCTCAACATCAGGCTTGCCCAGGGTCACATGAAGAAATTGAGGATTGTGGGGCATTTCTTTATGCTGAAGGTTTCTCTCTGAGAGAAACTCCACAGGGGAGGCCATCTGGTCAGGGACAGCCCTCCCCAGGCTAAGTGTCTTCTGTGGGGTCACAGCCACATACTCATACCATTGCTGTGGGTGCCTGAAGAGCCAGCAACACAGTTGGCATCTGATTTACACACAGTGGTCTTATCTGGAAGCTGGAAAAAATAGAAAGAGTGAAAACAAATTCCACGTGGTCTGTCAGGTGCTGACAAGAGGGGCCTGAGGCCCAAGGCTCTTCCCTGAGAAGCTGCCTACCTCAGGACAGAGGCCCTGGGTCTGGTTCAAGGTAATGATCATGTTGGTCATGATGAAGAGGGAGTTTTCTTCCTGCAGTGGGGGTAGAGGGGAGAGAGCACCACCTGTTACCTTCAGAAGAGTCAAGCCAAGCCACAAAGAATGCCGGTCATTCACTGAATAGGACAGTACCTTTTACTTCTCCCATATGCTACAC